>NC_092858.1:123516272-123535035 GCF_032062135.1 Pyxicephalus adspersus
ATTCTGCTTGATGAATTAGGGCCATTGAGCTGATTAATGACTGCTGGTTAATTCTTGCCCAGATAGCAAAATAACATTTTTGCATTCTAAAAAGGAGCGGTAAGATTATTTGGCAGATTGAATTTGATAAAGGGGTCACTTTAAGTCTGAAGTTTGGTTAAAGAAAACGATACTTAGTCCGTGGAAATGCATCAATGCAAGGGTTAGGTACATTTTGTCTAGCTTGACAGAATAAGAAAACAAACATATATAATAATAAGTAAGTAATTCACTTTGTCCATCATCCTCTAGACAAAACAAGCAATTTGCCCTTGCAGTGCAAAGGTACCTAGAGTACGGAGAAAACTATTTCTCCAGCCATAGTTCAGCTTTTAATTAAAAAACATATACAGAAAAACAGAAGGTGCAAGTTTTGCAGTAACATGTAACATCCTATTCTTATTAGGTTGTTTAGCAGTGTTCTAAATAATTTTTACTGAAAAGAGAATTTACATTTCCAAACTTGATACCAGAATAATATATAATCAATACCATACAAAGCTACCAGGGCCTGCCTTCTTGGGCCAACTGTCATGTGTTCCATTCTTTATACACAAATACAGACAGCATGGTGGCTCACAGATTAGCACTCAGGTTCAAATCTCAGCCAGGACACTATCTACATGGAGTTTGCAGGTTCTCCCTGTGTTTTTGTGGGTTTCCTCCAGGTACTCTGGTTTCCTTCCACATTCCAAAAACATGCAGTTAGGTTAATTGCCCCCCCCCACCAAAAAAAAAAAGTTGACCTTAGACTGTATTAATGACATATATCTGAGGTAGGGACATTAGATTGTGAGCCCCTTTGAGGGACAGCTAGTGACATGACTATGGACTTTGTACAGTGCTGTATAATTGGCGCTATATAAATACTGAATAATAATAATGTAGCCTTGGTATCACACTTGCAATTTAAATCAAAGCTGCATTAGAAAACTATATTAACATTACTTTTTCATTCAATTTCATTTCTCTTTTATACAAAACTAATCTGGACTTCCAAACAATGCTACATGTACACTATCCTGGTTTGGAATAATTGCCAGTAATAAAGATTTTCCGCTCTTGTCACTAGTTAAAATCACAACAATACAAAAAACTCAATCTACTACAGAAACAGTGTATAGCACAACATGTGAAAAATAAAGCCAATCAAGCCCTGATAAAGAAGACAAATGCCCCGTCTACACACATGTACAGCTCTAGTTTTGTATCCAGGACATTCAATGTCATGTAATTATTAGGAAAATAAAATGCTTACCGTTACATTCTTCGTTATCCATCTTTCCACTTAATGTTCTGAGCTCTGTAAAGCAGAAATTAAACACAGAGTTATATGTTGAAATGCTATTCTTGCATAATTCCTTCACACCCTAACCTAATGAGAAACTTTACAGCTTCTAAATCTTGTAGAAACTTTTACTGTATTCCCATGCTACAAATAGAACTATTGCAAAACTCCTTAAAGGGCAATCCCAGGCAAGAAGGGAAAGCTAGATATGTTGGTATTCAATCTAGTTTGCCAGGGCTATCACGCACTTTACCTCAATCTGAGTTCTGTGTGACAGCCTGCATCTTCTGCACACACAGACCACACCGCAGGATCAGTAGAAGGTAGTAGGAGTGTACTTCCTAAAGTCTGTCCTGTGGTTTACTCTTTCTCTGCTTTTTGTATAACCAATCACATCCAAATTTACAAGGCAGGCCTGCATCCAATTGCATCTTTGTAGTGACATTTTTTTCTGTTAGTCTTTCTGGATGTAAAACGCAGTAGAACAGTGTTTTTTTTTTTACTCCTCCCACCCTGCCTCTTGCATGGTGTACAAATACCCAATAATTCTTCTTATTTGTTAGACCAAATATTATACTGTTATACTTATAAAGTTATAAATATAACTGGCAATAATTTCCAGCTTTTCCAAACTGAAGTCAAACAAAGCAGAAGTGAGTAAGGTTCCATCTGTTCCCTACTGTACCCTCAGCTAAAATTTTGGGGTAGAAACATGCATTTCAAATCGCAGGTACCTAACTTTAAGCTCAGGCATGTCCAAAATCTGGGGGCCAATGCGGCCCGGTTTCAGATTCTTACCGGCCCGCAGCCTCTGTCAAAAAATAATATTATGCCCCCCGCCAGCATTGTTGATCATCCGCCTTGCAATTTCGGGCATAATCGAATGGGCATATTTGTCAGGATGGGAGTCCCATGTGTGCACAGGGAATCCCCTACTTCATTTTAGTAGGCGTGTGCTGTGTGGGACCCGCACAGACCACACCCACTCTGGCTCCAAGAATGTGCTCGGCACAGAGCCTGCACTGACACCGGACTCTGTGCACAGGGAATCCCTCACGTCACCCAGGTGGGAGTGTGCTGTGCGGGACCCGCGCAGACCACGCTCACACCAACCCTGGTTAGGGGTCAGCCCCCACACATTTTCACCTCACCAAATCTGTCCCTCTTTGCAAAAAGTTTGGACACCCCTGTTCTAGCTCTTTGGTACTTAGGCTGTGGCCCCCATACCCCAGCAGACAGTAGAAAGGGCATTGGTTTGGAGAAGGGATAGAATGTGATCTTTAGCAGTCTAACATTCTTCTGCGGCATATTATTATTATTAGTAATAATAAACAGTATTTATATAATATAATAAACAAAATATTATGCAGTGCTGTACATTAAATAGGGGTTGACAGACAGACACAGATAGTGACACAGAAGGAGGAGAGCCAATAAGAGCTGGCAATCTAAGATTGTATCTTTAACACCTCTAATACACCTTTACCATGTCACAAGCTAAAGCTCCCTAAGTCTAGAAATTGGATGCAGAAACGAAAGTGCCAATAAACCATTCCCTGCAAAGATGCCAGTAACTACTTACTTCTGCAGCTGCCATTTCCCCAGATACCACTGTGATGAAGCAATCACTCTTCCAGAGTGTTTCATATATATAATAATAATGATATAATATCATTTTTTTTACCTAATTCTAACTGAGGGACGAAATATTTCACATTACAGAAAGCATAATGTCACTTAGGCTTGTAGTACCTATTTACAGCAATAGATTTGACGTGAGTAAATAGCAGGCGATGCTGCTTTACTTCCTCTTTACTGAAGCTTTAAAAAGAAAAATCCAGTTTATGAGAACTGACAGGAATGCTAAGGAATGATCTCAGACAACTACTTTTGAAATACCATTAAATATGTTGCAAAATAGAAAAGTCTACCAAATGCAAAGTTACGAAACCTTCATCACTGACACCAGCAAGCAGGAACCAGCTAAAAACTTTTTGTAGAAATATGAAAAACCGCCCGAGAACAAGTTACACTTATCTCTACTAAACAATTGTTCCTTCTTGTCGCTTCTGAGTTATAATTAACTTACAGTGCTGCAGGGTCACAGTATGTCACAAAAAGAAATTGTAAAAATAGAATAAGGAAAATGTGCCTGTTGGCAGGGCGAACATTTAAGGTAAGAGATGTTTGTGGGTAACATCAGTCCAAGGGGTAGTTCACTGGAATAAGAAGACCACAGGTGTCATTGGTCCAGAGTAGGGAGGGGTCCATGAGAGGAAAAGGATTTCTGCAAGTGACCAAATGACAAAGGGGGTCTGTGTTCATCATCAGCCCAAAACAAAAGCAAGTCATCAGTTCTGGTAAGAAGGCGTCCAGAGTTTTTATCACTCCATAGGAGCAATTTTGGGTATTGTCATTGGTAAGATAACAGCTGTGCATGTGTGCTCTGCATAGTTAGCAGAGTAAAGTACAGGGTAAAGGTTGGTAATACCATCAATAATTGTGTCAGAAGGGATTTGGGGGTGTCATAATATCAGGTGATGGGAGCTTCAGGTGTCATCAATCCAAAAGTTAAAGGGTGAAGCAGACTACATGTCATAGAGTATGTAGGTGTGATGCATAGGTGACAAGTTAGCAAAAATTAAAAACATCACACAACAGAGAATCCAAAAAAACCCTGCAGGATCAAACACAAACCTCATCCCTACTTATAAAAGCTGTAAATAACAAACTGTCCTAATTATAAACTTAAAGGTATTCAGACTTTCTTAAGTATAGAGTATTTGGATGGATGAATGGATAGAATATCTCTAAAAGAAAAGTTTGCTCCATATACCAGAAAATGCCAAAAGTCTTTTGGAATATGACTATCAGCCTAGGTCTGTTGGATTCTAATAAAAAAAAATGTTTATATTTATGTGAATGGTACAGACCTCACTTCTATTGTTATGCAACAAAAATGAATGAACCACTCTAGAGGGTCAGCATTCTAGTGAGATGATCAATCATTTACTCTTTTCTCAATTTACAGCAGGTTGCTACTCTGGGTTACAATCCTTTATAAATTATTGCCCAATTCAATAAACCCACTGTGACGGAAATAGGAAAAAACCCTCCCCCTAAAATAGTTTGAGACCAGGCAAAACAAATTTTATTTTGTGCCCAGGAAAGGGGAAATCTAGGTTATGTTACTCAGACTACTGAGTTTGTAAAATAATTATATCAGTTTTTTGGGAATACCAATAAATTTGAATGGCTTACTTAAAAATGGATTGGTAAGTAAAGTTACAGCACACTGCAGGCAAGCTTTACACAGTGGGCTGCCATGAAATCTGAAGCTGGTGCATACCAGATTAATGGGAAGATAGTAGACATCAATGTAACTACTACACTTATTATCCCTGTGATAGTTATTCAGAGGATTACACTATCTTTGCACCCTAAAGTAAAGGGGGATAAATATTACCAATATTGATGAAATTGCAGCACTGGCATTCAACACCCATTGTATCATAGGTCTGTATTGGATAGCCGCCATGTTTAATACAGTGATTAGGAACCAATGAACATAGCGAGCATGTGATCAATATGATATCACTGTGATCACATTGTTCAGCTAGATCCTGCCAGCATGATTTTCCTTGTGCCCAGTCAGGGACAAGAACTTCGAAAGTAGCAGTCAGCAGGATTACGAATAATATTATAAAAGTAAAAAATGCATTTTTTTGTCAATTTGCCAGTTTTAAATTAAAAAAAAAAACATCCTTTTTTTTGCAAATAATTGGATGGTTGAACAAAGCTTCATCACATTGATTAAATTACGAGATATGTTCTTGCAATAGGATAATTCGATCTGCTGTGTGAACAGCCAGTATTCCTTTTAGAAAATCAACCTTTATGTGCTTAGGAGTTCTGAGTTGCGTTGCCATGTAGAGGAGGAAGGCAGGAGCATTGTATATTTCTGGCACATAAACAGGTATTTTTTTGTAAATAAATTCAGCCTGATCCCTACTTAACAATCCCAAAGGATCCCAAATGAGACTGTTAAAGCAGACCTATCATGACATTTTTAATAATTTATTTATATAAAAGGGTGGCTAACTCTTTTATATATTGATAAAATATATTTTTTTTATTTTTGGGGGAGAAGATCACCCTTTCTATCTTTAACATCATGGTGGAACCCCAAAGCAGAGACGTATGTATCCCAGGAGGCTTTGGTCTTTTGGGCTTTGGTCTTCTCCTTCTACACAGGAGAGGCTTTTCCAAAATGCAAAAAAAGCTCTGATTTCACATATGTGCACTTCTGTTTGACATTTCCAGGAAAGAACGTCATTCAATCTCATGCCTGTGCAATGCGAGATCAGGTGATATATGTAAAGAAAGACAAAACAACATGGTGCATCTGCCAGTTTCTCTGCATCGGAAACGAGAAGAAATCCTGGACAGCACGGGACCTATTGGAATCAGATTGCACAAGGATGAATGTTCCGCTTTAACAGCAATACATTCAACCTCTAACTTTAGAGTGACTTTAATCTGGAATTTCTGTAACAGATGACTGATTTATACAATATTAGAAGTGACAAATGAAAGGTAATTTCCTTTTTTTCTGAAAATCCCCTCTATATGCCTGAAGAAATCAGCCTACATATTTAGTCACTAATGTTTCATTTCCAAAATTCCACATGTACCTAGACTATTCGCATTTAAAAAGTTACATTTTATTACCCAAAAGTAAAAAAAAACTTTAAAACAATAAATTCTTTTCAAAACTTCCCAACAATTCACAACAAAAGTTTCAGTTTAGAGTACTTTAGAGGAACCTACTGTGTGTTTATATTAGAGGAATGATGGTCTAACATCTAAACTACACCAAAGTAAAACAATTACCTGAAAGGCTGAAATAAAACAAGTAATTTACAGCCAGGAGGTAACATTTATCTGGTTTCTTCTCCTGCAGTGATCATGTGGAAACTTAGTTTCAAAGTCCTAAGGTAGGAAACTGCAGCAGGTGGAAGTAGATTGTAGAAGCAATTGTTATGGCTTATCAATTTGGGAAGAGTTAAAGAAAGATATGTATTGTAATTTCCTTTTTCTGGCTCTTCCTCATGTCTGCATGACATCCACCCCTCGGTGTTCTCCTTCAAAAGAATGTATAGATGTGTTTGCTGTGTGTGCATATATATATATATATATATATATATATAAATTGCTAATTAAATGCACCTTATTATTTGACAATCAGTAAGAATGGCCACCTCTATAAACGCAGAAATGATCTTAGAAATTACTGCTGCCCATCAATCTAGCAGGTTAAATGTCATTTCAAAATAATTTGGTGTCCATGATTCTACAGCAGAAATATTATTTACAAGTAGAAAACATGAAAGACAGTTGCCATTCTTCCCAGAAGTTGACTTCCAAGCAAATGCAGAGCAGTCCAAGCAGACTGTGCTATGTTTAGAGTACAGGTAGTCCCTGGGTTAAGGACATCCGACATATGGACGCTTCCTAGATACGAACAGGCTTCCCTGCTCACTGTGTGCAGAACAGAGGCTTGAATGGGGGAAGGGGCAGTCTGCTTGACTTGCATTAGAAATCTTGCTAAACACAGCTGAGGCTGTGGGTGATCTTAGGTGAGTGAGCTCTTTCTGCAGCCTCTTGAAACTTTTTATTGACCAAGACAAACTCTGCAGTTGTTTCTTTTTGTATATCAAAGCACAGCTTGCTCCAGAAGTTAATGAATGTCTAGGCTCCATAAAGTTTTTTTTTTTGCTTTGTTTGTGAATAACTCACAGTGAGGATTTTATACAGTAACTGACACCACGCTGCCTAATATTATGTTGAGACAAACATCTGTCCTAATTGCATTCATTAAAATAATGTACCTGTTCCAACATTCATACAAATTTAACTTAAGAACAAACATACAGTCCTTTTCTCATAAGTAACCCGGGGACTGCCTGTAATTGCAAAAACAAAAAACATATATCTCATACTCTCCAGGACACATATTAAATATTAAAGCTCACAAAAGTACAATTGGGAAAACACTGGACAAATATGGCTTTTTTGAAAGGTTTGCCAGGAGAAAGCCTCATCTTTCTAAAATGAACATGGGAGCATGGCTTAGGTTTGCAAAGTTACATCAAAACAAACACCCAACACTTCTGGAACAGTGTCCTATGGGAAGATGAGACCAAAGTGGAGATGTTTGGCCATAATGTACAAGATTATGCTTATCATAATAGCACAACCACCTCGTTATGAACTGATGGTGGTGGAGAGAGATGATTTTGGGCTTGTTTTTCAGTCACAGTATTTGGGCAACTTACAATCATTGAGTCATGAACTCCTCTGTATACCAAAGTATTCTACAGTGAAATATGAGGCTACCTGTGAAAAAACTAAATTTTGCAAAAATTTGCCACAAGACAAATCCCAAGCACACCAGCAAACCTACAACAGAATGGCTCAAACAGAAAAAAATCAAGCTGTTGTAATCGTGCAGTCAAAGTGCAGACCTTAACCAGATCAAAAAGTTGCTGTGGAATCTTAAGAAAAGCTGAAACAAACCTTAATGAACTAAAGAAATGTTGTAAAAAGAGTTAGCCAAAATTCCTTCAAAATTATGTGAGATACTGATAAAGTCATACAGAGTGAAAGAGCCATCATCATTTAGTATGGTGACAATAAACTAAAAAGGTAAAGGGCGTCCAGATGGCTAAATTAGGCCAATTCACAAGATGGCAGAACAGCAAATGTACACATGCAAAATCATTACATGGTGGCAAGAAAAAATGGCTGCAATGGAAGCCTCATGTCAGTACCAAAAAAAACGATTGATCAAATACATGTTTCATACAAATTGGTACTAGATACAAAAGGTATCAATAAAGGACTCCCATATGTCAAAGAGACGTTCCGTACAACTTTCCTTGCCCAGGGAAGTTTCTATCATTCCATTTAGAAGACAAATTTGAGTTTCTCCAGGAAAAGCTTCAGAGTAAGTGGTTCTGGGTAAATCTGTATATATAGAAATAATCCTTTTCCCTACCAAAGAAATGATGGAACAGAATCTCTTGCTTTCCCATGAGATTTGAACTTCCTGTAAATCCAAAGATCCAAAGAAGAGGAGAAGATGGCGGTGCCCGGAGCGACAGCTCGGGGACGGATGCCCGGGACAACGTGGGACCGGATAGAAGAGACCTCCGGATGGATCCCACTGCCCTGCGGGATTGAAGGTAAGTGTATTTTTTTTTGTTTTAGGCACTTTTCAGTTTAGTTATTCTTTATTGTATTTTACATCTCTGAAATTGCCTTCCTACGTGGATTAGGTACAGATAACAAATGATCAATTGGGTTCATCCAGTCAGAAGAGGAGAATTTTTTCAGAATTCGAGAAACATAGGATTTTGTTGTAAATAAAGAAAAAGTTTCTCTCAAAAAAGTGTTGAGGCCACCGTATGGGAAAGTTTTTTTGTGATTATTATCCATTAAGTATTGAACATTTTTTAGGCCAATTTTCATAGGTTAATTGTAAGGCCAGGTGTAAAAGGTCTGGATTGCCCCAAAAAGGGAGAAGGAGCAAGGAATGAATATTCAATCAACATTTATGTCTAACTTGAAGACAGGTCTGCCAATCTGAGTATAGAAATGGGTCGGAAGTGCCCTCTGACAACAACAGTTCTGCATTCAAGCTTTTTTTGTTAAATATATATTGGAGCAAGGATAAGAATCTATGTGTTCAATGCCCTATACAACATACCTGGATTTCCAACATAGAAAGGATCATCACAACTACCCGAATGAAACTTCAAGCAAAAACCTATATATGAAATATATGGGGAAAATATAGTATAGTAAAACCTCCAATTGACCACGTGAAATAAAATAAGGGAAGAACATATGATACTTCCACATGCATATCTTCCAAAAAAACACAATATGATCATGTGGTATAAGAAACTGACTATACTATATTGATAATGAATCATTACAGAACATTTTTTGGAGAAGTAAAGCATTGCAAGGTACCCTATATAATTATTATCATATCTAAAAATTTTAATCACTGAAGAATTACTGAGAATGGTAAACACACTTTACTGACTGAAAGGTTTCACTCTCTTTTATCTCAGCTCAGGCTACCATGGTTAAATTAGGATTCAGGAAATTAATGTTGGCAATGACCTCAGATCCCTCTCAGATGAAAATCCCCCTATCAGATTTAGTTGGTAATATTTTGGAGATTAGTTGTCTAAAACAGCTAGACTTAGAAATAAAGTTGTCGAATTCCAACAAATTTGACCTTATGGAATAAACCTTGCTTTCAAAAGATAACCCATGTTTGCCAGCAAGGGATGTAATGCGATGGCTCACACCATCCATCACTAATTCTGCCTTTGTACATATTTAATATATATTTACATATCTAATGCATATATTTATTTAGGGTTTCTGCTTAAGAAACACATCCACCCAAATTTTTTAAACAATGGATCTAATTTAAAGAAGCCTTTAAAGGCTGGAGAAGATACACTTTCATCAGTAAAGCTGGGTGATCAAGCAAACCTGGAATACATTTTTTTTTTGTTTCCATTTTATTAGCAAATATTTTCAGTCCTGGACCAGATCCATTCCAGGTTTGCTGGATCAGTCAGTTTCACAAATGAAAGTGTATCTTCTTCGTTTTTGGAGAGCTTTAATAAATCAAGTCCAACATACTAAGTCAGCAGAACTAATTTTTGCAGAAGACTGTTCCACATTTCCACAGCTCTCGTGGTAAAGAATAATTTTCACATGCTGAAATGAAACCATTTTCATTCCAGTCACAATAAAAGCCCCTGTCTTATTTGTAGATACCTCAAAGCTGAACTCCAGACTAAAAACACAGATGACATACAAATTTGGGAACTGACAGCTCTATCCTTTCCCCATAGTATTTAAAACAAGGAAAAACTTTCTTTTTAGTTGAAATACACTTTCCTGAAAAAGCATGGATTCTGCTTCTGCAATGCTTTACTTCCTATACTGACAAGTCTAGTTCCCAGGTTGTCAAGCCGAAAGTCTCAATTCAATATTTTATTCACAAATATTCAGATAATTGTGACTTTATTCTAATTTTTTTGATCAGCTAACTTGTTCTGGGTCAGTGAGTCAGAATACACCAAAAACATAGCGTAATAGCCAAGCAACTAGTAATTTTGCAAAATGGTCGTCAGTGATGGCTACTATATTTCTTATTAACCATCAGCAATCACCCACTATAATAAATACATTTTAACCTAAGTGTTTAGTGTAATATCTGCATCATGGGGTTTTTAACATTTTTAATCTAAGGACCCAAATAAGTGTAAGTCAAATGGCAACCTATCACAAACATGTACGCAATCTAATTGCTGTGGCGACCAATCCTTTAAAAAACACTGGGCAACAAGGTCCCAATGATTTTGCTTTCACAGATGATAGTACAATGACAAATAGAAGCTGGAAACAATATAGTAGGCCTGATTTATTAAAGCTCTCCAAGGCTGTAGAAGATTATCATGGAAAAACCTGGATGATCCAGCAATCCTGCTATGAATCTGGTCCAAAATTGAAAACTTTTGCGAAATAATAGCAAATAATTTTTAAGAACTATGTTCAAGGGTTGCTGGATCACCCATTCTCTAATGATATCTATCTTCTACATTCTTGGCGAGCTTTATTAAGCCCCAGTGTGTTAAAAAAATAATTACATGTTAAAAACCTGGTTCAAAACTGTTATTTGTAAAAATAAAACATGTGCCACACCATTGATAAAACATTTTTTTTTAAAAAAAAAAAGGCTTACCTAAAAACAATATATAATAATAAATACTTTTTAAAATACTAGTCAAGTAACCAACACATACTGATGCTGTTACGTTTTGTCTGCATCATAAAAAAGACAGCAGGAAAGATGGCTTTTTGTGACAACAATAAAAATTATACATTTATCACAACATATCATAGCATTTCCAGCTAAACAGAGTCCGACTAAGCTCAGTGTTGTCATAAAGGGATAATATGATATAGTCAGCTTAACCTTCCTAACGGTATTTCCGAGTGTGACTCGGGGTGGATTTTACCTGCAAATAGAGATAATCCCAAATCACACTCAGGGTAGCTTTAACCTAAAAAAAAAACCCTTACCTTTTTCCGTCGCTGTCCCCCAGCGTCCTGCTGGTCCCCGCAGGTCCTGGGGACACGTCTGTCTTCTTCGATCCTCAGCCATGCAATGCAGAGATGATCTCTGGGGTTTCCCGGTGACATCAGTGCATGCATCGGTGCAGGCGGGTGCATTGGTGGTAAATTCAAATAGGATTCAATACAAAACAGCTCTATTGAATTCCAATACAAATAAATTTTCATATAATATATATATAATTATATTATTTATACATTTAGGTCCATAAATTTTTGTACAGAGACAACTTTTTTCTAATTTTGGTTCTGTACATTACTTCAATTAATTTTAAATAGAACAACTCAGATGCAGTTGAACTGCAGACTTTCAGCTTTAATTCAGTGGGCTGAACAAAAAAGACTGCATAAAAATGTGAGGAACTAAGGCCTTTTTTTTTTACACAATCACTTCATTTCAGGGGCTCAAAAGTAATTGGACAATTGACGGAATGGCTATTTCATGGGCTGGTGTGGGCAATTACTTCGTTATGTCATTATCAATTAAGCAGATAAAAGGTCTGGAGTTGATTTGAGGGGGGTGCTAGTATGTGGAAGATTTTGCTGTGAACAGACAACATGCGGCCTTAAGCTGCAAAAACAGAAAAAAACCATCCGAGAAATTGCTACAATATTAGGAGTGGCAAAATCTACAGTTTGGTACATCATGAGAAATAAACAAAGCACTGGTGAACTCAGCAACGCCAAAAGACCTGGACGTCCAGGGAAGAGAACAGTGGTGGATGATCGCAGAATCATTTCCATGGTGAAGAGAAACCCCTTCACAACAGCCAACCAAGTGAAAAACACTCTCCAGGAAGTAGGCGTATCGATATCCAAGTCTACCATAAAGAGAAGACTGCATGAAAGTAAATACAGAGGGTGCACTGCAAGGTGCAAGACAAGGTGAGGGAGGTGTTTCATAATACAGATGGACGATGACCCATGAGTTCAAGACTACAGACTGTCATTGCCAGCAAAGGGTTTTTAACCAAGTATTAGAAATGAACATTTTATTTTCAGTTTTTTAATTTATCCAATTACTTTTGAGCCTCTGAAATGAAGAAATTTTGTTAAAAAAAAAGGCTTCAGTTCCTCGCGTTTTATGTTATCTTTTTGTTCAACCCACTGAATAAAAGCTGAAAGTCTGCAGTTCAACTGCATCTGAGTTGTTTTATTTAAAATTAATTGTGGTAATGTACAGAACCAAAATTAGAAAAAAGTTGTCTCTGTCCAAATATGGACCTAACTGTATATTATATATGCTACTGTACACTAACATTACATTTCTTTTCTTTTTTTTTGACAGATTTTTGAGTTTTTTTATCTTAAGTTTAATATTAAAATTTTTAAATATTGACATATTTCAGTGAGTTATACCTACGAATTATAGCATACTTATGTAAAATAAATTTCCATGCAATAAAAATGTTACGCTTTTTGCATGGAAGTTTGGATGAAATTAGAAAGGGGGGTTAATACAGGATCAGAATAGTAGTCAGATAGAGTAATCGCACAAATCATGAAAATTGTCTTTTTTCTGACGCGTTTCGCTGTTTGGCTTCTTCAGGGGATTCAGAGAGACTTAAACTGATTGACAAAGTATAAAGAAAAATATATTTACAGGTCACAAGTAAAAAACAACTTGAAGCTGAAAGGATGGTGTCCAATTTTAATTTGTATCTATCTCCAATCTACATTTTGTCTGCCCTATCCCCACCTGACACTAAATACCCACTTCCCCATGGTTCAGCTGCCAAATGCCAGTCTTGTGAAAATTCTGGATTTTTTTCAGTTGAATAACAAGAAACCATGCAAAATCTCTTTTCCCCCTTAAGCATTATGAAAAGAAGTGATATAGGTAATTATGATTAGATTCACAAGGTTGTAACTGGTAACTGGTAGAATGTAGATTTATAACCAAATTCCCAAATCTAAACACCACCAATTGGTAAACACGCAATTATAAAGCACTGAAACCAAGGAATATATAATAAAAGAATGAAGAATATGTGTCTATCAGCTTTACACTTAATATACATCAAGCAGTGGGGAGCATAGGGATGACTTTATTATTGTGCTGTTGTTTCCTTACTACTTAATCACAAACTGGATAAATTGGAGGGCTAGTGATGGTGGAAATTTTAATATTTGTGTTTGTTCTAGAAGGACCCTGTGCCAACCCTTTTGAAATTTAAATATTAAAATAAGGAAAGGAAGAAAGCAGGGTTTTTGGCACAAAAACGTAGTGTATTGTGAAGATATTAGTCATAAATAACAATACAAAACATATTAAGTGAAATAGGCCACAATTTATTCTTGTGGTCTATGTAATGTCACTTTGGCCCTAAACGGCACTATACATGCGACATCTGACACTTAATACAAATAGAGCGCCATATGTATTTAACACTTGCGAAATCGTATTCTAGTCCTGTTGACCCGTATAACTGATGCGTTTCGACATTTTTGGCTTTCACGTAACCTCCTGGGCGGTTCCCCCGAGCCTCGTTCGGGGTAAACACTTTCAGCGACCTTTTTTACTCGGCACCGTAGCTAAAAATAGAATCGAGCGGTACAGTGCAGTCTTATTGGCATACAACATTGTATGACAATCAGGTTACAACCGAAATAAAAACACCTTGTCTCTACAGTTTTATTAAATTATACACATTTTATTTTTTTTTAAACATTAAATTTATTAAGTATTGGACATATTTCGGTAAGTTATGCCTAAGAATTATAGCCTACAATGTCAAATTTCCATGCAAAAAAATGTAACGCTTTTTGCATGGAAATACAGAGAGAATTAGAATGCTCTGCGTTTGCTTACGTCACCCTCGGCAATTGGCAGGAAATTTATATATTTTGTATTGTATTCAATACATACTCCTGTATCCAATCCAATACAAACAACGGGTTCAAATGGTCATCAATGCAAGAAGGTTTGTTTTTATATTATAAATGAAAAGAAATGTTTTAGCAATATATATGAATTAAATATTTTTAAAAAATCAATCGACTGCTTTTGCATGTCAAAGTCCTTAAGCAGGAAGGCCTGTTTTGCCAGTGAATTTGTAAAATTAGCCCTGATTTATTAAAGCTCTCCAAGGCTGGAGAGGACACTTTCATCAGTGAAGCTGGGTGATCCAGGAAACTGGAATGGATCTGGTCCAGGAGTGAAAACATTTGCTAACGCATAGCAAATTACTGTTAAGAAATCTATTCTAGGTTTGCTGGATCACCCAAATTGGAGAACTTTGATAAATCAGGCCCATTGTGTACATTCTCTTGTGAATACCAGTGAAAGTTAAATGTATAAAATGTCAGAATAACTAAATTTTAGATAAGACTGATAAGTCAAAACATTAAAACCAATGACAGGTAGTATATTAGGCAGCAAGTGAATTGTCTTAATAGTGATGTGCTGAAAGCAGGAAAAATAGGCACCTGTAAGAATCTCGGTGATGTTGGTAAGGTCCAATTTTGATCACTAAACAAATCCAAAAATGGATGGTTTTGTTGGGCATTCCAGGTATGTAGTACCTTCCAAAATGGTCCAAGAAAGGACAACTGCTGAATTGGCAACAGGGTCTTAGATACCCAAGACTTATTTGTGTGCATGGGGGAGGGAGAAAGGCTAGCCCTTCTGGTCCAATCATACTGAAGAAATACTGTAACACAAACTGATAAAAAAGGTAATGCTGGACATGAGATTAAAAAAGAAAAAAAAGGTGTCAGAATAAATACTGCAACACTACTTGCTGAGTATGAGGGTGTAGAACAGAACAATCAGACCAAATCCTGTCCATTGCTGAAAGTCAGAAATGTTAGAATTAGACCACAGAGAACATGGATAGAGTTGAACTAGTCTGTTTAATCATGTTTTCTTTTGAATAACATGCATGGCTGGTTGCATGTGCAACATGATGCACTGTGGGAACTGACAAAGACATAAAGGGTCAGCTACAAACATCTTGGTTCCAGACACCACAGGCCTGATGGAGTTCATGAGTCTAAGTGAGCTGTTTTGATGGCACAAGAGGATCTACACAATATTACAATATTTGTGACAACATATGTGACAATATTACCATCCCAGCATTCTGTGTACTTCAAGTTATATATGTTTCTCTATGCAGTTTTGTTCTAAGCTTTTACTTCTTCATGCTTCTCAGTTATCTCGTAACTACAATTACAAAAAAGATTAAAAAAATTCTTTAAACTTTCGAAGCAAAGATTACTAGTAGTACATACCCGATATAGATGTTTCTTTCTTCTTTGTAAACAGTAGATAAAGATAAGTGCTTTTTTAATCGAAATCAAAATTAAGCAAGAAAAGCTGTGTCTTTTTCACTAAGTCTTACTTCCCCTTTTTGACAGATGGGAACTTATTAGTTCTGTACATCCTCCTAATGCAAATAAATCTGTTGAAACTAATACAATTTTAAATTGCCACCTCATCTCACTACCAGCAAGCCTAATAAATCTAAATTGCATTTGTTAGATCAGTGGCATGATATTTAGACGAAGGAAGAACATATAGCCAAGTAGAATAAAATTTAGTTAAGTTAAGGTGTCTTCTTTTTCTGAATTTTTTAACACGCTAAACAAACATATTTTACATTTTGACATCCACAGATAAAAATAAAACAGAAATTAGGTTGACATAAGTGAGTCCAGTGCCTACCATTTCTTTGAAATTTAAAGTGGTCACCATGACTTTTAAAAAAGTGTACCTTGCTTTTAGCATGTACTATGTATTCTATGTGCTTAGAATATCTAGGCTCTCTATAAAAAAAGCTCATCATTTCAGTAGCACATTGATGTGCTTTTCCTCTCACTGGAACTGAATAACCTATGCCTGTTAGTGTTCAGCAGGGATGAGCGAGACTGTCTTGTGAAAATTTCCTCTAACTTCCGATGGGTCCGCAAAATTTTGTCGATCCGATTTCGCAAATTCTATTAAAGTGAATGGGCCGATTTTAAACATTAATAGCAAAGCCCCTATACATGTTAAAACCACCCAATTTGCTAGGTATGTGTAGGAGAACAGTGGCAACAAGGAAAAAATACAAAAGTTCTAAAAGACCTTGTGGTTTTTCAGAAAATGGCAGGCAAAGTGACAGCAAAAGTGTCAAAAGTGACAGCAGGCAAATAGGTTTTTTGTGTGATGGACAGTGTACAGAAGGCAGCATAAGCATTGGCAGGATGACATGTGTTAGGAATGCCACCCATAAAATTGTGGAGACTTAGCGTGGTGACATTAGGCAAAAGGATGGAGGACCAGGGACGGAGCATGGGTCAGCGAGAGCAGTAGCAATGTTTGGCTTCTGGTCAGCTCCTGGTCATCGCCAGGGGGACCGCATTGGTAAGAGTCATGAATAGCTGGGTTTAGTGCATCGTCAATGCCACCCAGAAGGGTGTAATACAATTTTAATGAATTAATTTTAATTAACCGCATTAATAACTGGCATCTAGAGCTGGGTGTAGTCCATCGTCATAAATGTAACTGTACCAAACAGTCTT
Organism: Pyxicephalus adspersus; assembly: GCF_032062135.1. Taxonomy (NCBI): domain Eukaryota; kingdom Metazoa; phylum Chordata; class Amphibia; order Anura; family Pyxicephalidae; genus Pyxicephalus; species Pyxicephalus adspersus. The sequence continues at coordinate 123,533,338 of NC_092858.1, forward strand.
CTTTGGTAAATAGGAACAGGTATCAAACACTAAAATATCTGTATTGGGGCTCCCTGATGTTTGCAATCCCACCTAACTCACACAGCAGCTTTATTTGCATTATTTCATTACCATTTCTATATGGAGTCCACTTCTAGTGAACGTTTTCTGAGCTGCATTATTGGGAAGAATTACAGCTGGTAATGGAAGATTGCAAGGAGTTTTACTTGGTGTTCATGCACATCACACTGTTTTCCTGATTAAAGTCAAGTATTTGAGGACTGGTGAATCTGTGTGAGGAGCAAGGCTGTCTTTTGGGCAAAATGTTCTAAATGTGGAACCAGTAGAAGACTCAAGAGGCCAAGAGGTTGAAAGAGAGACAATAGAAGAAAGAATCTGCATCTCCAGCACCTTGAGCGTGGGAGCTTCCGGCCTGAACATATGTCACTATGGGAAACTGTGTTGGCTGCAGGTGGGCACAAGAAATCATGTTTAACTCTTTGACATCCTCACCATGGAACAGGGGTTTTAAAAATGGTCTCCTAGTCTGCTACTTTGCCGAAAGTGTTGGCTCTGGAAGTATCCACCTCCTAGATTTGCGTCAAGCTATGTTGCATGCTCGCTGACTTTGTGTTATTGTAATTATAGCTACTTTTGTATGTTTGATACAACTGTTTCAAATATTGGGCATTTTGTACAATACTGTACATTTGTCCATTTCCAAATAAATTACTAATGTACTTAAAAAAAAAAAAATCTGTATGTATTTTAAAGTAGATCAGAAATTTTACTGTACCAAACGGTCTTCTTTGGTAAATGGGAACAGGTATCAAATAGTAAAATACCTGTATTTTTTTTACAGTAGCACAGAAATTTCACTGTACCTTGTTTGATAAATAGGAACTGCAATTGATTTTATTAGCTTTAGTGAGTGTACAGTGTGAAAAAAAGATGATTAGCAGTGTCTTCACTAATATACAATATAGATTACACTAAATGTGCTGACTGCTGACAATTTAACAAAACTGACTAGCTATGCATGGCACTACAAGTAGCAGCAACGACAAATGTACCTTCAGTGCATGTGCACAGTGAACAGCACCTAAGAGTGTAATACACACAATATAACTTGCACTAAATGTGCTGACTGCTGGCAATTTTACAAAACTGACTAGCTAGTAGCTCATGTAAAAGAAAATGCCCTATAAAACACTGAACTATGCAGCTAACAGTGAACTAAGAGGGCTCCTACACTGTCCCTGTCACAGTGCAAGTATCTCCCTGCATCTATCCTCTACACAACTGGCATCTAGAGCTGGGTGAAGTGCATCGTCAATGCCACAGAGAAGTGTGTAATACAATTTTTGTGAATGGAGTACTGACAGGTGGCAGCAGCAACAGCAGGAGGAGGCATCTAGAGCTGGGTGTAGTGCATCATCAATGCCACCCAGAAGTGTACAATTTTAGTGAATAGAGTACTGACAGGCGGCAGCAGCATGAGACCACATCAAGCTTCACATATATGACACACATATGAAAGAGGGGTTCCCTGGGCTCATCCTCCTCCTGTCCCTCAGTAGCCGCCAAAACATCTTCCTTCCCATCACCCACCTCCTCCTCTTGAAACTCCTAAGCAGTTCCTGTTGTTCCATCGCCCTCACAATGCCTGGGGCGTGACAGCACATATGCAGGTTGGACGGGTCCTGTCCAGCAGCCCCA
>NC_092858.1:123535225-123536597 GCF_032062135.1 Pyxicephalus adspersus
ATTATCAAGCAGAAAGATGATGGGTATGACGTCATTCTAGCCTGACCGCTCCTGACTCACAACGTTTGTGGCCTGCACAAAGGGGGCCAGTACCTTGCACAGCGTCTCCATCTGCAGCCACTGGTCACTTGTAAAATAGCTCAGTTGTGTGGCTGTACCAGGGGCCCCGCTGCCTCCATGCACCACGCTGACCAAGTAATGGCGGATGGCTAGCTTTTTCTCACACAGACACTGGAGCATGTGCTGGGTGGAGTTTCATCTAGTCACAGTGTCACAAATGAGTCTATGCGGTGGCAGCCTCTGTTGGTGCTGGATCTTGCTAAGCGCCGCGGCGGCATTAGGGGATCGGCGGACATGGCTGCAGATGGAGTGAGCCTGTCTCAGTAAATTCTACAGTCCTGGGTACGTGCGGAGGAACTTCTGCACCACCAGGTTCAGTATGTGCGCAAAGCAAGGCACATGTGTTATGCAGCCCATGAGCAGCGCGGCCATAAGGTTGGTCCTGTTGTTGCACAGCGGATAAGAGTTTTCTGGTGGTGTGACTTTTTTCCTCCAGGAACAACAGATTTAGCACTGCCAGGCAACGTGTGTGCTTGAGGGAGCCATAGTGGCGTGCTCGTTGAACCACAGTGTCCTCTGCTGCTGGCCTTTCAGGAGGAGTGTCGAAAAGAGAGGGGGTGACAGTAGAAGGTATGTAGATGGAGGAGGAGGAAGAAGAGGACTGGGGTGGCCCATGCTTCACCACCACACCCTTTGGCAGGGGTACCAGGTGCAGTAATACCTTTTGCAGACTTCTGCCCACTAAGCTATGCAAGGCCACCCAGTGAGCGGTGAAGGACAGGTAGCGTCCCACTCTGTGCCTGGTTGTCCAGCTATCCATGGTCATGTGAATTTGGCTGTACACCGAGAATGCCAATGCCGGGAGAGGCTTTCCATTACATGTGCATGTAAACTGGGTACAGCTGTGCGGGAGAAGTAATGCCTGCTTAGTATATTCCACTGCCACTTGGCACAGGCCATCAGGTCACGGAAGGGAGCCGAGTCCACAATGCTGTACGGCAGCAGCTGCAAGGTCAATAGTTTGGCTAGACATAAATTGAGTTCAATGACTCTTTTGTTGGTTGGGCCCATAGCCTGATGCCTTGTGCAGAACTCCCGTAGAGTAGGCTGAAGGGACTGGGAGCAAAGGGAGCTGAAGCGGTAACTGGAGTACCCATCTTGCTGTGACAAACGTCATCTGACACCACGGAACCTGCGGGCAGAAGCTGATTCTTCCTCCCAGCTGGAAGTCTGGCTTACACCAACCTCCTGAGACGTACTAGCAATGACAGTTGGAGGTGGAGAAGGAGTCAATGGAGGTGGAAGAAGAGAG
>NC_092858.1:123537080-123538783 GCF_032062135.1 Pyxicephalus adspersus
GAACTGCTGCTAGCCCTTACACGCACCGGTGGTTCCCAGGTGACATCACGGTCATCATCATCCTCATTTTCATGTCGGCCAACCTCTGCAAATACAGCCGCTGATCCAGAACCCTCGCTGACCACACTCTCCAAGAGTCTCAAAGTCTGCCTGCTGCTCTGAAATTTGCACTGACAGATCCTCAGGCTGTTCGTCAAACAAGAGAGAGTTATCGGGAGGTACAGGCACATTAACCACGCTGCTGCTGCTGCTGCAGAAGAAGAGCCTGCTGCACTTGAGGCTTCTGAGACCCAGTCCACAATACTCTCCGCATGACATGGCTGTATGATTGTATTATGCCCTCTCAATACATCTATCAGCGTACTGGTGCTCAGTAGTGTTGGTCAAATATGTCACTATTCGATTCGACAGCTATTTGATCGAATGGTGAGATATTGTTCGGGTGATAGAATGCCGAATTCGAACAATATTGAAGTCATGGTGGGAGAATTCGGGTTATTTTTAGAGACTATTAAGGGATGCAAGAGCAATCAGATTGCTCTTGCAGCGCTTTACCAGTTGTATGTGTTCTTGGATAGAGTTTCTCTATCCAAGAACACAGGGAGTCCTGTGCTCTTGGATAGAGAAACTTTATCAAGGAACACATACTACAGGACTGCAACAGCCATCCTGATTGCTGTTGCTAGTAGTATGTGTTCTTGGATAGGGTTTATCCAAGAACACAGGGCACTAGATGTGATGAATGGGGTAATTTGTTCCCATTTAACCTCTAGTGCCTGGGGATCACCTGCAGTCACAGCTGTGACCACAAGGTTCCAACGGTCATGTGACCATGGGAACTATCTGCAGTTCCACTACAATCCCCGAGGCACTACAGGTTAATTAACCTTTAGTGCTCTGGGGATCCCTTCAAGTCACAGCTGTGACCTCAAAGTTCCCACGGTCCTACGGTTAATTAACCTGTAGTGCCCCAGGGATCGCACACTCAACTCAATGAATGCAGACAGAGCTGCAAACATTAAAAAGATGCCCCGCAAGTATCTCTTACTCTGTAACACACTTTCCAGCACAGTAATATGATACATTTGTTACATTTTTCTCACAGTGGATAAAAGAGAAATGTAACAAATGTATAATTTTATTTATGTGCTGTAAAGTGTGTTACAGTAAGGTGAATAAACTGGTAAGTTAAATAAAAACACAAACACTCAATAAATTAATTTAACAATATTTTTTTCCTAACAAATTTTTTATATTTTTTTATCCAAATTTTTGCCACTGAATCTCATTTTTTTTCAGGTTGGGTATACCCGAATTCTAGCAGCCATATTCGGGTCGAATATAGGGACAACCTGAATTTGAACACCAATACTAGTGCTCAGCATCTCAGACCTGTTCCACAACTTCTGCTGCCTCCAACAGTTTTGCCGTCCTACAGTGGCGGACTCTCCGGGAGTATGCCCCCTGCCTGATGAGGCAGGTCACCTAACTCCACACCTTCCCATGTCTACCGCTCTTTTACTTATTCTGTCAAAAATGCATCTGTACCAAACGTTTTATTTGTTAAATAGAAAGAGGTATAAAAGACTGAAATATCTGTATTTTTTTTATAGTAGGACAGAAATTTTTCTGTACCAAATGGGCTTCTTTGGTAAATAACAAGAGGAATCAAACACTGAAATATCTGTATTTTTTTTAATAGT
>NC_092858.1:123539160-123542323 GCF_032062135.1 Pyxicephalus adspersus
TTTTTCTGTACCAAACAGGCTTCTTTGGTAAATAACAAGAGGTATCAAAGACTGAAATATCTGTATTTTTTTATAGTAGGACAGAAATTTTTTTGTACCAAACGGGCTTCTATGGTAAATAACAAGAGGTATCAAAGACTGAAATATCTGTATTTTTTATAGTAGGACAGAAATTTTTTTGTACCAAACGGGCTTCTATGGTAAATAGCAAGAGGTATCAAAGACCGGAGTATCTGTATTTTTTTTATTGTAGGACAGAAATTTTTCTGTACCAAACGTGCATCTTTGGTCAATAGCACTAGGTATCAAAGACTGAAATATCTGTATTTTTTTTATGGTAGGACAGAATTTTTTCTGTACCAAACTGTCTTTTTGGGTAAATAGCAAAAGGTATCAAAGACTGAAATGTATGTATTTTTTATTAGTAGGACAGAAACTTTTCTGAACCAAACAGGCTTCTTTGGTAATTAGGAACAGGTAGCATCAAAAACAGATACATGTTTATATACAGATATACAGAAAGCTCCTAAACTGTCCGTCACAATGCACGTCTCTCCTCGCTTCTATCCTTCACACAAAACACAATGGTGTCTAACCCCTCCCTTCTTCCCTGTATATATGCCTGTGCTCAGATCTCTCCTGATTTGCTGCTAGGCCTTGCTGTGCATCCTGGGAGCAAATGATTCGGCCCCAGCCGTGATTCCTGCCAGAAAGTGTCGCCGGTTCCACCCCCTGCTTTATTTCTCGTTCGTTCGGCAAAAACACGACCTCATGGCGAATCACAAGGCCGGTCTCGCTTACATGTTCGGTAAGAGAGAAAGGCCCGATTCGCTACAAGATCGAACTTAAAAATCTCGGGAGAGTTCTACTGGCAGAGGGGTTAATGTGTTTGTTATGCCCTAGGAGAGATATGTTTCTGGCATTTTTCTTGTGTGCTCCATTTAACTAGCATGGTCCCGGCAGAAAATTCCATTTTGTTCAAAATGTTAGAGTGCCCCTTTATTATAAGGGTTGCAAATGACAGACAGTGACACAAGAGGAGGTTGCATATTATGTATGTAGTTGTTTCCAATTGGTCACTCATTGATATGCCATGGTGGATCATTGAACTAAAGAATGGTCATGCGATTATCTGATGTGTGAACACTGTCAGTCTAAATCTGAGTTTGAGACCCTCTTTATGTTTATTATTTGGTGTTTGTGTTCACTTTTCAAACGACAAATCTAGTGAACAATACATGCATCAGATGATGTGAATAGAGTGACAAATAAAGCACATGGCACATTTGATGTAGTTTGATGGGTTTTTAATAATATATACAGTAATAAAACTGACAGAGATATAAATACAATAATATAAACATGTATACAGTACTTACATAAGAACACATATATTTGGTTAAACTGCTTCTTTGTTGCAATTTGTAATGACCTGCTTTTGTGTACCTCTTGGCATCAAAATAGTTTTTTTTTAATATAGGGTTGGCTGTGTTCTCCCTAGCAATTCTTTCAGCCAGGTGGGGGAATTTAATGTTTTCCATTGTCTTTTGTATTATGCCCAACTGTCCAGGGTCCACACCCAGATTTCTAGTGCCCCATTTTTTGTAAACACTTGTAGTATCCTAGTGTAATAATTGTAGTGTGGTAATGTCGTATAAGTAGTAAAAAAAAATACTTATACAACGGTATTTATCCCTGACGAGTACCTGCTGACAGCTACTAGGTGCCTGGGAGTGGTAACAGATGGTAACTGCTTTTTTAATTTTATTTTTTGATTATTGAAACCACTTGAAAAAATGATTGCATAGCAGTGAAAAGCAATTATATTTCAAAGATGGCTGTGGTAATAAATCACCCTTTAAAGCTGTCTGACCACCTAAAAGAAAGCTTAAGTTGGGTCTGCCCCTAACTGCCCATGAATTGGAACTTTTTAGAACAAAGCATACTACAGCATGCTGTAGAACAATAAATGGCAATGACCCTGATGTGAATACATACCGATTAGCAATGGCTCATTTTTTATGATGGTCTTTCATCAGACGTCTTTTAATAACATTACTTGATCAGTCCTAAAACTGTTGATACTGCACTTTTCAGAAATGTTACAAAGTTAGTTAGTGCATCTTTATTCTCCGCATCTTGTTTTACTGTAACTTGTAGGACAGGGGGATTGGTGTTGAGTACTAATTCCACAAGAAACATATTTCTGTTACTGTCCTGAGCATAGAGATAAGATTTCCATGGCTGTGTTCCAGCTTTGCTTTTGGCAATGGTGTAAATATTCAGAACATGAAGAGATGTCTGGAGGAGGTCTGGCTCTGCCTCCTGCTTCCATTCTATATTTAAACATAGCTTTGTAGCTATAGAAGTCCACTTTTTCTCAAACCGCTCTGGAGATATTGAAACGCCGCAAATTAAAGAGAATAGGTCAATAGTTTCTTTGGATACTTCAGAGTCATCAGGTGAATGCAGATCTGCGAACCAACCAAATATATAAATTACTATCCTAAACACTAAAAACATAATTCTTCATGGTGTGCACATAGTTTGTTAATGGTTTTCTTTTCTAGAGAACCTAAATATTTTCCAGTACAGATTGGGATTTCACCTCCATGTAATACATTTTAGGTCACTTAGTAACAAGTAATAGGAAAGTGAACTTTTGATTTGCATATTTGACTTGACTTTGCTGGTTATTGGCTCAGAAAGTTCTAGAATCAACATGACCTTAAAAAACAGTTTATTGGGCCTGATATATTAACCACCTGGCCGTTAAACCCGACCTTGGTTCGGGGTAAAAACACTTGCAAAAAGTGTTAAACCCGAACTTTTCTCAGGTGGTTAAAAATATAAACAAACGTTATATTGCAATGCGATTGTCATACATTGTATGACAATCGGATAACAACTGAAATAAAATACTTACCCGGTCCCCACAGCTCCTCCGGACACGTCTGTCCTCTTCCTTCTTCTCCCGGCGAGTGCAGTGACGATCTCCAGGGTTTCCCAGGTAACGTCGCTGCATGCGTCGGTGCGGGAGGCGGGGCGGGAAATTTAAATAACTTTGTATTGAGCTCAATACAAAAAAGCTGTATTGAGTCCAATACAAAGAAATCTTTATATAATATATATATATTTGTATTATATATATATTATATAAGCT
>NC_092858.1:123543632-123566354 GCF_032062135.1 Pyxicephalus adspersus
TTAGAGTCTCAAAATCCCTTGAGGAAGCCCACCAGGGCGAATTGCGTTGGGAAGACCATAACTGTCTATTGCATTTTTGACCCATAATCCAGAAAACACCTAACATGTAAGTGTTCGTTTATTGCTAGCCAAGTTCTGTTAGAACTGCAGCTTTTTTATAATGAATGTTGCTTTCAAATATATGTATTTTAGTAAGTTGAACAAACACTTTTAAGATGTATTAGATTGGTGTAGCCATAAAGAGCGTTTTTTTTCCTTTCCTTTTTGAATATGCAGCACAATAATAATCTTGCTTTACCAAAAAAAAAAAATCACTTCTTGACCTATACATGAGAAAGTGCTTTTTTCCAAATTAGAAGTCCAGCTTTTCATCTTGAGGTCAAAGTCATTGGGAGTCAGGTTAATTTCAAATATATATGGGCATAATAAAACAATTACAGCCTAATTCAGTATTTAGTGATACTTTGTTTTGTGACCCCAAGATATAGTAAACATTTCACATTTTACATTTGTGGGACCAGAAAACACAATTACCTATCCTTTATTAGTACCACTAACAAAACAAACATCAATACTAAAATGGGCCTGATTTGCTAAAGTTCTACAAAGCTGGAGAGGATATACTTTATCAGTGAAGCTCGGTGATCCAACAAACTTGGAATGGCTTATTTTATATAAATTATTTGCTATTTGTAAGCAAATGTTTTGAATCCTGGACCAGATTCATACCAGCTTCACTGATTAAAGTGTATCCTCTCTAGCCTTGGACAGCTTTATTAAATCAGGCCCATTGTGTCTATTACATTGAACTTACCTTCTACAAGATGTTTTGAAACAAAGGACAGTTCAGATTTAGTCAGAATAGAAGAATATGATTCCCGATACTTCTTGTCATATAAAGGAGTCAGGCTGTTGAAATCTGTAATCCAGGTGTTAACTGGTTGCTCTGTTCTATCAGCCAAGACTCCCAATGATGGGTCTGATTTTGGACCACTGAGAATTTTTAACACTTCATTCACTCCAGATGACAAAAGCCGGTAATAAAAAAGACCCCGATCTCGAACAGCCATGTTAGTTTCCTCCTCTACAAAATACGGAAATTGAGTACCTGGTTATTAAATTTCATTACATCTGTACAGTCTGGAAAAAATTAAGATCCTCATTATGGTTACACAAGTTATACAAAATATTAAATATCACTGACATGCTCTTTGCTCTCAGAGAGATTCTTGAGATGAGGTGTCAATGCTGCTAATCAATCACTCATCTTGCACAAAAATTGATTTATGTAAATTGTTATAGACCATAGCATGTTTCTTTTTACTAAATACTAATAAAAGTGTCTCTTCAATAAATAGGATGAAATTTAAAAATAAAATGGTAGCATAATAATTATTGGTATGGCCTGCATAGACTCAAGGAGTATGGTATATAATGTATAAACTTTGCTTTCAAATCCCTCCACAGTTCTTGTCCCACTTACCTTTCTGACCTGGTAAAAAAATATTCTCCTAGCCACTCTCTTCGCTCCTCCAATGACCTACTAATGACTTTCTCACTTATAACCTCATCACACGCATGGCTCCAATATTTTTCTAGAGCTGCTCCGACTCTCTGTAATGGTTTTCTTCGTTCTAATATGTTTGCTTCTACTTTCTGCTCATTTTAAAGAGCACTCAAAATCGAATCAGGAGACAATTTGGAAAGAACCTGCTTCTATATATGCACAACTTTAAAATTTAAGGGCAAAAAAAAAATGTCTGATGTATGATTACAGGAGCCAGTGAGAAGCCTTTGAAGTACCTTCCAACACCACAGACCCAAAGACAGTGGGAAGTTCATTTCATGTAATCAGAATTTCGGGTAAGAAATAGGGGTTGCATTTTTTTTAAACTGCAATTATTGGTTTGTTAGGTTTGCTAGTGATGGGTGAACTGGGAAGGTTACGATTTTTTCTTTTTGAACAATTTCCAGTTGTGTGAAAAAATGTTGTAGATCATTGATCCAAAAAGTATCCCTGGGGATCAGGATATATTTTCTTTCCCTTTAAGAACAAATTCAATCAGTCTTTATAAGGGTGTTCTGCCTTCCCCATATAGCACACATGGATGCAGCACTGCATAAAGTTGAAGAGCATGTGGCACTGCATAAAAAAGCAGCATGCGGGACTACATATAGTACAGAGGGATGAATTACTATAAAACAGAGAATAGAAAAGTATGCATGTAGTAGAGAGGTATGAGGTAATGCACAGAGTTAAAAAAGGGAAACTAAAAAAATGAATTTGGTAAACTGGGATACTACACATTTATTAAGCAAATTAGCAACAGAAAGTGCCTTATTTAATAAAGCTCTACATGACTGGTGAAGATAGACTATCATGGGAGAACCTGATCCAGTTTGATCCAAGTGATCCAACAAACCAGGAATAGATATTTTTAAATAATTTGCTATTTCAGGTGTAATGGATCCCCCAGGTTCTCCCATGATAGTCTATCGTCTCAGCCTTGGAGAGCTTTATTAAATCGTCACAGATGATTTGTCACAGATGAAAATACCTCTTGGTAAACAAAGTCCCTATGAGAGACCCATGCACCAATAGTTCAGGAGCCAAATGCTTCTAAGGCAAATTTATCATTAAAGACAGATTTTCACTGTATACCATCCCACAAATAAGAAGTGGTCAGTTTCATTATTTTGCAATACTTTAGAATAGCTGATGGAGGAATTTTATGACTCAGTCAGTAAACTTGTAGCAAATCTGTTGCATTATCTTGCAGTTCTTGTTTATTATAATTTACCTTTATTTAAAGCACAAATATATTATGTATGTGTTGTTCAATTAATAGAAGCTTGTTGGGTTTTGTTTAATATTAATCTCTCACCAACAATATATATATATGGAGGGGGATTAGCGCTTGCAGCAAGCACACAGAGTAGTTTGTATAATGTAACAGTCTCATTATTTTCTTTAAAACCCATATAGATTTCTTCATCAAACAAATCAAACAGAAAACATATAGGAAAAAGTGCAGTACCCTGAGTTCAAAGAACAGTCCTTTATAGTAAAGTCATTAGAAATCAAATCAGCATCACCAGCTTTTCATAGCAAGGAGTGACCTCTTTGAGTGTAAATGCTGAATATGAAGGGAGAAGTGAAAGAAAGAGGGTTTGACTCCAAATAAGTAATAAATCGTTAATTATGTATTATTGTAAACACATTTCCATACATAATTATACAATCAGGAACATGAAAGTATATATCCAGTTCAGTTATTCAAGCACTAGACTGGGATAAAACTAGACAACAATTTCTGTCTATATAGTAATAATTATCCATAAAAGTGCACAAACAAGTAAAGTGATCCAAGTTTAATGTGTTGGTGACAGATACTGTCACCAACACATTAAACTTGGATCACCTTGCTTGCAATTCATACCCCCCCCCATCACCATTGCTGATCATTCTTGTGTTCTGTATGTTATTGATACTGCTTTATTGATGTATTGATACAGTTTTATTACCTTTTTGTATAAAAGCATATTTAATATATACCTGTACCTTCTACTTAAATACAGACCGTTAGGTCTTCACAAAAAAGCGCACCCCCCTGAAGAAGCCCCCCGAGGCGAAACGCGTCAGGGTTATTCGTGCACTTTTACGGTTAGCTATTACTATATAGACAGAAATTGTTGTCTAGTTTTATCCCAGTCTACTGCTATAAGAACTAAACTGGATATATACTCTCATGTACCTGACCCTATAATTATGTATGAAAATGTGTTTACAATAATATATATTTAATAATTAATTACTTATTTGGAGTCAAAACCTCTTTCTTTCACTTCTTCCTTCATATTCAGTTGTTTCCACGCAGGCTTGTTTACAGCCTACCTGTTGCAATACCATTTCCCATGCCTGACAGCACAACTGTGCTACTTATAGAAGACCTGCAGTCTAGCCAATCCATTGGGTGTACCTGGGTGGAATTGGAAGGCCCACCCAATACCTTCCTTTCTATTTCAGAGTCCAGGGCCCTGAAACAAAATAAACATAGCAACCCTTTCAGAGTTGCTCCTTACGACTCCTTTCCCAGCATACACCTTGGTTTCAAGAGCTCGTGTTCTGTATAATGGGGATATATTTCTCCCATCTAGGACCCATTCCAGTAGTCTGGTACAATTTATATATGAATATATATTTGCCTTAACGTACTTTAAAAATCTGAATTGCAGGAAGTTACAGAACAATTACACAGCTCAACAAAAAACAGTTTTTTCACTTGCCAAGGATTTTTTAATATATTTAGTGTATTTCAGGTCTGCTAAATCCAAAAATTACATTAGTTTCATTGAATTGGCTCTAGCTCTTGTGATACAGGAATCAGAATAGACTTTTTAGAATTTTACCAACAACAAATGCTAACACAGCATATTATTATCAATCTTTATTTACACTAACACTATAGCTCTTGCAACTACCCTGTTATTTTGATGGCTGGCTGCACACTAAACAAATATGTGATATCTGTAAAAACTAAGAAAATGTAATCTGTAAATAAGTTTTTCAAAATAGGATAAATGTCCTTTTAAAACTACTTTTGTTAAAGTCACGTAACACATCTACAAAAACTAAGCTGTTAGATGCCTTGTGATGTCACTGCTGATGTCACTTCATATATTAAACTAGCTGATTACCCGGCGTTGCCTGGGTATTTATTTATTGGAATCTTATATTATACAGGAAAAGAAATCAAATAAAGCTATAGTGATTTTCTTGTCAACTGTGTTGTTTCATTTTTTTTGCCTTTGATTGCACTCGGCAAATTGACTTACATTTTCTCAAAGGCATTATTACAGGCCAGAAATTTGTAAAAGAGTCCAAAAAAAAGTATGTAAAAATATAAGCAAAAGGCACACTGTCACTGAGCAATACACACATACATGCAAATATATCTCTGACATATACCACATCGCTGTACAAAGATGCAGCGGTGCACTCACATGAGTCTGAGTGTTATGTCTAGCAATTTTGGTTTAAATGTCTTGATGCGTTTTCGAATGATGACATACACAAGGTCATACATACATACATCTTTGTACAGCGCTGTGCTATATGTTAGAGCTATATTTTGGTTCAAATGTCTCAATGCATTTCCTAGTGATGACATACACACATTCATACATACATCATCTTTGTACAACGCTGTGCTATATGTCAGAGCTATATTTGGATGTGTGTATGTCATCACAAGGAAATGCATAGAGACATGTTAACTAAACTTGCTATGTTCCAACATCACTCGAAAACGCATAGAGACATTTAAACCAATCTTGCTAGACATGACACTGCTGATCTTTGTACAGCGCTGTGGTATATTCAGAGGTATATAAATGTATAATAATAGTGTGTGACTGATAGGGGACATTAGAGTGTCAGCTCCTCTATTCAGAGACTGATGGGTCTAGCTCAGTGTTTCATTGTAGAGCACTATGATATATGTCAGAGCTAGATAAATCTATATATATAAAATTAGGTGTATGTGTGTGTGTCTGATGTAAGTCTCAGTCACATGTATGGCAAGTTTGGTTGAAATGTCTCCATGTGTTTTCAAGTGATGGTGGAACATACATTCTTACATACATACATACATGCACACACATCTAATATATATATATATATATATATATATATATATATATATATATATATAGATATGGATGTACCATTATTTTCATGAAACTTTACAGACATTTTCTTTTTATAAAGAATATGAGTTTTTCAAGTTGTTTAAATGACCCTAATGTATTTTGCTAAATTTGTGGTAAATATTCTCTGCAAAAACAGAGGAGAAACATTACAGAATTTGTGAAACAAGCATATCTTGCATATTTTGTTAATAAACTGGGGGACCAAAATAAGTACTGGGCTCCCCATATGGTATGCAAAACTTGTGTAGAGTGTCTATGTCAGTGGAAAAATGGAAAACTGAAAAGTTTGAAACTTGGTGTACCTATGGTATGGCATGGCGAGAGCCCAAAAATCATCATAATGATTGGTATTTCTGTGCTGTGAATGTAAAAGTAAAACAAGTAGGAGTACTCCAATTTGGAATCAGCAAGACGACCTGTGCCGCATGGTGCTGATGTTCATATACCATTGTTCACTACACTCCCCAATATTCTTGTATGCGACATGGAGGATATACAGGGTTTGGAGTGTAATCCAGGAGTTAGCAGTGCAAGTGAATATGAAGGAAGTGTTTCATCAAACAAGCAGTTCTCACAAGAAGAGCTCAATGATTTAATACGTGACCTAAGTCTGTCAAGGCAAGCATCTAACTTTTAGCATCCAGGCTAAAAGAAAAGAACTGTCTGAGACCAGAAGGTAAAATGACGGTTTATAGGACAAGAGAGGTGACACTCCTACAATATTTCAGTGAAGATGGAGACTTTGTGTACTGTTGTAACATTCCTGGATTACTAGCCCATATGGAGTACCAGAATACCGAGCAGAAGACTGGCGGCTTTTCATAGACAGTTCCACTCGAAGTTTGAAATCTGTTTTACTGCATAATGGCAACTGCTGTGCATTAATTCCAATTGGTCACGCAACAAAACCAAAGAAGAATATGAAAATATCAAAATGGTCTTACAAAAGCTTTGCTATCATGAACACCAATGTTCCATATGTGTTGATTTAAAAATGGTGAACCATATCCTACTTGGACATCCAAGTGGATACACAAAGTACCCATGTTTCATCTGCTTGTGGGATAGTGGGGCAAAGCAGGATCACTGGAAGAAAGTGACCTCCAAGAAAAAACATAAAAAAAGGTGCAGCGAACATCATTTCCAAGCCAATGGCTGACAAAGAAAATCATTCTCCCTCCAATACACATAAAGTTGGAATAAATGAAGCAATTTGTTAGAGCTCTGAACAAGGATGGTGATTGCTTCAAATACATTTGTAGATTCTTCCCTGGATTGAGTACTGAAAAATTTAAAGCAGGAATCTTTGATAAACCCCAGATTCAGAAACTGATAAATAATTCACAATTTCACATCACCTTTCCAGCTGATTTATCTGGACCTGCTCATCCAGTCCCCACCCAGCCTACCTGTTAGCCTCACTATAAAGGCTGTGTTCAGACTGACAATCTTTGCCTTTGCAATAGGTGTGCTTAACTGAGGCTCCAGCTTGTGTCTATTTCCGAGTGCTGATTCCCTGCTTTTGACTCTGGCTTGTTCTGACTTTGATTGTTTGCCCTGACCTGGTTCTGTTCTGGTTTTCGTGCTTGTCCAGCGATGTGGTTTTACACTATGGTTCTATCTGCAGTCAGCTACTGTCTGCACGGTTGTGTCTGAGGGCCGCAACCTGGGCGCCGTCCGCAGCAAAGTTGATCACTTCCTGCAGTTCCTTAGACTTTGCGCCTCAGCTTATACCTCCTCCAGATGTGCAGATTGCACAGAGGGTCCACTTCCCCACAGTTGTGGAAGATCCGTGACAGTTTTCAAAGGCTATGGACCCTGCTGACATTCCTCTGCCAAGCATCCTGCATGCCTTGGTGTGACAAATTGAACATCAGGAGGCCCAGACTGATCAAGTTGTGCAAGTGCTACGACTGCTCCTTCCCCAGTATTCAGAGGACTAAACCAGCATGTTCTGCTTGTCTGACTGTTTGTTTGAGACTGCACCTTTGCCTGGCCTTCCTGATTCCTACAAAGATTTTATGGATGTTTTCTCCAAGTTTCTTCTTTGTTGGTAAGAAGGATGGGTCCCTGCATCCCTGTATAGATTACAGGGGCTTGAACAAAATAACAGTTAAAAATTGATATCCTTTACCTCTGATTTCAAAATTGTTTAACCGCATCCAGGGTGCCACTGTTTTCACTAAGCTTGATCTGTGTGGAGCCTACAACCTCATCCGAATAAAACAAGGGGATGAGTGGAAGACCGCTTTCAAAACTCGGGATGGTCATATGGACCCTGGAAATGTTTCCGCTGTTCTGAAGTGGCCATTACCACAAGGGCTAAAAGCGATTCAATGATTTGTTGGCTTCGCCAATTATTATTGGCAGTTTAATAAGAATTATTCCTCCATTGTGGCTCCCATCACAGCCCTCAACAAAGAAGGGGGCCAACTGCAAGGTGTGGCCTAAGGAGGCTCATCAGCTCCTTTCTTAATGCACCCTGCCCAAGTAAGCCATTCCTACTTGAGGTGGATGCCTCTGCTGTGGGGGTATGAGCTGTTCTCTCCCAGCAAGGCACCTCTGGCAAATTGCATTCCTGTGGTTTCTTCTCGAGGAAGTTTTTGCTGGCTGAAAGGAATTACACTATAGGGGATTGAGAGCTACTTGCTGTGAAGCTTGGATTGGAGGAATGGCGTCATTTTCTTGAGGGAGCTCTCTTCCCTGTTACGATTTACACTGATCACAAGAACCTCCTGTACCTCCAAAACTGCCCCAAGGCTTAATCCACGGCAGGCTTGCTGGGCCCTATTTTTCTCTAGATTTGACTCCACACTTACATTTCACCCTGGGACCAAGAATACTAAGGCAGATGCATTGTCTCACTCCTTTGATTCTGAGGATACTGAACCGGAACCTTCACATATAATTGATCCTTACAGATTTTTCCTGGCTGCCCCTGTATGCTTGAAAGACGTTCCTCCTAGTAAACAATTTGTAAAAAGGTCTCTCTGTCCCCATACCCTTGCATGGGGGCAAAATTCTAGGATTGCGGGTCACCAAGGGCTGCGAAAAACCTTCATCTCACGCCTGTATTGGTGGCCAACCTTACGTCAAGATGCTAAAAACTTCACTGCCGCCTGCTCCAAATGTGCTCAAAATAAAGTTCCAAGAAGATTACCTTCTGGTCCACTTCTTCCTCTGCCTGTACCTAAGTGTCCATGGACCCATATTTCCATTGATTTTATCTCTGACCTACCTTCATTTAATGGTAGCACATTATTTGGGTAGTAGTGGATCGTTTTTCCAAGATGGCTCATTTCATTCCATTGACAGGGCTTCCCTCAGCTCCAGCGTTGGCTAAAATCTTCCTTAAGGAAGATTTCTGCCTCCATGGTCTTCCCTCCAGCATAGTCTCGGATCGAGGAGTTCAGTTCACATCTTGTTTTTGGAGGGCCCGGCCCTATGTCATCTGTTAGAGATTCAGCTGTACGTCTTATTCGCCTACCATCCACAGTCCAACGGTCAGACTGAAAGACTCAATCAGTGCCTGAAACAATTTCTTCATTTCTATGTATCGGGCAGGAAAATTGGAGTGAATTACTTCAATTGCTCATAATACCCGTGTCAGCGAATCCACTGTTCTTCCTGTCCTTTGGGTGTCACCCCAGTACCTCCTGCCATTCCTTCTGGTTCAGAGGTTCCAGCCGCCACAGAAGTCAGAGCCAGCTTCCACAAAGTCTGGGAAGATGCTCAGAGGGCATTGCATAAATCCTCCCTTCACTACAAGAAGTGGGCAGATAAAAAGAGGAGGCCTGCCCCTAGATTTGCACCAGAAGATAAGGTCTGTTTGTCTTCTAAGCATATACGTCTGTGGGTCCCATCTTCCAAACTTGCTCTCCATTTTATTGGACCCTTCTCTGTCTTATCACAGATTAATCAGGTGACCTATAAGTTGCACCTGCCCTCCAGTCTTCGGATTCCCAACTCTTTTCATGTGTCTCTCCTGAAGCCGCTCATTCTCAACCGTTATTCCCGCAAATCCCCTCCTCCTGTTCCTGTCCATGAGGATTCTGAGGAAGAGTTTGAGTCCATCATTGATTCTAGACTGCGCCATGGCAAGCTGCAATATCTGGTCCATTGGAGAGGCTATGGTCCAGAAGAACGATCTTGGGTATCTTACACAGATCTTCATGCCCCTCTGCTGTTGAAGGACTTTCATAGGCGGTTTCCCAAGAAACCGGGGGTATCCCTTCGGAGGAGGGGCCCTAAGAGTGGGGGTACTGTCACAGATCAGCAGCACAGCTGATCTGGTACTTGTTGATCACCAGACATATGTCAGATCAGCAGCAGTTGGTTCCCTTAACTTTTTTCTAGCTGCTCTGTCTAGGCTCTGGAGTGGAGGCGTCGACGAACCTTTCCAGCCGATTGATCTGCACCTGCTCAACCAGTCCCCACCCAGCCTGCTTGTTAGCCTCACTATATAAGCTGTGTTCAGACTGACACTCCTTGCCTTTGCAATACCAGCGATTTGGTTCTATGTTTTGGTTCTATCTGTAGTCAGCTGCTGTCTGCACAGTTGTGTCTGAGAGCCGCAACCTGGGGCAATCCCCCAGGAGTCCATGATTCCTTGCGGGGTGCTCTGGTGAACACCGGGCGGTTTCTTAGACTCTGCACCTCAGCTCATACCTCCACTTCCCCACAGTTGTTGCAGATTCATGACAACATGACTGATATTGAAGCTTCTGCCTGGCACAGCTATGTCATGGTTGGCAAGAACTTCTTGGGTAATCATAAAGCACAAAATTATGAAGAACTGGTACAAAACTTGCTCCTAAACTTTAGAAATTTGGGTGCTACTTTGAGCATAAAGGTACACTATCTGCATAACCATTTGGAAAAATTTCCAGAAACCTTGGCGATTTCAGTGAGGAACAAGGGGAGAGGTTCCATCAAGATATAAAGGTGATGGAAGAAAGATATCAGGGCAGATGGGATAGACACCAAATGGCAGTCTACTGCTGAAGCCTTCAACGTGATTGTCCTAATCATCAGCCTAAAAGGAAATCATATAAACGTATGTTTTGTGTGTAACACAATTTTCAATGACTGCTTTGTGATTAGTTCTGTAAATATACTGAATATAGAATATATTGACATTAAGTATTTCAAAAATGTTATTTTGTATACTAAAGCATATCTAGTTTAATTTTTGCTTAATTTTCTTGTTAAATTTATTATTGAAGTACAGTAATTATTTCAAACACCAGAGTCAATCTAGCAAGACCATTACCATATTGTGCATCAAACATAACCTAAAATGACCTAAATCTGTTTGGCAAGAAAATGTTTGTTGATCCGTGTTATCTCTTTTAAGAATATGTTTGTGTGACAAGCTTAGAGAAGTTGTATCACAATTGTCAAAATATGTGGTTAACGCACATGAAGTGTTGTGATGAAATTAAGTGATTGTGTTAAAAAAAGGCTTTAGTTCCTCACATTTTTATGCAATTTTTTTGTTCAACCCACTGAGCTGAAAGTCTGCAGTTCAACTGCATCTGAGTTGATTCATTTAAAATTAATTGTGGTAATGTACAGAACCAAAATTAGAAAAAAGTTGTCTCTGTCCAAATATATATGGACCTAACTGTATGTGTCCCAAGTATATAAAACTCATGGGTTCAGGGAGTACAAGAGAAGGGGTGTATTACTGAAATGGTTATGAATCCCCTTTCCTAAAAATGGATGTTATGGGGTATCTTCCACCTTACTGGATCCAGGCTTGTCCTGATTCAGTCTTTTAATGGGATGGAAAATCTTTAAAACAGCGCAACAACATTTACTATCTGCATTAATTATAACATGAAGTGCTTTGGTTGCGAGGCAGGGCAATGTATATGAGGCAGCAGAACTAACAGGTAAGCTCCTAGAAATAGACAATGGACCAGGGCCCCAACATAAGGAAAGACCAATATAGAGGACAGAAAATAGAGATTGCACAATGAAGTTTAAAATAACCAGAAAATAATTGTTTGATCTGCTTAACAGTGGTGTTCCCAAAGCAGACATTAATGGGATCAGTACTATTGATCTGTTTAAACGCTGGAATGAAATGAAGGATAAAGAAATGTTACAACCAGCCAGACTCAAAAAGGTGATGAATAGTGATGCAGAGGAATTGACCCCTTCCTCTATGAAAAAAAACAACCCATACAGGGAGACACGAACAGCTTTAGATGAATATATCACAACACATTCACCCTTCATGAGATAAAAGGGGTGGTACACCCTGTTTATGCTTAAGTAGAAGAAAACCCAATGGCTTCATTGATTAGAATCTGTGGAATGAAGCCAGGGAATAAAATGCCTGCATGTATAGGTGGCAATTAATTGGCAAGGGCAGTCACAGCCAAAGAGAATTACAGCACTTTTAGATACTAAAGCTGAAGTTTCTTTGTTTCACAGTAATCAAAAAAATCACTCAAAGGAACAAGCAATGCATGGCTAGCAGTAGAAGATTTTGGAGGTGAGACTGCATGTGCTGCTAAGATTCACTGCACTGCCCCTATCTTTAATGCTGTGTACTTGTATCTGAATTTCCAGGGAACATACTAGTAATTGATATCTTATAGGGCCAGACTATCCATACCATGATAGGGACAAATGTATTTAATACGTTAGTATTCTCTTTTACTGTGTCTGCAGTCAAACCCATTGGGAGGGGTCAAGCTAAATGTACACCAGTATATATTTCACTCCTGTCCAGGTGGAAATTACAAGGACTATCCAGGCCTTATTGTGACCAGAGGTATTCAGAACAACTGTCAACCCTTAATACTCCTGTTTATCCAGTAAAGAAACCTAATTGATCTTACAGAATGACCATTGACTCCTTAGAAGAGTAAACAGCACTGACATGTATTCCATGGCAGATCTGAATAGTAATTTAATTGCAGGGGAGTAAGTTATTTCACTGTTGGTAAGAATACAGGAGCTTCTGATAGGGATAGTTTATTCACACTGACTCATACCTTCAAGAAATAATTTCCTTTAATTAAATTTAATTTAATTTAGTTTTAGTAGCATGGAATAAAAAGTGTTCATTGAGGTTTTCACTAAAAGATAAAGTCTTAAAACTGTGGTTGCTTTATGTGAGTATGTTGTGCAGTATGATTCATTTTTTAATTTCCTAGATGGGGAGATCTTTGTGCAAACATGATCATACACAAAATCTGCCTTCATTCTAAGAAAAAGGAAAAGCTATTCTGCTCACTAACACTATAGCTCTTGCAACCACACTCTTATTTTGATGGCTGGCTGCACACTAAACAAATATGTGACATCAGTAAGAACTAAGAATATGTAATCTGTCCATAAGATTTTAAAAATAGGATAAATGTCCTTTTAAAACTATTTTTAATAACTTCATGTAACACATCTACTCCTGCTCTGTACTGAATAAGAAAACCAAGCTGTTAGATGCCCTGTGATGTCACTGCTGCGAATTCCTTTAGCAGATTTTTTTGAAAGCGGTAAAGCTTTATCAATGATTTCACTCAGACTGTACTGAATGGCCTTGGTCTGTGGACATGGCTAAGCCACAGTAGGTGAGCTCTACTTTGATGTAGCTGTGGTATATGCACAGGGCGGATTTTTTCAAAAAAGTAAAGCTTTTATAATGATGGTGGGCATAGGGAAAATTGTAGAATGCAATGCAAGGTGGCAAGGCTGTAGACAGAGTGTCAGCAGGAATAAGGAATTCCAAGCTACTGGAAACGATCACCAATAATAAATATCTATTGGAATGGTTTTAAAGCAAAAGAACATTTGGAAACTTGTAATGGAGAAAAAAACATTTTGGGTTTACTGAAACTTTGAGTTTGAGTATTGCCACCTAAGGCCTACTGCACAAAGAATCTTCCAATTGGATTTCTGATCTGATAATACAATCAGATCTGAAGTAAATATGAAGGTAATTCAACAGCCAAGTGATGGATTTTGCAATTTATAACCAAGAGTGCTGGTAAAATACAAAAGTCATGTGTGTACAATTGTAAAATTGATGAAATTAGTCAATTACAGATCTGTAAAAGTAAGCAGCCACTTTTTAATGTACAGTACTGCATAATACTTTATAAATAAAAATTAAGAATAATAAAACTAATCCCCATACACAAAGTATGGAAAATCTGCAACAGAGAATTATAATAAAATAAAAATCCTAAAATAAAGTCACTAATATAAATCCACTAAATAAAAGCATTTGTGTTGTGATGCTGTTAGAGAGTTCCTCTCATTTCTTGACAGGAAATATCTCTAAGGCTATGTTCAAACCACCATTTTGCCAGGCTATTTTACAGCCTGTAAATGTTTGCAATGACCCCGTAAAAGTTTACATGAAAAAGAATGGATTTGTTTTTTGTGCATGTGTTTGCAGGCTAAGGGTTTTAATCATCCCCACTTATTTCAGGACAGTTTAAAAGTTCTGGACTTGACATAAGTCAGTCTTGCATGAACTTATGCCACTGGATAAAACAGACTCAGAATATAATGCTCAGAAAAACATAAAGCTTTATGTACAATATATCTATTCCAATATAGACGTTAGATGGTTAAATATATATATATATTTTTGCACATACTACTGCTTACCAGGCGTAAAAGGACAGTGGGTAAGTTAGAAATAAATAAAGCTATCACCCTTTAAAAAAGCCCGGAATAATTAAACTATATTATCTATAAGCTGTGCACAATACACTTGGTATTATACAGTTCTTGACCTTTGATAAATATTGAATAAAATAGATGATTTATAAAGTACAAATAAAAAAGAATAATACTGTCTTTGACTAGGTACGCTAGTTACTATTTTGTACAGATCATTTCCAATAAATTAAAATGAAAAATGCCAATTTTTTAGATGCCAATCATTATTCTACAAAGTATAGAACCTTCCCAAATTTGTTAAAATAATAATAATAAATTTGTTGTCATACAACGTGGAGATAAGCAATCATGGGGATGGACCTGAAAGACAGATAAAATCTTTGTTATCTTTACAACTGAAAAACTGACCTATTGTGTAGCAAAGTGTTTTCAATATGGCCACTATATCCTCAATAACTGGTTTATTTGCAAAAAAAAAAAAAAAAAAAAGAAAAGACACTTTAGAAAATATAAATATTCTAATTCATTCTTGTTAATATGGGTCAACAGTCACAGACATTTGTTCCTGTAGATCATCCTGAGGTTTAATTCCCAGAGAAGAGGTAGGTTTATCTACCCCGAGTGTGACTCAGGGTTAACGCTTTTACCATCTTTTTTCTACCCCGAGTCACACTCGGGGTTACCACCCAGGAGATTAGGCAAAGGTATTGCTTATTAAATGTATAGGCAAAGCAAGGAGAAGTGTGGAATATTGGTTGAAGTGGTGGAGGCAGAATACAGAAATTTAAACATTGAAAACATAAAAAGGAGCGATGGAAAGCCTTGAAGTGGTGATATGGACAAAACACAGTAGAAATAGTGAAAGAAGTGCATAATAAAAAATATTAAGTAGGGGATTGAGCATGAAGTGCACAAGCCACAGAGAGTGTAGTACTGGTGCAGAGTACATTCACATATGAGATGAGATTGATGATATGTAAAGGTTAAAGATAAAAAGACCTGCAACAGCATCAAAAGTTCCAAAAACAGTCATGTCACAGGATTTCAAACATTAACTCTTACCTATACAATAATGAATAAGACGACCTAAAATGTCCTGGCACTCGGCTGGCCGGCAGAGGAACAATCGCACCAGAGATGTCAGGAGCTCCATTTTTACTGTTGGTGAGGTCTCTGTCTTAATATTGTCAACATATTCCTCTAAAACATATGGTGCATTGGTTATGAATTCTCCATGCATCCCCAAAAGCCATATTAAGGCGTGTTTGCCCTGTAGATGAAAAGATATAATAAACATGAAGGATTAAATAGGTTCTGTTTATATATACTGTTTACCCGAAAATAAGACAGTGTATGAATTTTTGCTCCAAAAATGCACTAGGGCTTATTTTCAGTGAATGTCTTATTTTTGCATGAACAACAATCAACATTAATTCTTGAACAAAAAAATCAACATTTATTCAAATATAGTCATGCATTCATATAGTCATCACATTCTGGAACATCATCATCACACCACCTGGCACTTTTCAGCAACCACCCTGCTGTTTTTGTTGTGTCACAATACAGGGGCTGCCACCGAGCTTCAATTTCTTCCCACTCGGCTTAAAAAAAATTCTGGGTTGACCACTGGGAAATATTTGAGGGATTGCCCCTGATTCATCAAGCAGAATCGGATTATCGGTAACAATAACATTAAAATTCATTAAAAATGTGCGATAAACATAATCAAATATTCTTGTCTGGGTTACCCAATCCTCTTTATGATTTATTTTGTTGATATTGGTACCAACTCTTGTCTCAGCATACCTGCATGTAGCGTCCCCATGTAGGGACGTGGTATAACGAGGCAAGAGTCAGAGACACACACAGAGGCAGGAGTCGGATGCAAACGAAGCTCATAGAAATAAGTCATCTCTGACTGGCAATGATGTGAATATAGGCAAAAAAGTAGAAAACTACTATGAATAATGGTGATATAAAAGAGAGCACCAATATCAAGGAATAAAATCATAAGGAGGATAATTAATATAGATGATACCATGATAATGAAAATATTGCTGATTGAAACATAGTCCAAAATACTGCTGTCCTTGCCTGCTCTCACCTGGTAGGCGGAGTCCTATGTGCTGCAAGAATCAGATATTTCTGTCTTCCTCTTTTTCCTGAAGAAGCGGATACTATCCGTGAAGCATGTCAAACCAACAGGGTATGCCCCTAGGATTGGGTAACCCAGACAGGAATATCTGATTATGTTTGTCGCACATTTTTAATGAATTTTAATGTTAATGTTCTTTTTGATAATAAAAAAATATGGTTTCTGATATACAGTTATAATTTAGTATCACTGGCCTTAAAACTCCCATTTATTGAGCCAAGTCCAGTCAAAAGAAGTGAAAATTCAGTGATTCCAAGGATCCCCAAGGTTAGGCCTCATGATGGAGTAGGAAGTTTGGTAATCCTGTAGCTAAGTGAAGATGCATATTGGGTAGTTCTCAGTTGAAAATGTTGTCAGGGGTTCTTGGGGGCAAAATCGTAACAAAGTAAAAAAGACGACCCAAAATATGTAAAAATCATGTTAAAAATTACCTCATTATCCTGAATATTTCCCTCACAGCCAGGCAGGGCCAGGCACACTGAGCTCACACACTGTGGACACAACCAAACAAGGTCCCGAAATGTCTGTATGACAGCTAAAAAGTAACCAAAAAAAAATGTCACAATGTAACACAATTTGAACAAACGTCTATCGCATGTTTATATTTTGATTTGTTTAATTTATGGCTAAACATGCTTCTATATCTGAAGTTATAGAGCATAGAGTTCATGGGTTAGAAGTAAGTAACCCACAGAATGCAGAGGTGACAAGTAAGTACTGCAGCAGTGACAAGCGTGTAATGCACATAGGCTGAGAGAAAGGAAAGCATTAAGTGGAGCCAAGAACTGCAGTAGAAAACTTCTGGAAGTGTGTATCATACAGGACTGAAGCAGCATGATGGGTAGCCCCAGCATCAGGGAATATGGACATTCTTGAAACCTAGGGCACTAGGCACCAGACAGTAGAAGCTTTGTAGGGTCATAAAGCCTACACACACACTCCATTGGCAATAAACATAAGACCCCAGTGTCTGTATGTTGTATAATGTATAAAGTCAATATGGTAAAGAGTTTCCTTTACATTACTTGTCCCACATTTCATCATCATCACAAAATACAAAAACTTAGGGGTGCAAAGAGACTATGCACATCACCTACTGCCCTATTCAGATGAATACAACCACGTTTCAATGTCATTCAGTTCTGTTGTGCTGAGTCCCAAAGCTCCCAAAAAGGCATTACTTTATAAATGTGCAGGCTTTTTTCTTTTTAAAAAGCAGCTTACATTAACCCCACCTAGCTTCTACCTAAAAACTTGTTTTTGTGTTGTGGGTACAGGATGACTGGTATGACAGCAAATGTTGTCAGAAGTTATAAGAACACTGTGGTTTATTTTGGTTTATAAAAGAATTTTGTTTAAGTATTTTTTTAAATTAACATTTTGTTCCAACCTTTCCTTGACTTTCCTTATCATAGGATATTGCATCAGTAAGCACTGGCGCTAAAGCAACAGAATGACATCCACATATAAATGTTTTAAGAGGTCTGAACTACTAGCTTCTATATTTATTTAATGACAGGTCCCCTTAGGGTTAAATAGAGAAAGCAATTTATTTATTGCTAAAGTAGTTATGAAGTTACCTGATGTAATGTGCTCTTGTTTGAACTCCAGCAGGCCTGCCAAAATTTTCACACACCTTTCACTGTATGTTCTTGCAATGCGACCTATAAATATAAAAAAAATAATATTAAAATGTACATTACAAAAAAAAGTGTTACACAGAAAACGCTTGTCATATATTGACCAGCATTTGGCATTTAGGTTTAGTGTTTTATTTAAAGTTTGTAAATTAGAACTTATCCCCCACTTCTGTAGGCTTAGTCCTCTCTGACTGGTACACTGAGGCTGCTTCTCTTGGGTGCTCCATCAGGCGCAGACACTCTGATGTTGTCATATATAATGAAGGACTAGCAATTGTGTATTGTAAATTAGGACACCCAGAACCCATCCACAACCCACTGCATTGAAGGGAAGAGATGAGCACTGGTTGCTGTGGATGCTAGGTATAAGGCAAGTAAAACTGCTGTTTAATGGTAAACTAGACAAAAGCAAACATTAACCCTTTGCAGTGTGGGGGAAGCCCCACTAAAAGGATAGTTTTAACTTTTCCCTGGAGTTCTGCTTTAACTACTAAAAATGCTATTCATTTTGCAGAAAGCTTCACAAAATCTAACTTTCCCCATTTGTCTTATAAAATTAAATGCTGTATGAACAAGGCCTGTTGCTGTCTCTTTTACTCCCCTCCAGTCACCTGTCACTGATCCAATAAGATAAACGATATGTGGTGTTACTGGAACCTTGCATCCTTTTTAGGAATCCTCTGGTTGGGCCCTTGTATATGTTTTGCACTCTCAATCTTATTTTCTTACCAACACTAACAAGGTTAAACTGCAGTTATCACAATGGTTTAGGTGACAATAAAACTAAAAACTATGTTGTGGAAATTAATACACAATAAGAGTAACTGTGCCAAGGCTGCATTTACTATGTAAGAACTTGTGGACATGTGGAAACAGAGCAGGCTTTCAAGCAGATTCAGCTTGCATACCCTCTCTTTTAGAACTGCGGGTCTGGAAGGTATCAGTTTAGGATGTCCCTACAATAGGGTAAAGTGCCTTCAGACTGCAATATGCTATGTTTTACTATGCTATACTATGCTAGTGACCACTAGAACTTAAGCAGAACTCGCTTAAGAGGTTCTTTTTGATAAATTCAACATATAAACTCCTAACAATATTTTCATCTACAGTAATAGTTACCGATTGCAAAAATTGCTGTGTGGGCAAGCTGTATTGAGACATCTGTGCAACATATTCTGAGTTCCTCCAGTATACTGTGCACATTTTCATCATTAACCAGTTCACAAAGGATGTCAATCTTCTGGTTTTTAATATAATGAGGATCATTGTATGAGCAGAAGAATTTCTTGTAATGACTGCTAAAATGTCCTGGCAAACTGCGAAGAATTTCTCTGACATGGCACAAAGCAGCAAAACACATCTCTCTGCTTTCAGAAGTACAGGCGGCAAGCAGTGGACCTTTTAGTCGGACCAGAACATCTGTCTGCACATGAGGAAACTCCTTTACTAGCACTAGGAATAGTTTGGTTGCTCCCATGACTACACTGATATGGGTGCTCTTCAAATAACTATCCAGTATGTTAAGAATATCAAATATCTCTTCTTCACTCCGTGGTTTGTATCGAAGAAGAATTGTCAGAACTTCACTTTGTCCCCAATGATCCAAATCAGCCATCCTAAAAAATATCAAAGTTGAGATTTAAAAAAATTATTAATGGAAAATTATTTTAGCAGAAGAATTTTAGTCTATTAAAAATGTATTGTTGAAACAATTTATGGTTGTGCAATAATTTATGACTTTTAGGCTACGTACACACTTCAGATGATTCTCGTCCGATAATCGCCTCAGTGCTGATACTGAACGAGAATCTGGCATGTGTACAGTGCTCGTCTTTCATGGATCTGTCTTGATGGATCCACGAAAGACAAATGATCGTAATGGAAGTGAAGGGGAGAGTGCAGCGGGGTGCCACTTTTTCGTTCTCCCCCCTCCCCTCTCCATAGATCAGAATAGAGCCTGTTCATGCATTGTGAAGTCTTTTGTCGTGAAAAGGATTGTGAAAGATCCTTTCCAATGACAAATATTGGACGTGTGTACACAGCCTTAGACTACATTTTGTGTGAATTAGTATGTTAATTTCTACTATGTATATACAGTTAGGTCCAAAAATATTGGGACCGAGACAACTTTTTTGTAATTTTGGTTCTGTACATTACTACAATTAATTTTAAATAAAACAACTCAAATGCAGTTGAATGGCAGACTTTCAGCTTTTATTCAGTGGGTTGAACTAAAAGCTTGCAAAAACTTTTGAGGAACTAAAGCCTTTTTTAACACAATCACTTTATTTCAGAGGCTCAAAAATAATTGGACAAATTAAAAAGCTGAAAATAAAATGTTCATTTCTAATACTTGGTTGAAAACCCTTTGCTGGCAATGACAGCCTGTAGTCTTGAACTCATGGACATTACCAGATGCTTGGTTTCCTCCTTTTTAATGCTCTGCCAGGCCTTTACTGCAGCGGCTTTCAGTTGCTGTTTGTTTGTGGGCCTTTCTGTCCGAAGTTTAGTCTTCAACAATGCATGCTCAATTGGGTTCACATCAGGTGACTGGCTTGACCATTCAGGAATATTCCACTTCTTTGCTTTAATAAACTTCTAGGTTGCTTCGGCTGTATGTTTTGGGTCATTGTCCATCTGTATTATGAAACGCCTCTCAATCCATGTGACTGTTTAGCTGGATGTGAGCAGACAGTATGTCTCTGAACACCTCAGAATTCATTCGGCTGCTTCTGTCCTGTGTCACATCATGGATAAACACTAGTGTCCCAGTGCCACTTGCAGCCATGCACGCCCAAGCCATCACATTACCTCTGCCATGTTTTACAGATGATGTGGTATGCTTTGGATCATGAGCTGTTCCACGCCGTCTCCATACTTTTTTCTTGCCACCATTCTGGTAAAGGTTGATCTTGGTTTCATCTGTCCAAATAATGTTTTTTCAGAACTGTGCTGGCTTTTAGATGTTTTTGAGCAAAGTCCAATCTAGCATTTCTATTCTTGAGCCTTATGAGTAGCTTGCACCGTGCAGTGCACCCTCTGTATTTACTTTCATGCAGTCTTCTCTTTATGGTAGACTTGGATATCGATACGCCTATTCCTGGAGCGTGTTGTTCACTTGGTTGGCTGTTGTGAAGGGGTTTCTCTTCACCAGTGCTTTGCTTCTTTCACATGATGTAGCAAACCTTAGATTTTGCAACTCCTAATATTGTAGCAATTTCTTGATGAATTTTTTCTGTTTTTGCAACTTAAGGATGGCTTGTTTCACCTGAATAAAGAGCTCCTTTGACCGCATGTTGTCTGCAAAATCTTCCACATACAAGTACCCCCCCCCCCCCCCTCAAATCAACTCCAGGCCTTTTATCTGCCTAATTGATAATGACATAACAAAGGAATTGCCCAACCCAGCCTATGAAATAGCCTTTTAGTCAATTGTCCAATTACTTTTGAGCCCCTGAAATGAAGGGATTGTGTAAAAAAGGCTTTAGTTCCTCACATTTTTATGCAATCTTTTTGTTCAACCCACTAAATTCTTAACTGTATCTGGGTTGTTTCATTTAAAATGAATTGTGGTAATGTGCAGGACCAAAATTAGAAAAAAAGTTTTCTCTGTCCAAAAATTTATGGACCTAACTGTAACAAATTCTATTTACATAAAGCAGATGTCAATAAAAAGTATTTTTTCTACAAACCATATGCTTTGACTTCTGATACGTTTTAGACCCTAAAATTTGAATGTATGTTCTTAGATTGTAGGTTCTTTGGGGTTTTCTCCTGCTCCTGTGTCACTATCTGCGTCTGTCTGTCATTTGCAACCCTTATTTAATGTACAGCGCTGCGTAATATGTTAGTGCTATATTACCACTGTTTAAAAATAATAATATTAATATTAAAACACCACTTGTTCCACCCTTGCCCTAAAATGCCCATAAAACGCTGATTAGACCAAATCTGCTGATACCAAGCCAGTGTAAAAAAAGGTTGTTTAGAGGTAGCATTTGTGTGAATGTATGAGCCATGGATGGATGGATGGATGGTCAGCACTTATACTGTCTACTAATATCTGTCATATTTTACCATCACTTTCGGTGAACAGTTGTACTGCAGATCAGTTTTCCCCCATTCTTATGTACAAAACCTGATACTATTATTACAGTAAGCAAGCAAGTATAAAGAGACAACCTGTTAAGAAGATGATGTGCTATAGGCTTGTTAATGACAACTCCACCTTCTGTTTTCAGAATTTCTTCCAGGGCTCGCAAGCAGTTAACCAAAACAATCGGATCTGGATCTCGAAGCAAATTGTACAGCTCATTCACAATGGCTCCATCTGAAAGATTGTAAAATTTATACTTCCGCTGGCGCGGTAAATAGGGAGATCTTTCTCCTCCGCAATGCATACGTGGCCTAGTGGCTATAAAACTTTGCCGACCCCTGATCTAAATCAACTAGCACCTTAGAACAAGAAGGTTTTCTAGTATCTTTATTCCCTTCGTGGTTGAACTTAATAGACTCTTTTTCCATGTAACTACCGTGTTTCCCCGATGATAAGGCAGGGCCATCAAA
>NC_092858.1:123567068-123580320 GCF_032062135.1 Pyxicephalus adspersus
TTTTTTTTCCATTTTGGATTGTTGGAGCCTCTTTCCAGGTATATTCACAGAGAGGTGCGGACCAGACTTGGTGGTTCTATTTTCCTCTCTACCCCCTCATTCCCCCTTTTCCTGTTTCTGTTTACCTTTTCATTCCTCAAATCTCTGTTATTCTTTCATACCCTAATACATTATTCATGGCACTAGATTTGGGTCTTTTTTTTTTTTAGTTTTTTTTTTCACAAGACCTAAAATATTCTTTCCCTATAAGTTACTTTTGTGTTTGTTCTTTCTTACCTGTTTTACTCTTTATTAAAAGTATTTTTTATATTTAACAGATTTTTTACAAAAATATTTGTTAAAATGGGAAGTACTACCAGCTTGTGTATTGAAAATACTCCCCTAGCCGCTCTCTTTGCTCCTCCAATGTCCTACAACTGATTCCCTCACTCATAACCTCATCACACTCACGGCTCCAAGACTTTTCTAGAGCTGCCCCAACTCTCTGGAATGTTCTATTTTCATAGCCCTATTCAGCTTGCTCCTACTTTCTGCTCATGTAAAGGATCACTCAAAACCCATTTTTTCAAACCTGCCTACCCAACTACTTCCCACAACTACATATATCCCCTCCTATTGTGTCATACTTCCCCCACTTCCTAGATTGTAAGCTCTTCAGGGCAAGATCTTACCCTCCTCCTGTGCCACTGTCTGTATTTGTATGTCATTTTCAACCCCTGTTTGATGTACAGCAATGCATAATATGTTGGCGCTAGATAAATCCTGTTTATTATTAATAATAATAATAATAATAATAATAATAATAATAATAATAACATAACCCTCTGAGCCAACATCCACTAGTCAGAGGACCCCAACTCCCTGGCCGTGGACTGGTGGGGGTCTTTGGGTGGCCCATGAGTTGGGGAGTGCAGATGACAAGAGGCGGGATTGTAGGCAGCGGGAGTGCTGGCGGCCCTCCTTACACTGTACTGCAGCTAGTGACAACGTGATGACAGGAGGAAGAGCTGCTGAGAATGGCAGAGCAATGTATGTATGGTGTACACTACTCTGCCATTCTTAGCAGCTCTGCCATCTGTCGGTAACCTGTCACTAGCTGCAAAAAAGTGTAAGGAGGGCCGCCCGTCCTCTTGCTGGTATACTGACTAGCTAATGATTCTGCATTATGTTAGGTTGTATTGAATGTTCCTAAATATTGGCATCTTTTTTCCAGAACTCTCCAATTCTCTTTAATGAAGGAAAAAAACTGCTTCACTATTAAAATATTGTCGCATTTGTTATTTAGCTGAAACATTACCTGAAAATAAAGCTTTCTTAAGTTGTATTGACTTGTTAACTGGTTGTGACATCTGTTTTAACCTCTGGGCTGTGGCAAAATTTTATTCTATGTTACCCTGTTTTCAGAAAGGTTGGTGACCACTGCGCAATTCAATGTGGCTTACACCATGGAAATTTCCTGTTAAATGCTGCAACTGGATCTTCCTCACTGTGCTGTTTGCAATGGATTGATAAAAAAAAAAACTAGTAGTATTAGTCTTTAATAACCTGTTATAAAACCTAAAGACATTCTCCGTTTATCTGTTGTTATGAGACACACTTTACTTTGTGCATGTTCATGCATCTTTCAGTCTTTTGTCATTGGAAAGCATTATGAAAGATCCTTTTTAACAACAATTGTTGAATGTGTGTATGCAGCCTTAGGGTTTCATTTCATTTCTTGAAATGGAAGAGCTTGATATATTGAATGAACAAAAGTGGAGGGTTAATATATGATGGCATTATATCTTCAATGAAGAAAAGAGAGACTCTATTACTGGATTATGAAATCTTGACCTTTCAACAGTAAAGTGATATTGCATATGCATGAAAGATAAACGACCAGAAAATGTCCAAATAAAGAGATTCCAGCAGAAGTTTTTTAAAGAATTAAAAGAAGTAGAAAAGTATGATCGCTCATCGAAACTGACTGTAGAAGGAGCCATCCTTGTTTATCCTGGGATTATTAGTAATATGGCTAGAACCGTAACAGCAATGCCACCCACCCAAGTCAGTGTTGAAAGACTATTTTCAGCTCTAAAAATAATCAAGTTCTGTGGTTAAATGGTGTGTATGTTGCCTTTCTTCAATCAACAGGGCAAATACATTAGCATATTAAATACAGAGGAGTCAGAGTCAGGGGTACCAGAAACTGGGGAGTCGGAGTCGAAGGATTTATCTACCGACTCCACAGCCCTGGATAGCCATGTCATGTCTGTAAGCATTAACATACCTAAAACCAGCTTACTGAAATATCTGATCATCAAAACACTATATATTTTACAGAAACAAAGTTTGCAATACATTTCTATTTGATTTGACCTAAACTTACCAACTTCCATGTCTCCCTGCTGAATATGCATTTTAGCACATCCCAGCACAGCTACTCTTCTCACGTAGGAGGCTTTGTCCCTGAGACCATTCTGAACAGGCTGTTGTATGTATTCCTGAATGCCTGGCATTCTAGAAAAAAATGGGAATGTTGATTGGCAGTGACATCATTTTACCTATTATTGCTTTTATTTTAAAACACATCTGTGTGTTCATATTTTTTTACATTCACAGCATTAATGATACTTGTATTCCCCACTCAACCAGCATTGGGAGTGATCATAATAAGTATCCCCTATGGTCTCTCCAATACTGTTAGTCCAGTACAAACTTTGTTAACAGTATAAGGCCCCCTATAACACCATGTATTTTTTATAACAGAAGTAATATTAAAAACATGTTTTAAAAAAGTAAATTTAAATCCAGACTTTGTGTGTTCTGCTTCAATGCTTGCTTGCACACCCAGGATCAATCAAATGTCTCAGCTACTAATACTGCTAAGAGAAGGCAATGAGCCTGATTTATTAAAGCTCTCCAAGACTGGAGAAAATACACTTTCACAAGTGAAGCTGGGTGATCCAGCAAACCTGGAATGAATTTGGTAACAAATAGCAAATGACTTTTAAGAAGTCTATTCCAGGTTTGCTGGATCACCCAGTTTCATTGATGAACATGTATCCTCTCCAGCCTTGGAGAGCTTTAATAAATCGGGCCTAATGTATCTTCATCTGTATCGGCTTCCAGCTCTTCTACACTACACTTTGCCACTCTTCTACCCATCCTTTTTCTATTCTTTATTCCCATCTTGGCTAAGGCTCCCGTCTTCTAACAATAACTATATCATTTTAGATTTTCATTTTTATATTTATCAGTTTCAAAAGTTATCAACTTTTTTTTTTGAGACCAGTATCCCAGTATCCAGTATGCTGATCTTCATTTACATCGAGTTAGGAATTCTCATATACTTCACTCCTTGTCATAATCATTGTTTTATCTGCACAAGCACAGATATGGATAATGTATACTATTCCACCCTCATTAAATATATCTGTAGAAAATCTATCTCACTGCCTCATTCCCCTTTGAATACAAAATTCTTCCCCTTTTTTCTCCAGCTTAACTTTGGTTTGTGCTTTCGAGTATCTGCATTGTGAACACACAAGTGAAATGAATCAAATCAAAACAGTTCTACCTCAAAGAAGATGCATCATTCTGTGCAACCTGTTCTGTGTTTGAGGTACTTTGTCCAGGAAGGATAGATGATTAATTTTAATTAGCACTTTATCATTATGCCTACCCAGTACTATACACAAAGTTTCCAGAAGCATACTAGAACGTATTACTGTACTAGACTTGCATCACTGACCTGAGGTTACACATGCTCCGCAGTGCTAGTCCTCTCACCATAGGGTTTGGATCTGAACAATCTTTACACAGAGTATTGATAGCAAGGACAGCCAAGTCTGGTTTTTGAGGGGCATATGTGCACATGTATAGGTAAACTAGCTTCTTCTGTACAATATCGACAGTGGCGCTGGCCTTCACCATCTCCATGAAAACACTGGATACATCCAAGCCCTGCGTCATATGCCTGCCAAATAAAGCATCCAATTAACATAGAAACCTATGCAATATATACATGATTTCTGACAATTCACTAGTATCCGCTTTAAAATTGATGGCTTTGTGGCAACTTTTTAAGCTAACTTGCCAGTAGTGGATTGCATGATACAGTCAGCTGCTAATGGTATAGGTCAGCCTTTCTCAATCTTTTGGGGGAACCCCTAAAAATACCTCTGAAATGAATCTAGTCTGGGAGTGAAAACATTTGCTAAATAATTCTTTCAGGTTTGCTGGATCACCCAGGTTCTCAAATGATAGTCTATATTTTTCAGTCTAGGAAAAATTTAGTCAATCAGATCCATTGACTTGGAAAAGGTTTGCAGTTTAGGAATTCTGGTATTCAGTATACTCATTCTTGTTTCCAGTCAGTATTGACACCAGAAAAAAGCTGGATAACATTGTGTCACTGGTGCAGCTATTGTTTCTTGATACAGTAGGCCAGGCTTTTTAAACCAGGACCAGTAATGCCCTAACCCCATATTTACATAACAAAACCTCTTTTTTGTTGATGACCATGGCTGGAGGGATCCAAAAGATCTGTTTTCCCTCTCCATCTGATGTGTTATGATACTATACACTTGAAGTACAATTTTCTACATATTATTATATTGAAGGAGACCACCACCATATAACAATTGTTCCACATGGCAGCAATCAATCTGTTCATTAAATTTGATACACTGAGGCTTTTACACACAAGTGGATTTACAATGTGGATTACATTACACTTTCATTAAAGTACCAGTTTTCCATGACTATATAATTTCTACAATGACAGTGTAGGTTATACACCATATGTTTGGTGACACCATAATCTTCACCCTTTACCTTGATGTCCCTTTTGGATTACAAATTACACTGAGCCTGTACCTACCACAACATGCCAGACTGGATACTTATTCAAGCAATGTAAATTGGTGTTGTTAGGAAGTTTTCTTTGAATATTAGATACTTACAACCTGATACAGAATTAATACATAATATGTGGTAACATGATTGCATTTTTTTGTAGGATTATTAATCATATTAGGATCAATTTTCCTATGGTGTGATTATGTGTTAACATAAATTTAACATCACTTTATATTGGTCAGTTATATCTGGATAGCACCAGTTAAATTTTCAATGCTATATTTATTTACTCTATTGGGATTTATCAGAAAAGAGACTTATAATTACATATACATGCTTTATGAGATCCCTGGTGCTATACCATACAGGACTATAGCCATGATTTTATAATATTTTAGGTATTCCTCTGTAGATATTTTCCTTAACATCATAAGCATATTTATGTGCACCACCAGAAGTTAGGGTCAATAGGGGTAGGTTATATGTTTATTATTTTTTTTTTGTTTTATTATATATTTTTTTGGTACAGGTAATGTTGAGTCAGTGAATTTGCCATTCTGAGGGCCTTGGCATTATGTTAACCCCATCTCCCAACATTTTTTATCTTTAACATTTCTTTTTGGTAAGTCTCTTTGTAAGTGTTACAAATTAGCATTGTTAAGTAATAGTCACACAGCATTTTCTTACCGAATCACCTTGTGGATGACATTCCTGTACCGCAGTCGGTCTGCCTGGATGTGAGGATTAGACAATGCCCTTTTCAGGTCTTTTACTGCATCTTCAGACCCCAGGTATGGCATTGTGAAGGCTTCAGTGTTTCACCGCCTGGAGTTGTCCTTCTGACAAATAACAAGAACTGTCAGGAATGTTTAACTAAGAAACTAATTCTGAAAGTAAAAGAGAAACCAGTGTTAGTATTTTATTAGTACCAGTAGATGTAAATGGAAGTTTACACAAGATAGATAAGATTTTTTTCTGCTTTCTGTCAATTTTACACAAAATTAGGGAGACAATACATTTCTGGCAAGATCAACAGGCATTCTTTAACTGCTAAAAATGTACTGGTGGGGACAAAAAGGAAAACTAATACAACGTTCACACAACTGCTACATCAAAAGACTAGTAAAAAAAAAAAGGACATACAATGTATGTATTTAGCGAAATCACCACAAACATAAATAGCCATCATGAGGCTGGAACAGCCAATCACATAAAGAGTTCAGTCCTGGCATCTGAACCACAGAAAAATTGACAAAGGAAGATTGCAACAAACCCCTATGAGCCAAAGTGATATTTTTTTAAATGTAGCTTTGAATATTCCCCCATCCTTTATATTAACCCTCTTTGTAATTACAATACACCTACTTAAGTCCAAAATCAAAATGTCTCTTTTGTCTAAAAAATAAATCCCAGGCTCTTGTTGGTATTTTGTTTAAGCTCTACACTGAACTTGGTTCTGTGTGCAGCGGTATCACATACAGGGCCAGCCAATCAAAAGGCTCACTGACGGTCTTTATGGAATTCCATGAAGCTAGCGGTGAAGTTGGTGCCTTTCAAGAATGCAGGGCAGCTGCCTAATCGGCAAGTATGAATGTTCTTAGGTTCTTATACCTGCTGTCAAACTTACAGAATTGTTATAAAGTTATAATCAAGGTGACTGAGACATACCAAAGCTATTTACAATTGTCATTGGTCATTATAGTAAATATGTCCAATCGGGAAGCAGCAGAAATTGGAAGGCCTGTGATGAACCTCAAACTATTCATTCTAGTATATTTATTCATTGATAATAATTCACAATTAAAGGATTTTGCAGTGTTCTCCCCAGCCCTTTTTAGCTGGGAGCACTACCCAGCATTTTTCAGTGACCACCAGTCTGTTTTTGGATGGTTACTGATGAGTTGGGTCACAATACTGGGGCCACCTACAATTTCCTACCACCCAGCCTAACAAAAATGTCATTTCGGAGTTCCCCTGTGATCCTGGCTATACAAGTATCTTATCAGGTACAAAAAGGAGGACCTGGGCTCAGATCTTTCAGACTTTAGTGATGTCAGTCATTTCCAGGTTTCCAGCAACAAAAAAAAATACATAAAGAAAAAGTGCTCAGTGCATAACACACTGGGCAAGGATAAAAAATTGCCCATCTGCACTAGCCGCAAGGAATGCAGAATGAAAGCGAGTGCTAAATCAGCATGTGGTTTGCCTGTGTACAATAAATCAACAGTGGGTTCACGCCCAAAGTGATTTTAGGGTACCCCTGGTTTGCCACTCCAGGGGGGCGACACTAAGCGAGATTCGGCCTGCTCTCAAGACCTGATAGCCAGACCAAGGGTTCCCCGCTCCAACCTGCGGGACAGACCACTATCTGGGAGCTCCTTATCAGGGCAGGCCCCATGCCTCTCTCTGGTGGACGCTAACCAGAGGAATTAGCATAGTGTGGCCCCTTACAGAGCATCACCATCAAGCAGTCCATCCTAGCAGGCGTACTAGTCCACTGTATTCTTGCCAGGAATACAGCGCTGTTTCTCTCCTGCACACTGGAAGGCTTAGGTACTACGCTTGATACACTTAGCCAAAACGCCGGGAAGCGAAGAAAATTTCATGAAAAACAGTGTACCGCTTTTGAAACAGAAACCTAGACATCAGTGTAACGCCCGGGTGGTTAATTATATTGCTGTGATAAACAAACTCTGAGTACATATATAGTAGTATATAGAGGTGATTAATGCTGAACTCCCTATGTGACACTAGATATAAGGACATATTGTGACTGTAATCATAGAAAACAAACAATACAGTGTATTATGAAGTACATGTAAATCCTGAATGCTATACCATGTATTATAAACAACACTAGTGTGTAATGTGTGTCACTACACTGACAGGGTGACAACGCTGAGAAAGAGCACTGTCACCCCATATCACAAAAAGCCTCATAAAGCTTCACCCTCCCCCTCTTCACATACAAATACTGCCAGCAGTGGTAAGGAAACAGTTAAATCTGTATTGGCGGGAGAAGCTGAAGACAAGCTCCGCCCCATCACGGCGTCCCCAGCTAGGAACGGCACACACACACCTCCGACCTCACACAATTCCGGTGTTTACCTTCAAATCGGCCAAACCTCGGACACCAGGCACGGATCGCCGATCTACCGGCACGAGGCGTACTTCCGGGATGGTAAGACAGGAGTAGCCGAGCCCTGCACGCATTGATCTGCGGAGCCTGCACTCTAACTATACTGTGATGTATATAGGAAGTTGTAAGAAATAGGAAAAAGCGATTGTAATGTTAGGAATGGGAGGTGTAAAGTGTATGTATAAGTGTATATGTATGTGTGTGTGTATATATATATATATATATTTATATATAATAATATTATTGTAAGAGGCTGTCACAGGTGGAATGATACCATAATGGGTGCTATATGTCAACAAACTCCATGCACCTATGTGTGTAGCGCTTTATAGAACACAGAATTAATTATTATGAGTGCATTGGCCAGTCCATGCAATTAATGGGTTGCCTGTAACTAACACATCAACATACATGTCAACACAATGTTTTAGTGTATATGAGATCAAAGTGCTTTTCAAAAAACAAAACAAAAAAAATTGGAAGTAAGAGAAGATCAGGGACAGTACAGCAGAGAAAAAAGGACTACAGTAGATGGTTTCGGGCATCCGTGACCCAATGTAAAACCTCTGCATGGTCACTGACCAAGTGTCATGTTCAGTCTGACATCTGATCTGCTTTTGTTACCCTCTAAGTGACCGATCACAAACCGGTGGTCCGTGAGAGAATTTTGGTGGCCTACAGAAAAATTTGGACTTTATTTGCAATTTTTATGTTTTATTAATAATAAAACAAAAATAATATTCTAATAAAGTCTTATATTCTGAATGCCAATTTTTGCTTTTATATTGCACTAAATTCAGGAACTGTACTAGAGACGAAAAAATAAGGGAGGTGCAGCAAACCTCCAATCCCCTAGAGCAACTGTCTCTGAGCCGATGCGCTGGGCGCCGCCATCTTCGCCTCTTCTTTAAGGTTCTTCTTCCTACGTCATCCGATGCAGGCGCAAGATCGGGTCAAGCAATTTATAGTAAAAAACTTGCTGATCTCACTGCACATACATGGGATTGGCAATTATTTTCCCTTTTCATAAAAAGGCAGAAGGAGCACCCAAGGGCCTCCTGGGATGCGTGGCGTAGCTTTGCGCTCCCATTCATTCGCGATTAGGGGGAGGTGCTGCACTTTTTTTTTTTTTTTTTTTTTAAAAGTGACTTTTCTGAGTTTAGGTACGCTTTAGGTTGTATAAGGCAAACATTGCCGTACGCTTCAGTGTTGTTTCCACCATTACAACAGTCACCCTGCTCTGCGAATACCGATTCTCATCCGATTGTCTTATTTTATTTGTTTATTTCTCAGATTCTGTTTTAGGTAGGTATGACCTGAGCTGTATATTTTCTTTCACTGTTATATTTATTGTCTTTAAATAGTTTGACTTTAATAATTATCATTTCTTGTTTGGTCTTAGATTCAAATTAAAAAAACCCATAATGAGTGAGAAAAAGCAAACTAATATTTTGCATTTCTTTAGTAGTACCAAAGATAATGCAACTAATGATAATAATAACAGGAGTAATACTTCACTTAACCCGTGAGCTGATCAATAAATCAGAGCCTCCACAGCCCTTGTCTGGCACCATTAGGAAGATCATTATTTACAAATGTATTTATGTTTTTATAAAAAAGTCATATAAATAGTTAGCGGGATTTAAAATGATGAATTTAGTGGTCAGTGATTAGTGGTACGAAAGGTTGGCAATCGCTGCACTAAGTCAGCCATTCTCACACTTTTTACACATTTGACTTTAACTTTCAAGCCTAAGTGAACCCCAGATTGGAGAAACTGCAGTTGTTGACCCAGCTCAATGAATCTGTGGAATGCCACGGCCATGTCTGCTGTAAAGGGGGGAAAAAAGAGTGCCAATTTTACTAGGCATGCGTTAGATCGGTATCTATATACCCTCAGGGTAGGAAAATGCCCCTTCTGCACATGCCTGATCCCGAACCCTCTACTTACCCCCTGGTTTGGGTTCAAGCAACACTTTTCTGTGGAACAAAACTCATTAACCCCACTGCCCCCCTGCCGGTACATTAAAAAATTTCTTGCATGAAACTTTGGTATTAAGGTAGGGGACTGATGCTCTAAATCATAATCACAACTGAAAAATGTAGCCTTTTTCTCCTTCCATACGTGTAATGTTCTAATAACTATACCTTTTTGTGTAGGTGTGTGTATTTTGTACTGACAGTTTATCTCGGCTATTCACAACGTTCCAGTGCTGTAGAACTGAAACAATCTTGCAAGTTTTGTATATTGACCACTAGAGTAGCCTTCAGTAGATGGTGAACCAGCCCTATTTTGTAGAACATAAAGTAATAAGCTAGATGTAAATATAGAAAACACAGAACATAGGAATTTATAAAAAATTAAAATCTAGTCATATTTTATTTAGCATGTGCTTTGCCATCTTTATTTTATTAGTCACAAATATTTGTTTTGTTTTTTTTTAGATCTTTGTCGACGTTCAGGACACTAAGGATGAATGGGGCTATTCTTCCAAACACCCCTATAGCTGTGGATTTTTGGCAGATTCGACGGTGCGGCAACATCCGCCTTTTTTTCCTGTCTCATATGCACAGTGACCATATAGTAGGCTTATCTTCAACATGGAACCACCCATTGTATTGTTCCCCTATCACAGCCAAGATCCTGAAACATAAGCTACAGGTACAGCATTTCAGTTTGTATGTGTAGCCATAGGAAAGTGTAACCATGGTTTAAAAAAAAAAATGGCATATATGATACAATCTGTCAATCGGAGTCCCCCTGCAACATAAATTTATTATATACATTTTTTTTTTTTAAATGATCAAAAGACATTCTAGGTTCTGTGCATAAAACAGCTGGTATTCATAAAGCCAAACTAAACCCATTTTTTTCGATCAGGCAGCTCCTTGTCCCTTTTGTAAAATTACCTTATCTGCCAATATGTTTAAAATACACTCATCCGTCACCTTCATTTTCCAGGCTTCGGCTACCTTTTTTGCTGGGTCTGGAGAACATAACTCCCATGCATGTGTCCCAGCAGCCCTAAAGAAAATCTGGAATATCCCAACATCATATCTGAACTGTTTTCTAAACAGAAGGCAGGGATCAGACAGATAGGTGTGTTTATTGCAGAAGGGACAATTCTGAGATAAAGACTGATTGCAATTTTTCTTGTGGAGCTATAATTCAACTTTAAAGCTGAACTCCAGGCTTATAATCAGATTGCTGCATTAGTATTATTATTATTATTATAATATTATTATTAATAAACAGGATTTATATAGCACCAATGTAATATACAGCACTGTACAATAAATAGGGGGTTGCAAATGACAGACAGATACAGACAGTAACACAGGAGGAGGGTAGGTCCCTGCCCTTAAGAGCTTACAATCTAGGAGCTGCGTGAAAACTATTTTTAAGCACTAAACTCTAAAACATTTTGATTTCATCATAGCTTTTCTAGTTACATTGGTATACCCAGGCACTGAAAATGAAGTGATATGGTGGTCACAGAACTTTATTTGGATTACTTCTCCGCTGTAAACAACTACACTTCCCATCATGCATAGAGAATTGTAAATCTGAATGGGCAGGATTTTTGAGTAGGTTATTTTAGGTAATTAGGCATCATATTATGAGGTAACTAATATTTATGGGTATGGATATCTAAGCACATTTACTCTTTACTTTTTTTCTGGCTGACAATGAGAGAATTTGGAAAATTGAGTTAAAGCATCCAGCTTCCGCAGTACCTGGTCCTCTTTGCAGGATGTGATACCTTATTAACATGTGTGGACAAAAAAACACCGTAAGAGTCACAATTGTAACTTGATAAAAAGTAAAAAGCATTACTTGGAATGTACAGTCTATTTTTACCCTGAATGTTAGTGTTAAACCTTAAAAAGAAAACCTGTTGCTGTAACCTCCTAAATGTAAAATAGAGTTGGGCTTCAATTTGTTTATATCCTACTTTAGGTTACCTAAAGCTAGGTACACACTTCCAATAATTATCATTAGAAAATGAACGTTTACGACTGATCAACGATTATGCACGATTATATTTGAACGAGCGTATTGTGCACAATTCTGTACATGCTGTAACGATACGTTTGTTCAAGTACAATCCACCAATAGTGTACACACGCTAGATACAATCATTTGAACGATGCAGGGAGTGAAATGTAAAGGAGAAAGAGTATTGCAGAAACATGCACGATCACTGAACGACCGTACACACGATAGATAGCAAAGGTCGTTGGCCACAGTGATGGTGATTAATTTCCAACGTCAATCCTCGTTCGTCGGGGTCGTCGGTCACCTTTTTTGTGAATGTTTTTCGGCCTTTTTTGTGAAGGATTTTCGGACGAACGTTTGTCGTTCGTTTTCAACGATATTTATTGGAAGTGTGTACGCAGCTTTAGTACAAGTTTCTTTTTTGTTTTGGATTTTTCTCCACTTTATGCATGTATGGTAATTTCTTTAATTTGACTATAGTTACATTTTTGCATGAATGAAAAAAAACTATAATTCCTTTTGTCTTTTAAATAGTAATTTAATGTAACAAGAATTTCTATGGTTGTGTTGTGTAGTACAATATCTAGGCTGTTTGTCACACTTCCTGTTACAGAGGTGACAAAGCTAAAACATTGCCTAGCATTTATAGCAGCAGTACCATAATTCTGTTGTGTTACAAATATATTAAAACAAATATTTGAATAGGGTTCTCAAAATCAGTACTATGCAAGGAAAAGTCACTTGTGCTGTTAAGGTGCTTTTTTTTGTGTGCAATTAGGAATGATGGCCAAATGGACCAACACATGTGATGTACATTTCTGTATTTCAATCCTTTCATTGGGTTTTTGACATAAATAAATGTTAATTATTATTTAGTAAAAATAAATTTTACTAGACACAACACATTACAACAATAACATCCTGAGTAGATGTGTAGCTTTTTAACAGCATGTACAAAGAACCATTAAACAGAACATTGACAACAGTAATGGAAAAATTACCAGTTGGGGATATAGATTTTCTAACACCCTAATAAACTTTTCTCTCTACTAGGTTAACAGTAAATGGATCAATGCCTTAGAAGTTGGTGTGTGCCACATGCTTCCTTTGGATGACTGCGGAATTGAAACTGTGGCTGTCACTTTATTGGATGCCAACCATTGTCCTGGTTCAGTTATGTTTCTGTTTGAAGGATACTTTGGCACTATCTTATACACAGGTAAATACAGTATGACATGATCACCCTTCATACAGTCTTGTAGACAGGATGG
>NC_092858.1:123580963-123622973 GCF_032062135.1 Pyxicephalus adspersus
AACTCGGATAACCTGGAAAATTCAGATGACCAGCACTCCACAGCACCCCTAGGGCTGCAAGAGTAATCAAGAAAGTGGAGCTGTTGGCATAGCAGGGCTCTGCGGATTGCTCTGCTTCTGTCATTGGGTGAGAAAAGGGTAACCCTGATTGATTGCTCATGTGTCATTAGGGTTTCCCTTTTCTCAACCATTCAGCACTAGAGGTGAATGGGAACAAATCTCCCCATTCAAGTTTAGTGCTGAATGACTGAGAAAAGGAAAACGGAAATCATCTCAGTTAAACAGAAAATACACTTATCTGGAATAGGCCATTCCCTGTGAGTGTCTGATAACCGAGGTTCTTCTGTATGTAGGACTTGTCTTTGGCAATCAAAGTGTAAATTAAAAAAATATGTCAATCTATTACAATGGACTATCGTACTTTTTGGAAAGCACAACTTTGGGATCTGTCATCATTGCTAGAAATATATTATTAGTAGTCAATAAGCACAATTTTACCTTATACTTTTAATCAATAAAAATTCTGTTTAATGGAACTTTCACTTCTGTTTTTTTAAGTCTAACAACAGCAAAGTGTTTTTAATAATGATTTTGCATTATTTCACACAGGTGATTTCCGCTACAGCCCACTAATGCTACAATATCCTCTAAAGAACAAGAAGATTGATGTTCT
This sequence comes from Pyxicephalus adspersus, assembly GCF_032062135.1. Taxonomy (NCBI): domain Eukaryota; kingdom Metazoa; phylum Chordata; class Amphibia; order Anura; family Pyxicephalidae; genus Pyxicephalus; species Pyxicephalus adspersus. Next base: position 123,581,637 of record NC_092858.1, read on the forward strand.
GTATTTAGATAATACAAACTGTGACCCTGAACACAAGCTTCCTTCTCGAGAGGAAGCCACCAAACAAATAGAGGATATCATTGCGAAACACCCTGAGCATGATATAGTGATTGGTAAGCTGGTGTATTTCTTACATTTAAAATGTTTCTATAATTTTAGATCCATGTACACATTGGTTTCCTGATATGTAAAGTGATTCTCTGTCTGTCTTGGAGGCCACTGTCAATGCAGTGAAATTCCATTTTACTTTCTTTTTTTCTCTCTCTCTCTCTCACTCTTTTCTTTTTTCTCTCTCCTCCATTTCTGTGTCTATGGGCCTAATTTATTACAGCTGTTCAAGGATGGAGAGGATACACTTTCATCAGGGAAGTTAGGTGATCCTGGAATGGATCTAGTCCAGGATTCAAAAAGTATTCTAGCAAATAGCAAATGACTTTGAAGAAATGCATTGCAGGTTTCTTGGATCACCAAAACTTCACTGATAAAATTGTATCCTCCCCAGCCTCGAAGGGCTCTATGTCTTTTTGCTCAAGAGTAAAGGGAAAAACAAAAATGATTTAACCATCAGCTACTCTATTCAGAATGAAGAAAAAATGTTTTGTCTTTAGATATACTCTAATATTCTCTTTGATTTCATAAGTATGATCTTACAGTAGTTCATTATGGAGTAAAAACATGAGATACTGTTTTCACTGATTACTTGGAAATCGTAAATAAAAAGATGCTTTTTATGATTTGGGTAAAGTCTAAAAAGGGCCGACATTTACCTATTAATTTTTTTTTTATGTTCTCTCTATTGGAATCAAAGAAAACGCGTCAAAACACATCATATGGTGTATTATTATTATTTTGTTTTATGTGCTAACAATTAATACCAAATTAATTGCATTGTGCAATAATATTTTCAGTAATAAGTGTGGATAGGTTGTAATCATCTGAAAGGATTATTATCATTTTTTTTATCTGATTGTTTCAATTTGCAGGTCTTTACAGCATTGGAAAAGAATCTCTTCTTGTCAGCTTGGCGAAGACCTTTAATTCTTGGGTTGTTGTAAGCCCTCAGAGGATGGAATTGCTTAACTTTTTTGATATTGAAGATGTTTTTACAACAGATGAGGGAGGAGGAAGAATCCGAGTTGTAGAGCACAGTGAGGTCATTTATGCAAACATGGTTAAGTGGAATTCTATTTGTCCAACAATAGCTGTTCTCCCAACCAGTCGAAAAGTGAAGATCTGGCATAAAGATATTTATGTGGTACCATACTCTGATCATTCTTCATTCGATGAACTTGATGAGTTTGTATCTCAAGTAAGACCTTGCTCCATTGTTCCTGTAGTGAAGACTGAACAATGCTCGATTTACTTTAATAAATACCTAAATTCCGAGACTATAAAGAAAGATGTAGTCATTCCCAGTTCTGTGAAAGCCTATATGAGAGGTCAAGGCTTATCAAGCAAATTGAAAGCCAAAATCCTTAAGGCTTCTGTTTATAAAAATCTGTCTCATGGAGTTGAGTTTGAATCTCCATTCTAGGTAGTCAAAAGCACCTAAAACATAACCAGCTGCCTAGTTTTAAATTAAAGCTACATACACATGCAAGATAATTGTCATTCAAAACTAAAGACTAAACATATATGGTTAGAACTTCATTTGTTAAAAAAAAGCCTTCAATAATGTCAAAGATGGCAATCCATGATGACTCTCAAGTATATTTGTTCTGATGGTTATCTATGTCATTAGACAATAAATGATCATGCACAAAATGCATGGCTGGGAGACGTGCCCTTTAAATGATTGATAGCAACAACAGTCAGTCAAGTGATCTGCTGATCTCTGGAAATTATTACATTATGGCCATAGGAACCTAGATACATAGAACCGTTAAAGATTGTTCATTTTGAATGATGATTATATAATTTAATTAGTGTGCCTAACACACTAAAGCACAAATAATATGGACATACTTAGAATACAGTACACCATAACAACCCAGTAGTATGTTACCTTGAGATGTGGTGAACTAAAACACATTGCATAGGGCACACATTGCTGCAGTGCAAAATGGAAACTCAATGTAGAACTTTTTTTTTTTTTCTATTCCAGATTATTTTTAACAATTTTATCTCCATTACAAACATTTACCCACACTTTTTCATGGTTTTGAGGTGATTCGAAATTGACAAGGATATGACAGGCCTCAAGAAAAATATTTAGTTGCTATACAAGGCTATAGTCTGCCCAACATTTTCATCATAGCTAAATGTTAAATATATAGCCACACATTTTTTTTTCAATAGGGTAGGAGAAGGCTTGTCACTCTTTCATTACTGTTTTCTGTGACCCTGTTTCAGTCTTTTCTTCACTTTCTGTTTGGTTCAAATATTGTAACAGTAAAAGGGAACATCACTCTAACAGAGCCCCAGATAGCATATACAAATCCTTCACTATGTTATGGCTTGATATTAACATAACATCATACATTTGATATAGGGTCCAGTTTACCAGTAAAAAACCAAGGGGAAGGTTCAGTGTGGGCCAGTAATCAATGTCAAACACAATCATCCAGGGCTCTATTTATAAAAGAAGAAATCTGACATTTCTCAAACATTCCCTGATGGGAATCAATTACTGCTATCGAATCTGATGGACCTGGGTGATTCCCACCAAGGATTGTTTGAGTAAAAGGGTCTAATTTATTAAAACTAATCTGGGTGAACAAAAGCTGAGTGATGCAGCAAACCTGGAATGGATAGGGTCCAGGATTCAAAACATTTGCTAGCAAATTACTTTGAAGAAATCCATTCTAGGATTGCTGGATCAACCAGCTTCACCAATGAAAGTTTATCCTCTCCAACCTTGGAGAGCTTTATAAAATTGAGGCCCAATGTCAGATTCCATCATATAAATAGAGCCCATAAAATATTGGTGTTTCCAGTGCTAGTATCTAAGTACATAGTTTTTGTTGCTGATTTTATGTAGTGTGTCTAAGTTTCCAAGTCTTTCTTGTAATTCGGTTTCTCATCATGCTTTTTATCTGGAAATCATTGTATAAAAAAATAATGTAACACCATGTTTTAGTTTTTTCTATCCTTTATTTACATATTAATATAATAGTAAATGTTTTTTTATATTTATTTATAAAATAAACTTTTATAGTTGAAATCAGATTTTTTTCCTTCTCCTATCAATGATATTCATATTGCCGCACTTCCTAACCTTGCTGTTATTTTGCCAAAACCCTTGGAAAATACTTGCTGCTTCCATGTCACTACAGGATACAGTGGCTGCTAGGAGGAATCAAAGTGAGAGACAAGACATCCAACACATCCTGAAATGTGTACTTTGCATTGTGCTTACAGACGATGAACCGGATTTATTAAAGCTCTCCAAGAATGGAGAAGATACACTCTCATCAGTAAACCCGAGTGATCCAGTAAACCTAGAATGGATCTGGTCCAGGATTGAAAAAATTTGCTAACAAATTGCAAATTACATTTCCAGGTTAGCTGGATCACCCAGGTTCATTGATTAAATTATATCTTCTCCAGCCTTGGAAAACTTTAATAAATTGCAAAGCAGCAGATATTTTTGTTACATTTTCTTGTCATTTGGTGGCAAGAATTGATGCTTGCTCCTTCCTACTGCACTTCCAGGACTCTCATCACCTCTATGGTGTGTTGTGCGAAGACAAATATTTCATTTGAAATTTCAACAAATGGAACTTTTCTCTATCTAAGCATTTCTCTATGCTATGCATCATAATGAGTTACATCACTTAGACACGTGTGTTAGAGTATAATAAATGGCACCAACTCATTCAAAGTGAATTACCACTGTGTGGTGGTTTCAATGGGCTGTCAACCTTTTTAAAAAAAATCACAGAAATGCCTGTTACATCTGTTCTTCCATGTTGGCACTGTCATGCCTGGTTTTCCCTATCGTGAAAACTTCATATTAGGTATCCTGCCCCTATTCCTTATTTGTCTTTGGGACCAAAAAAAAAAAAACTTGGAAAAGCAACATGGAAAATATTTTTCCCACACCAGTGTTTCTCAACCTTTTAACTATGGGGAAACCCATGTCACAGATAGCCAAAAAGATCATTGGTGTCAGTTAAACTAACCAGAGAGTCACAAATTGCTCAAGGAACCCCTAGGATTCCATGAAACCATGGTTGAGATTTACTGCCCTAGACAGTTCTAAAATATCTCTTTTGCTAATGGGCAAATATCCAGCATGTGTACAGTGGTCCCCCAATAATATTTAGCAATTTGCTGCAGTGGATCACTAAATGGGTGTGTACAATGTAAAATTTTTAAAACTAAGTGGAGATGACTGCTGTCATATCCTATGGAAGTGGATGCCCCAATGCCTCCTGCTCGTCCTCCCTATTCCATAGAACTGATCTGCACTATAAATGAATCGTAAATTGTTGTATGTGCATGTACAAGGAGTTTGGTGGTCTCCAGGGACAGGTAGGAGCGTATTTGACGGTGACGGTGAACGTAGCAGGACCGATTACACAGATAGGAGGCCGTGTCACTGATACCAATGGAGCGCATGATTTGAATTAGAAGGGGTCCTTCTACACGAGCGCCAACTGGTAGACATCTGGCGCATTACACATCCAGGGGACAGGGAATAAACATTTTACTCTCCAGTCCATAAGACATACTCTAGGCTGGATTTTTTCCTTGTCCCACATGATGTTATTTCTCAGGTACTTGATTAGATCATTGGCAATTTTTCTTTTCTTAAATGTTTTGTTCGGGGTCTCCTTATTCAACAGGGGAGCACACTCAAGAAATCCAAAACTGAATGGCTTAGTAACCTTCTCTGTGAGTTACACCAATTGGAAACTAAACATAAACAGTTGCATACAGACAAATTGGAGTCGAACAAATTAACACTACAGAGATAAAGCTAAATTTCAGCTGTTTTCAGCTGTAGGCGTTTTTACTAGGAACATCCAAATGAAAGGCCTTGGCCTTTCTGCATCATTCAAACGATCGTATCTATCGTGTGTACATTGTTGTTGGATTATATTTGAACAATCGTATCGTTACAGCATGTACAGAATTGTGTACAATAGGTTCGTTCAAAATAATCGTGCATAATCGTTGAGCTGTCATTAGGCGTTCATTTTCTAACTTGTCTAATCTTCTAATTTGTCTCCCATACTGGGATTTCCGGAATTAGCCAGCGGCGTGCCAAGGATGTTTACAGGGCATTTCATTTTCTACAGGATAGGTCATGGTATCCCCTGCCTGAGTTGCAACGTGCTAAGGAGTTGCCCCCTTTGGATCCATGGCACTGTATACAACTTATTTATGTGTTATGCGCTCTTCTACAGCCAGCAACCTTTTGCCACTCCTTGTTGCCTTTGGAATGCCTCTGTTTAGCGGGGAATCCCCTGAAAGATTCCTTGTCTTACTCGTACCAGGCACTGTTAGCTGTACATTCACCAGAAACTCCTGGCTTTGTGACCCAGTGGGAGACAGACTTGAAAGTAATATTTTCCGAAACTCAAAAGGATAAAAGGATATGTTACTCTACTTTAACCACAAGGCTGCAGTTTGCAATAAATACCAGGAGACAAATTACAAGCTGGCCACTCGGTGGTATAGAAAACCCTTAAATTGGCTAAGATTTACCCCCATACTGACAATATCTGCTGGAGATATGGATCGGCTCCTGGTATGTTATTGCATATTTTTTTGGAGTGCCCTTCTTTGTCTACTTACTGGTCTTCTGTAGCAGACCTTGTCCATAAGCTCACAAATATTAATATTAAAGATAAACCCGCACTGGCGGTACTCCATGTCTCTGATATTTTGAAAAAGGCATACAAAAACTCTTTATGACACCTTTTGAATGCCGCAAAGGCGTGCATTCCTGGAATGTGGAAGTGTGACAAACCGCCAACCCTTGGGCAATGGCTAAGGAGCGTGGCGGAGGTTTACCGTATGGAAGACCTGATGACAACTGGGACGAATCAGAATCTGATATTACTGGGTTCAATTTAGTACATCTGCAGAGTATGGTAGATTGGCCGGTGACTCTTCTTGTAAAGAGTGAGTTACTGAGTTTGATTGTAAAGACTGAACTGACACATTTTTTTCATTTTTATTATTTTCCTTCTGCAAATATATAAAAAAAACTGAGATACTGGAGGTTATCTTTATTTTACTAATCCATCATTGCATTATCTTAATGTGTTTGTGTATTTAGCTTTCTCATGACGTTGTTTTCATATTGGTTCCTCATATTGTGTAATATGCCATTTAATTGTCATGTAAACCTTAAAATTTCTAAACAAAAATTATTTAAAAAAAAAGCAGAGGAAAGATCAAGGAGAAGGAGGAGAGAAAAGTTTGTGATTTAGCTCTAAAGAGGTCATTGGCCACTTTAATAAGGGCTGGAGACACTTTTTACTCTGGAATAATTACAGTCTTATTTAGCTTTTTTTAGCTACTTTCTATCCACATGCACTTGGAATGGCATCAGCTTTACATCATCGCACCTTACTGTGGCCTTACAACAGGCCAGTGCACAGTAGCTTGTAGTCTCCAACATAAACACGTTAAAGATAAACCTGCAGCACAATTAGAAGACAGTTGGCACCCCATGATGGGAATGTCACCCCTCAGTATGAATTCTTGAAAGCTGCACATTTAAAATGATTGAAAAGCTTTTAGCTTATTAAATGTACAATTGTTGCAGTTAGATCTAAAAAAAGCATATATAACAACAAGAAATGTATTTATATATATTTTATATGTATATGTATAGTATATATATATATATATATATATATAGATGTATATATATATACCTACGTCACGCTCTTGAGTGCTCTTTCTGCGCATGCCCGAGCATCTCAGGAATGCGCAGAAGGACATATTTCGTGAAAGAAGAAACATTTACTAATCTCACGCATGTGTAGTGAGATCAGCAAACTCTTTTTCTAATCTACTTCACCCGATGTCGTGCCTGAGTCGGATGATGTAGGAAGAAGAAACAGGAAGAAAAAGGGAAGATGGCGCTGCCTGGTGCGTCGGCTTGGGGACGGACGCCGGGAAGACGCAGGACCCGATGGAAGACACGTCTGGATGGATCGGACCGCCCTGCGGGATTGAAGGTAAGTGTAATTTTTTGTTTTAGACAATTTTCAGTTTAGTTCCTCTTTATCTATGTTAGATTATGGTCACTGCAGGAAACAAAAGTGAGCTCTCCAATCAGTGAGGAGTATGACTCTGACTGACTCTGTACTGACTCTGTAGTGGGGTGAATGGGATCTATACTGTTTCCCCTCAAAGAATAAGAGTCCCACTCTGCAGCTGCTGGCAGAGATAGCATGTTCTACTCAAGTGGTGGCTGCTTTAGAAAGAAAATCACCCAATCAAGGGTCTCTTGTTGGATATTAGAGCTGCCAGTCTTTCGCTTTATAGTATTGTTGAGGTTCCAGGGCTATATTGTGTAATAAAAGGCTGCCATCTCGATGCTTAAGATATCATCCCCACCTCCTAGATTGTAAGCTCTTCGGGGCAGGGTCCTCCCCTCCTCCTGTGTCACTGTATGTATTTGTCTGTAATTTGCAACCCCTATTAAATGTATATGGCTGCGTAATATGTTGGCGCTATATAAATCCTGTTTATTATTATTATTATTACTACTACTACTACTAATAATAATAATATCCTTTCTTTTTTTAGTATTTCTCTCCTGAAAGACTAAACTTTACCACTAGGTGGCACTGTTCTTTAAAACAAATTGGTGCCTACTGCCTTTTAGAGGATTGTCATAGGGTATTGTCAGCAATGATAACCAGGTGACTCCACAGTTCTTTGCTAACATGTTCTATAAACTTTGTATTTTGAACATGAATAATGACTTAGCTGGTGTTAGACTGTTCTTTATTAGTCCATGCATTTCAAAAGTCCCATGGAATATAAAGCATTTTTAGAAATGCCTTTTAGTATATAGTTAAATGTTTCTGTGTTTTAGGGAAACAAACTCTGCAGCCAACATATCAGGGTGAGCAAATCTAGGGCAAACTACAAGAGAAGGAAAGATGAGTCATTGATCACATAATAAAATAGAATTAGGCAGTGTATTGTAAATTGTATTCTATGTATTTATTATGGGTAATGGGGGGAGAAAAAAATGACCTTTTTGTTTGGTAAAAGTATTGCATGATAATATTGTACTTAGTTTACAAGTTAACCTTTTCCATATTTGCAACAACTTGATTCTGCATTCTTTATTTTCTCATTTTTAACATAACCCCTTATAACACATATAGCCTCTTCTGAGCAGGGTCCACTCCTCCTGTTTTATTTATTCGTATTTGTCTGTCTATTTAATGTACAGAGCTACGTAATATGTTGGCGATATATGGATACTGCTTAATAATAATAACAATAATAATAATATTAATAATAAAAGCCGAGTTCCAGGCATAACCTAATTCCTCCACATTTGTATAGGCTCTTCTTCTGTACTGAAAGTGCTTACCCTGATTTCATTGCACACTGTAAGCTTCTTACAGTATGCATCAGAAGTTTCACCAAGTCATATAAAGCCCCCATAATTTTTGTACTATGGACATCAAGCATTCTAGCCCTTTCCTCCTTAGCCTTGCTGCCCCTGATCTGTCCCTTCCATTTATTGAACTCCAATTCTTTCAATCAGGGTGGCTCACAGTCACACGTGCATGTTACCTAAGGAGGTCAACATATAGGTGTTGTGAGATTTTCAGGAAGGACCCTGCCAGATCCTCCCACCAGCAATGGTATGCCTGCTTTTTAAGGAGATACACAAAAACAAAGAGATGTTATCAGTGAGTCTCCATAGTTTACTGTGCCAGCCTATACACTATTTATCCATTTTATTATTAATATTATTATTATGAATAATAATAATATTAATAAATAGGATCATTATTTAGTTCATTTAGAACTATTTTTAGAACAGTTTTTTTTTTTTTTTTTTTTTATCATTATGATTAAACTCCCTTTTATAAAGTAGAACAGAATTGGGTTTGGTATGGTAAGCAAGGTTTGCTGAAGTGCAGACATAACTTTGACACAGATAACAGCTGGGGCTCAGAACTCACTAGTGACTGTGGAAACTGACTGCATGCTGGATTTAAATCTAATAGGTGACATTGGTATCAGCCGGAGTAAAGAAATCACTAGTGATATGAATACCACCATGTGCTGGATTTTTACACTTCGAAAGTATTTTTGCTATAAATATATATATATTTCAACAGCTGAAAACAAATGTCAAATCTCTCACATCCAAATGATCATAGTTAAAAAAACACTTCCTCTATCTCTTACAATCAATGGACTGTTTATCCACCTGTGTGGTCACCAGTTACTGTTATTTAAGCTGCACACCTTACTCTATAAATGCCCCTCCAAGACCATCCCTTGTCCCTACTTCCCTATTCTCCTTGCATGGCAAAGAGACATGTGCCCTGTCTGTACAACATTCATTACTAAACTGGAACATTCACCTATAATCTTTTGGGGTGACAATATGTGAAAGGTGTACTGATGCAGCATGCTATGATGTTTTCATGAAGCTACACACAGTACCCTGCATTCATCATTCACCTTCATTGCATAGAGAAGCACAAAGACCCAATTGTGTCGCTCAAAACAATTGTTCAAATAAAAATGGAAAGGTTTTAAATTTTTCAGTAGCATGTTAATAAAAAAAGAAACCAGGGAAGGCAAAGGCGAGTAAGTTGAGTTTTCATGTACATCGAGCCTTTACATTGGTTTCCTCCAGGTGTTCTAGTTACACTGACTAATGATATAAGGGGGTAGGGATAAAGTTTCCTGGTTTATATTAGCATGACATAACCAAAGTTCACAGACTTGCACCAACACCTTTAGAATTTCTTGCCTTTTACTCTAGGCTAGTTTATGGCTTATATTCCTGGGAAGGGAGTAAACTTAAGTTGTGGTAACATGTTCACTAGTCTTAGGGCAGGGAATGACTCAGAAAAGAATGAAGATGCCAGCATTTAAAGCCACATAACAGCTTGTAAAAGATACATCAGAATGACAGATGTCAGGATTATCTGTATGGTGAGAAGCTTGGCAGGGTGCGCCCAAAATCTCTATAATTTCAAATTGCGTTGTTCTGATATGAAAATCTAAGTTTGATTTAAGCCTTTACCAAGACAATACAGCTCTAACATTGTAAAGACATTTCTCTCAATATTTACATATTTTAAAAATAGGTTTGGAAATGCTTTCTAGACATTTGATTGGTTAACAGAACAGAGTCTCGGTACCCCACGCGTTTCGCCCCAAAGGGCTTCCTCAGGGAATTTTGGAGACCAATGGTTAGTGTATACTCAGTGAATGATAGTGGTTGAGATACCCACGGTATTACATGTAGACCTGACTGACTGGAAAATGTTAGTATTTTCTAAACTGAATGTTAGTCCCTAAAATTCCTGAAAATGGTGGAAAATTGTTAATAAGAGTGCCAGAGTGATTCCTGTGGTGGTAGTTATCCAATGCAAGTGTGTTCCAAATACACCCTTAGTTTATCAAATGGAAGTATGATGTTCTCCTTGGAGTATACGCCTAGTTGAACCGGAAGATTCAACTGCAGTGTTCTCTGTTCATTGCCAAAGGGATGGCATGACGTCTTCTATTAATGTATTCAGCTCTTGTGATTCCAAATAAAGGATTAACTCTGTTAAATGCTTAGATGGATATCTGTTGATTTATGGGCAGTGCTTAAGTTGGAGTGTAGTAGAAAGGACAGTTCAGCCACGGCGAGTCTAAAACAGGACCTCTTTCTGACTGGCCGCGGCCGAACTCCTCTTTCTACTACACTCCAACTCCAACACTCCTACTTCTCCTCCTTTTGTAAACTTACCTTCAGCATACACCAATCATTGGTCTCCAAAATCCCCCCAGGAAGCCCTTTGAGGCAAAAAGCGTAGGGTACCAAGACTCTTTTTGCTGACTTTTATTTAAATTACTCTTTCTCAGTTTGACACTAGTTTTCAGCATAGTAGGACTGTGTTAACTAGGTTTTCAGCGCAGTAGAACTATGTTTAGTTTTTAGTTCACTTTATACACATTTGTTTCTTTTATACAGTTGATATGAGCCTGTAAAAGCCTATCTCTACTCTATTGATTCTACATATAAATTTATATTGATTGATTATTGGATTGCCTTGGAATTTAAGAAGCTAATGAATATTTAATTATTCACCCAACTACATCAACTTTGTGTGACTTGGCTTTACTATGTTTGCAATCTCAATGAAATCATGTAAACGTGTTACCACTTTTGAACCTCATGATACTCGGGACTTTATAATAGTCCAGTATTCAAACAGTGAAATGTTTTCTAACTTCAGATTGTTACCAAACCAATAAAAATCACAAAACAACAAGCATATATTTAACTTGTCATTATCCATACTGGTTGATTTCATCTCTTCAGTATGATGGATTAAGTTGCTAATGAAATGAAAGCAATAAGTGCTGGATTTACCTGCAGGCAATTCTCTGTGTGATACCTGAGATTAGCAAACACATTTGTATATAGGAATGTTCTTCTGGAAATCTCATCCCACTAACCCCCACTACCTTCCCCCATTTTATTTAGAAGCTGTGTGTTATTTCCGGCTACTGAAGCAAAAAAACAAATACTAGATCACCTGAAGCCACAAAAGACCAGAAATCATTCTCATTGTGTTACAGATAAAAGGAACTTTTCTAATGACACTGGGTGCGTCAGAGAGTAAGCCAATTCCAAATGAAGATTCAAAATGACACACCCTCTGTATCAAAGTGGTATGTTCATTTGATTGCTTAGAATGTCAATTAAAACCTTTCCATAATCCTCTTTTACACATTCCAAAATCAACTTGCTGTAATTGTTGCCGTACATCAAAGAATAAGACCACTTGACCCAAATCTGGTTGGGTATGCTAATATTTCAAATGCATTTTAGAGAACTAGGAGGCATTGTAAATGCGTTTCAAAATACATTCAAAATAAGATAAATATTATCCTATTTAAACAAGGTAAATGTTCAACAGCTGGATTTGAATGCATTTCTTTTATGCAACTTTTTTATGTTTAATTCTGTAGTTGCGTGTCTACACAGCCGAACTCTTCATCCACCTACTTACACATGTCTTTGTTGCAGCTAAATAATGCCAACATTGGGAGTGGACACATTCCGGAATATTTTTCGTTTGTCAATTTTTCAAACCTTAACATCAGTCACAGACAGTGCATGTGTGCTGTAGATCTGGCTAGGATTGTGTGTGCAGGAGTGGCTGCGGTGGGCTACATTAGACACTGCAAGGCATCATAGCCAACCAAACAAACAATAAAGCTACGTACACACATGCAATAATTGTCCTTGGAAATGAACGATTAACGACAGATCATTTGATAATCGTTAACAAAAAAAGTTCCCAACGACAGGCGCACGACGCAGATGAATGAGCAATGTCGCTGGAAATGAACGACCATTCTGGCGGATTCGTTTAGGCGATGATTATTCACTATCTATGGTGTATACAGTCATGTAGTGATTGCGGATGGTTCTGCGGTACACTTTCTCCGGTACACGTCACTTCCTGCATCGTTCAAATGATCGTATCTAGTGTGTTTACATTATTGATGGATTATATTTGAACATATCATTGATCGTATGGTTACAGCATGTACAGAATCATGCACTAAAATCGTTCAAATATTTGTGAATAATCACAGATCCGTCATTAGTCGTTCGTTTTCTAACCACAATTGTTGCACATGAGTACCGAGTCAAGGAAAAAAAGGAGTTGCATGATCAACAATATCATGCCAGGCAATATAAGGATTGGAAAGCAAAGCATACAGCAAGCAAAAAAGTGTCAAGATCGGCTAGATTCCTTCATTGTAAATGCATTAAATTAATCCAACATGAACCATTTTCAGTGCAATGCACCACAACACAATACATTTGTACTGTGTTGTATGCTGAAACACACATTCATTGGATGTATTTAAACAGTGCATAAAATCACAGCATTGTTTCTGCATTACTGCAAAAGAATAGCAATTTCATAGATGTGAAGCCAGGCTAAACTGTTGTCATCTGTAGTGTCCTACTTACATTTTATAACATGCCATTTACTGTTTTGAATAGACCTTGTGTCTCATGAGTGGGCCCGCAATATGGCCAAAACCTTCTGGTCACAAGTTGCCTAGGTTGTCCAGATACCTCATGGGAAATTGTCTTCAGGCTCCCTCTCATTTTATCCGTCCAACCAGTCCAGGGATGTTTTATATCTAAACTAAACAGCAAAGAGCGGTGCCTGACAAAATAGTTATATCTAAAATGTAGGGTGAACCGGTTATATTTATGTAGCAGCTGACCAAGAATTTTACTCATGATAGGGGTGTGAGGGGATAGAGTATGGTAGGGCTTTGGTTTTTTATTTGGATATTCTATACTATATATTCTATGATAGTAGTATCACCTAAAGATCATGACTGTTTTTTTCTATATAAGCTTAAATTTGCTTGGAAACATTTAAGCTACGTACACACTTACAATTATTATCGTTGGAAAACGAACGACGAACGATCCTGCACGATATCTACGAACGATCGTATAGCACCGATCCTGTACATACAGATAACGACACGATCGTTCGTAGATATTGTACACACAATAGATACGATCGTTTGAGCGATAGAGGAACTATGTGCACGACAGGAAAGTGAATGAACGTTCGTTCATTACGCATGCTCAGACCATGGACGATCAACGAACGATCGTACACACGAACGATGTTCAACGATCGTCGTCCAATCCGATCCGCCGGTCCGGTCGTTCGTTTCCAACGACTTTCCTCGTTCGTCGGCGTCGTTGGTTACTTTTTTTACGAACGATTTTTGCCCAATCGATCGTTCGTCGTTCATTCGTCGTTCGTTTTGAACAATAAAAATTGGAAGTGTGTACGCACCTTTAGGCAACTTCAACATTTTATGATAGACTGGAAGTTGAACAGATGATTAAAGTGATTGCCAGAGAACAAGCAATCTACTACACACTAATTCATTTAATCACTTGAAATTCATCAATAGACTAAGGCAATAAAACTAATGGTTTAAAATTACTGTAACCACATAAAATGATGGACACTTAATTGGAAGAGTTCAGATTTTAAGGTAAATTTGAATACCTGTGGCCAAAAGTCAAAATCCACATTCCATCAATCAGGATTTCAATTACATCTCGATCAAATTGATAAAAAAAATTGTTATAGATATGGCCAATCTCAGTATGGTGCTGAAGAGAACCAACACAAAACAAATCTATGAGAATTTTGTAAGTTCAGTCCAATTTAAATGAGTTTGAGGAGCCAGTGGATGATCACTTAATACCACAACAAGCAGGATTGTAATGGGCACCATTGGGATGCAACTGACATTCCCAGTAAATAGATCTTTGGGGAAAAGGCGGGTTGGATTTATTCAATAGACCATTGTTCTCCTTAGATAAGAGTGATAAGATGGCACCAACAGTGTCTGCTGAGGACACAAACCAGCATCCAAGCCTACGAGCTACAGATTGAACACCAAATAATGTCTAACCACATTCTAAAGGTTCTCATGAAAACAATAGGGTGTTGTAAAAATTGTAAAGGAAATGTATAGTGCTTTGTATATTTTTTCTTTATTAGCAGTATTAAATTTGTTTTTTGTTTCCTTTTCCTTCTTCTAATACTCATTCAATTTTCCAATGTGATTGGGCTGAAGCAGAAGATTACTGTTTTATCCCTATTGTGATGGGTTAGCTATGTGATTTGAACACAATGACTTGTTTTTAAAGATGTGAACTCCAGGGTTACTGACCTGCAAAAGTATGCAGAATAGGGGATGGTGTATTAGACTTTGGCACTTGTTCTCAGTCTTACTTTGCAAGAAATCCACATCATTTATGACAGTCCAGAGTTTTAAATCTTACTCAGAAATAGGAAATTAAGGAAGGGTGTCTTTGCCATGTTGCCATGAATTAGCATTTCTGCATTTGACAAATACACACAAATACATGACCCCCTTAGTTAGGATTTCTCCAAAACACATAGCAGATAAAACACATGGCAAAGCATGTTACCACAACATGCATTGCCCAGAGGGTTGTGCAAGAAACTCCTTACATAAATCACATACAATATGTGAAGCTTCCTATTTTTTCAACCTGGTAAACCACTTTGTAACACATAGTTAACACTTCTACCAGTGTCCATTTATTATGTTAATGAAAAGTTGGCTGTAAATCACATGCAGCATCTCACCATGTTGAATGGGTCCTTTGTGATGAGTACTTCTATAATCTTTGGCTTGCAGCTGTGAATCTCTCAGTTCCATGTCTGATTTGTGCTAAAGATGCTGCCATTTTCATGCAAATTGTCATCATCATATAAGAGCCTGTTTGCAGCAAATGCTAATATTATTTCCTAGCAGGTTCATATCCTGCTATGTTACACAGCTATTTGTATAATTGTTTCTTAGACCGCAATAAATATGTAAGGAATATCACAATACATTGTCAGTGTAAGATGTAGTGGTGTTCCTCTAGTGCAGGGGTTTCAAACTCAAATACACAGAGGGCCAAAAATAAAAACATAGACAAAGTCGCAGACCAACCTTGAAATTTAATGAAAAAATTGAGGAGGTTTTCCCTTCTCATTAGATATAAAACCTTTTCAAAAGGAAAAAAAGAGGTTTTGCGTCACATTCAATCTGGAACAATATTATATTAAAGAAAGAAAGAAATAAAACATTTTTTTTATTTTATTTAAGAAAAAATCTTATCCCTCTTTATTTGTAGCCTTCTGAGTTAAATTTCAATGGTAACCTTTTTGCACAGGCTAACAATAATAGTAACAATTTTCTTTTCTGAAAATCCAACTATTCAAATTAATGCCTTGGAGTAGCAAGAAAAAGTACAGATGAGGGGGAAAGCTGAAAATGCCAGACATGGCCAATGCGGGGCTAAATCTTATGAGTGGCCCGCTGCTGGAACTCTCTCTTCATTGAAAAAGCGCCGCTACTAAAATTCCTGGCATTATTTGCGTCTATAAAACAGTCCGATGCAGGGCCACGCAAAGGGCAGAGGACTGGCTGATCTATAGATGGGAGTAATGCCGGGAATTGTAGAGGCGCTATTTCAATGCAGCGGCCGGCCAGCTGCAGTTCATATTTAGGATTCCTTTGGGGGCCAAAAGAAAGAACGTTGGGGGCCAGGTTTGGCCCCCGGGCCAGAGTTTGACACCCCTACTCTAGTGCTTCAAATGTAATTTTTACACACACACTCAGGTAAATAAATATATATATATATATATATTGATTTATATATATACTGTATATCCCAACTCCAGTCAATTCTCTCTTTTATTTAGAGGGGTTTGAACCCTAGTGACTTGGCTTCAACCAGTTCCTTTCTTTACTGCTCCTACTGATGGATTTGAGTTGCTATGAGTAAGCCCTGCTCCGACTAACCACCATAAATACAACTTCCCCATAGGAATAATCGGGCCCTATCATGCATGTCTAGTATGAAAAGGTGGAGGTTAGAGGATCATGTTGGAGAAAAAATTAAATAAATTGGAGAGGAAGATATGTTTTAATGTTTGCAAGATTGGTAATAGGCTGCATACACACATTCAATTATTGTCATTGGAAACATCATCATCTTTCCTTTTTTTTTCCAGTGACAAAGGAGTGACAAATGATCGAACCAGCGTTGTACATAACACCATTGTGTTATATGAAGAGGGGATCAGGGAGAATGAGCATGGCATCATGCTGTGCTCTTCTCCCTTCACTTGTATCATTGTTGTTCATCGTCCATCTCTCATTGATTCGCCAGGACAGATTCATGAACAACGTTGGGAGACCTCAGTACACGCGTTAGATTCTTGGCCAAGACGAGCCTAATCGCTTGTATATGGGGTGAGAATCATCTGAAGTGTGTATACATAGATTTAGGCAAATACATTTCACATAATTAAGTGAGAATATTAGGTGCTAACATGTCAGCAACTGGAAGCAAATTAAGTGAACCTGATACTTTGCCCCGAATGACCGAAATAAATTACAACATGCAGTGGACAGCATTATGATCTTTAAAAAGAAAATCACATCTTGATTTACCTCAATAGATCCTTGCAGTAAATTAATGCAACCCATTAATAACAATTTTATTAGATTAAAAAAAAATGCATAACATTTTTTTTGCTATAGTAAGAGCATTGTAGTGCACTGCCATGTGCATCGCCCCCCACTGTACAGTGCAGTACCATACAGATACCATTCACAACAAGTGGCAACACATAGAGCAGGTGCATTGCTATAAGGTGCATTCATTATTATTGGTATTAAACAGAATTGTTATAGCGCTAACAAATGACGCAGCACTCTACATTAAATAGGCATTGCAAATGACAGACAGATACAGACAGTGACACAGGAGTAGAGGACACTGCCCAGAAGAGCTTACAATCTAGGAGGTGGGAGAAGTAACACACAATAAGAAGGGAGATATGGAATGGTGGGAAGTAGTGAGGGTTTTAGGAGACAGAAGAAGATGGGTAGGCAAGTTTAAAAAGATGGGTTTTGAGTGCTCTTTTAAATGAACATAAAGTAGGAGAAAGTTGAATAGGACGCAAAAGACCATTTCAGAAATCCGGGCAGCTCTGGAAAAATAATTGTAGCTGTAACCGCAAAGTCTGAATGAGCTCAAACTGAATTTACAAAACAGACTTAAAAATACTATACAGAGTTACATTATCCACAATCCCTAAACCAAGTTTCTGTACAACAAAGTGCTATGTATTTAAGATGATAAGATAAATCATGTGTGGTCAATTTCCAGGGGTACTGCCCGAGGCTTCCACCTTTAGTTGCATTCTTAACTGACAGGCACATCAATACAGCTGTGCAATGATACCTGCACAAGTCAGTTTACTGTTATCCCACAATCATGAGTGGAAACAGCAATTACGGTAATGTTTCTTTGGGCAAAGTACAGTTAAAAACAGACAAAGGAAATCCTTTTTTACTATTCTTTAAAGAGAAACTAAACTGAAAACTGTCAAAAAAAAAACAGAATTTTTACTCTACATAAAAAAGTTGTCTACCCCTTTATGTAAAGTGACATTTCTGAGTTTAGGTACGCTTTAAGCAGTACAAACCTTGGTAAATGAAATGGCTCAAGATTTTTTCTTCTTAGGATACCAAAAGGCATAAAATCAAAAAAAAACAACAGATCTGAAGGTAGTCTGAATCGAAACCAACAGCCAACTGATCTTTAGGTCTCTAATCAGATGTTGGTGGATCAAACATGTTGGTAAATATCAATCAAGAAGTACATAATGTATGTTTTTGCTATTATGATTAATCAGATCAACACTTTGTGTTGGGGAAAGACATTTGGCAGGGAGAATATTGTACATATGTACAGTTTTTTGGGAAATTCAACCAATTGATTATCAATCTGAATATTGATTAAACTGATTAAGTGCAAAATTGGCAGTGGGTCTTCTCCTGAGTATGGGCCAAATAAAGTGTTACTATTCTTACAGATAAATTAAGGAATGTTTAATTGTTTAAAGGCACCTCTACAGTTTTGGCTAATACTTTCTAGCCCGCTTAAGGAAAATTGATTGATTGAATAATTGATTGACCACAGTGATTTTTCCAGCCAGCCTCTATTCTGCCTGTGTTCAGAGTATTCTATCCTCCTTCCTCCAAGCATGTGTTTGCAATGTTTCTAGAAAGATTCTTTCTTTTTTTTTTTTTTGCAGTGAATAGGTTACACATGCATGGCCAGATTTCATCTAATGTTTGTTGGTGGTTTTGGGTGGTCCAAACTGCAACAGATCTAACCTTCCATGGTGATGCCTAAAATGACAGATGTTGGAAGAGCAGACTGTCGAAGAAGAAACATACCTCTGCCTGAAACGTGGTATTTTGGTTGTATGCTGATTAAACTAAAACTATGTTTTAGATCATGGGAAGCAACTTGAGCACCATAAGACTCTATGAGACAGTGGACCTGATTTATTAAAGCTCTCTAAGGCAGGAGAGAATACACTTTCATCAGTGAAGCTGGGTGATCCAGCAAACCTGGCATGGATCTGTTCGTGGACTGAAAACATTCACTAACAAATAGCAAATAACTTTTAAGAAATCCATTCCAGGTTTGCTGGATCACCCGGCTTCACTGATAAAAGTGTATCCTCCCCTGTCTTTGAGAGCTTTAATAAATCAGGTCCAATGAATCTACCCTACACAACTCTGGACTGCACCCTTTCCTCTACATAGTAATGCATGTGAATAATGGTGTGAACCTTGTATTTGTTTTTCTACAAAATAGCCTTACAAAAATGTACTTTTTCATATTTAAAAGAATTTTTAATGTAAAAAATAATAAAGTGGTCAGATTGCAATACATGTTTTATTTGTAATATGGTAGCCAAACAGCCAAACATAGATGTTGCACAGGGTACCACAGGATTACAACTAAACTCACATACTCACCTCTTTATTCAGTTAGGCACACAGGCAGTAACTTGGATGTGGAGGTGACAGGTAATCAACATGCCTACAAAATAAGTTGTGACCAATATTGGAACTATAGTGCACGTTAGGAATAAATCCAGGTACGAAAGCTTTGTTTTTTAAAGAATTTTTAAAACACTAATTCCTAAAAAGATATCTGTGCACCCCATATATGCAAACAAGGTCCAACCACTTCCACCCTCCCAATCATATATATATATTTTAATTATTGTAGGTGATCTGGAAACTCCACTGTGCAGCAAACTACACCTGGACTGGCTGGCTGAGGTCTACTTTGCATGTACAGCACTATCTCTATAGAATGTAGTGAAGAAGTTGTGTTTTTTTGTTTAATAACAGACATATATGCTCGTTAGGTATAATTTTCACCACAGAGGGTCCCATACGACTAACCTTTCCAATAGCCTGGGAATAGAACATAAAAAGCATGATGACCCTCAACCCTTGTTATCATGAAATCTAACTATGTTAAGGTAAACTGTACAAATCACATTTTAATGCAAAAATATAGCCTGTACCTGAACGAAAACTGTTTTTTACTGCTTATTAGTAATACATTTTATGTATCTACACTGTATTTATATACATATATATATATATATATATATATATATATATACACAAACACAAGGATAGAAATGCAAATACTGCGTCCTTCTAATTTCACCCCACCCACAAAAAGCTTTATCACTATGAGAAATGTATGGGAAGAGAAGCATCTGGTTTACATAACTCATGAACCGCAGAGATATAAACATTGACACAGCACTTTAGCAATTTAAAGAAATACTTCTTATCATCCATGTGCAGTATTTCTTTTAGTACATTTTA
The DNA here is from genome assembly GCF_032062135.1 of Pyxicephalus adspersus. Lineage (NCBI taxonomy): Eukaryota > Metazoa > Chordata > Amphibia > Anura > Pyxicephalidae > Pyxicephalus > Pyxicephalus adspersus. Next base: position 123,602,109 of record NC_092858.1, read on the forward strand.
ACTTAACTCATTTTAGAACGTAAAACATGTTATAAACGTGGGCAACTCATACCATGGATATTGTTAAAAATTTTGTAGTTTTGGATATTTTTACCTAAAATCACATGTTAAAACTTTTTTTGGGATGTAGAGATATCAAGACAGTTGTAATATAAACTTTCTAGGCATCTTGTCCTCTTCACAAAGTGAAGCCACTAATCTGTAAACAGTAAAAGGAAAGACCATGGAGATCTGCCCTCCAGCTAACACAACTCACTCCATTATATCCATGAGTTATCCCCACTCCATTATGCATACAGTATCCATGCCACCCGTAAGACCATTTGCTGCCTCAATTCTTCTTATATGTTGTATATATAAAGCAACTCATGGGTTTTTCGATCTTCTTGACACAGTGACTCACCCCTCTTTTGCAGTACAAAGTTGTATATCCATTTATTAAACACTTTCTTATAAATTTCTCTAACATTTATTCTGTATTACATCTTCTATTTCTCTATAACCTGTAGTCAGCATTGCATGTAACGCCCAATGCCGTTCTGTACTGCACACAATGAATTGTGTTTATCTGTATTACACTACTGTGTTAAATTTAGTGCTTCATATCTCTGTGATACATGCACTGCCTTATGCCTTTGTGCTCAAACAATGCCTTGATGTTACGTGCAATGTCTCGTGCCTATCTGGTACAAGCACCATTTATGCTTCTATTGCACACAGTATCCAGTACTTCTCTATTATATGTAGTACATATAGTCATTTCACTCTGTGTGCACACCTTACTCTTTTATATGTAGTATATGTTAATATGCAAAGGGCCTTATGGCTGTCTGTGCAACACAAAGTGCCTTTCTATGACACAGCAAATGCCTTGCACATTTCTGTATAGTAGATAACAGTGATTCTCAACTCAGGTTCATCCAGAGGTTGCTCGGGGTTCCTTGAGCAGTATCTCTCAGGTCAGTTTAAGTGACACCGATGGTCTTTTCGGCTATTTATAGAGGGGACATTCATCACAGTGTCCAGAGATGTAGGAGGCATTCTTCCTAGAAACCACCAGGATAATGTACTGTGAGCTGTGGATAAAGGAATTATAGAAGGAGTTCCATGAAGACCTGAACGTTATTTTAAGGGTTCCTCAGGCTGATATCTAGGCCCTTTATTAAAGCTCTCCAAGGCTGCAGAGAATACACTTTCATCAGTGAAGCTAGGTGATCAAGTAAACCTGGGATGTATCTGGTCCAGGATTGAAAACATTTGCTAGCAAATAACTGAAGAAAACCATTCCAGATTTGCTGGATCACCCAGATTCACTGATGAAAGTGCATCCTCTGCAGCCTTGGAGAGCTTTAATAAATCAGGCCCATAGTTTCTAATGTCTTTCTTCGCTCCAGACAGTCTGTATTGTGCATAGTGCTTTAAGTTTTTTTCTGCATTACTCATGTTTGCCTTGAAAACCTTTGTATTTCATAAGGCAGCTTATGCTTCTCTATATAACATGCAACAACGTATGATCCACCTTGCTCCTTAATTACATGACCTCTTCTATGTAAAGTCTCTTTATCACATACATTCTCAGCCTCTTGTCTGTGTATTATATGCAATAGTCTGTTTCCCCCTACTATATTCACAGTCTGGTCCCATTCTATTACATTACTTTTCAGTACTTTCAGCATCTTTACTGCTTCTCTTTTATGATTCTTGTTCCACCATTCTCTGTAGTTCTATTTTCTCTGGCTAACTTTTTCATAACTCGTGTTTTTCATGACTCTACCTCCCCTATTCATACAACTACACCTCTCCTCTTCCTTTTTCTTTATATCATATCTCTTCTCTTCTCACTTTTCGCTTCCTCCTCCTCAGTCCATAGTGTCACTCATCTCCTCCACCTTCCCCCTCTATGGTGGTGTTTGTTTTTTCAACCTCCTCTTTCCACAACTCCATTTTATCCCCCTTCAAGCATCTCTGTAGTGGTGCACATCACTAGTGATGCTTTTGGATTTTGGCTGAAGTCGATGTTGACCAAAGTACTGTGAAGCTTAGGGTTTTGAGGTTGCAGCAGTGATGGTGGTAGTCACATTATATACCCAACACTATTTACCTACATTGTTTTTTTGCTGCCAGTGTGGCTGCTATTTCGTTATGGCCTTTCTTGGTGTAACAACCACTTGTCACTGTTATAAAAATGAAGGACACAACCAGTCATAGTCCAGGTGGCTAAGGAACTCCCCCTGGCCAGCTCCAGGACCATACTTTGTTTTCCTGCAATCTAACAGTGCCTCAAACTGAGCATAAATCCCATCTATGAACTTCCCAGCCAATCAGTGGGACATTCTGCCACAGACCTTATGCTGAAATCATATCCTACAGCAAAGCCCACTTGTATTAAAAACCTTGCTCATTTAGTCTAGAGAGGGTCCATAACCTCCTTAACTTCTGCCGCTGAACCGGAATGTAGTTCGGTCTTCATAATGCATAGAATGTGGTGACTTTAGAGAGGGGAAAATAGGAGAGACTTTGTGGGACCAGTTGTCCGACTTGGAGGAAGCCTGAAAAGTGAGAGGGGTAAGGTAAATAATTCTCCCTAAGACATCCCTCCCAAGCTAAATGGGCATTAGAGCCTTAGTATGAAGGGAGGGGGAGCTACTGAAATGGAATTTTTACAAGCTAACTGGAATTCGGCTTAACTTTTTAGGTGATTTACATCATAAAAGGAGACGTTTGCAAAGTAGCAGAGCATCCTGTGAATTGTAGTGGCCTGTGATGGAGAGCTTGCATTATCCAGCCATTGTTACCCCAATTTGATTTTTGCCTAGGCTCTACAAACCTACTATTTCCAGGCACACTACGTTGTTTGAATTTAGAATGTCAGCTGTGTTACAGACAAGTACTTAATTAGAAAAATGTATGAGCTAATTTGTGTGTGATAAGTATTTCCTAAGCTCACATGTACACATTGTTGCTTGATAGGTAGGGCTGCCAGGCAATTGCAAGTGATACACTTAATTCTGAGTATCATTTGCAATAATCAGAGTGTTTTTAATCTCCAAGGGGGTTATAATAAGTACCTTCACTAGTCCCAACAGTTTATATTTACAGGGATATTTTTAAGTTTGTTGCCAAATCACTTTTCAAACAGGCCCAGTGGTTTACTCCTTTTGAACCCTGGGATATTGTTACTACTGGGAGAGAAATTAAGCAGAATCTTGGGCACCAATAACTTGCTTTAAGATATACAGCCTAAATGTCATGCTGCTTCCACTGAATGAGGTGCTAATTAAAATTCTTTGTTAGAATCAGTCAGTTGCAAATTGACAGGTTCATTATTTTCCCTCTGATAAGCTGCTACCAGAAGTGTCTGCAGTGTGCTTTCTCTATTTCTCTCCATAGTCAAAATACGAACAATCACAAGATGTGATCACATATTTAGTTATTCTGTAAGTACAAACATATCTGCTTCTAATTTTGTGCTCCTCTGTTCGGTTTTATTGATAATTAAACAAATTAAGTTGCAAACATTTTTCTTGGCTAGAAGTATCAAAATATCAGTAAGATTTAATCAATCATCCCTACATATATACCTATTCCCTTGTATAGTTTTGATCAATAATTACCAACAAGTCCAGCAGTTTTGTGTTCAATCAATGACCAAAGCATTGGTTGCATATCAGTTGTTAAATTCAATTCAAATGCCCTTTGTCTCAGAGTTTTTGTTTTATTGGTTTGAAAATTGCATTGGGTGTGACAATTGGCTCATGTGTACTAGACCGTATGTCTATAGTTTTCTTCAGAAAAGCTAGAGAAATAAGTAATGCCTGTACCAACCAATAAGAATTCAGCTGTCCGATGGGAAGGGGACATTTTTCCGTTTTTATAAAACATAATGATATCAGGTTTTCAGATCTGTAAATATTAGAATTGAAGTAGATTATTAAGGTTAATAATAATTCAAATCAAATCAAATTAATTATGTCTTAATTATTATGAGTTTGCTTTCTTTCTGCCCAGTTTATATGCATTAAAGTTGTCTGTGAACACTAGAGCATTTACCCTAAAGGTCAGTATGTCTGTAGACCTTCATGATATATCCGGAATCAGGCTTGCTGAGCTATAAATCCAAAGATGACCTTATCTTCAAGTGTTTTCTAAATGTGAATAGTGATGTTTCTAGAATGATTTTTCATGGCCTTTTTTTCTACATTCTGTAGTTACCCATATTTAGTAAGCTTTTAGAATGTTTACTTTTCTTAGTTACCCCACTCAGATACCCTGATAGTTCCATATCTTAAAATATACTCCCAAATGCAGATCAAAGGTGATCTTTATGTAAATTTTTACTTCTTCGTCTTTTTATTCTTGAACCTTATACCTTGCTCATGTGTAACCTGTGCTAAATTATGGGATATAATATGGGATTTACAAAAACACAGGATAGATATTTACAGTAAGCTACAGTTACAGTTTACACTGGCTACCAAATACCTTCTCAAGGTTATTAAAGTTATCACTCGCAATTTGTACACTGTCAAGTAGTCCTATAATATGCCTATATTAGGTCATTGTATGCACGTTGAATATTTATTGCTGGAAATTATTTTTCTTGCATGTTTATGTTCTATAGAGAGGGGAAGGTGTGTGTGGGGGGATGAGCAAACAGCACCCCGCTGTGCTCTTTCTAATTGACTTGTATTGTGGTCGATTACCATCAGTCATTCATGGATTCATTAGGATCTCTTTCTCAAGGCAACAAAGTGATTATCATTATGTTGGGGCCCTGTGTGGCCCCAAAATGTTGGTTTTTCAAACTCGTTGTGACAGTGCTTTTACAGTTAATCAAGGGTCCTGTACTTTTAAGTGCTGGTGACTTCGACTTCTGTTTTCATGGATTCTCGCCCAAGATGAGCTTAACCGTAATGAGCCTAAGGCTAGATACACAAATCAGATGATTCTCGGACAATACGCGCCCCTCAGGGTCTTTACACACGAGAATCAGACATGTGTACAGAGACCATCTGACGTTGTTCATGAAGACAAATTACCTTAATGCAAGTGAAGGGAAGAGAGTGAAGGGTTCCAGTCGCTCGTTCTTCTCCATAGAGCAGAACGCTGCTGTATGCACAGCACTCGTTCATTCATCTTTCAGTCTTTTGTTGTGAGAAACGATCGAAATAACCATGTGTGCGTAGGCATAGGCCAACGAAAAAAGACTGAAGGATGAATGAATGAGTGACGAACGTACAGAGGCATTCTGCTCTTTGGAGCGGGAAGGGCGAGCACCCCGCTTCGCTCTTTCCCCTTTACTTTTATGACGATCGTTCCTCATTCGTCATCCGTGGACCCGCCAGGACAGTCTTCTGGACGACGAATGACGAGCGCTGTACACATGCCAGATTCTTGTGCGATATCAGCCCTCAGGTGATTTTCGGACGAGAATCATCTGAAATGTGTACAGAATGTAGCCAATGTTAATTGGTGGGAGCTGTTAGTTTGCAGAATTGTTTTGGAAAAAAATAAGGTAGGTAGTCAGCTTTGTATTCAAGTGAGTAGACACACCTGGCTTTATCTCAGTAAACACAAAAGCATTGAATTTGAAAATTCCAAAGCAAATGATTTTTTTTCCTTTTAAACTTTTATCTGAAAAATAGATCTTACTTTACTGAAATATTATGTTCTCCAGTAAAAATCCGTTTGCTTTTTTGTTGTATGCCAAAAACATAAGGGTGCACATATGAATTATATTCATGAATATTTACAATTACAGGGATTTTGCATAGAGTCTGGCATATGTACAGGTATGGAATTCCCATTTATTGTAATGGGACAATTCAGCTTAAACATATTTACAATCAATAAAATGCTGGAGCAAGATGTCAAAGAAAATATCTGGCAAGAAATAAGAAAATATCACAAATATTTTATGATTTTTTTGATTGCTTCATCATTTCTTCAAAACCATTGATATGTTGATCATGTATATCATGTACAAATACATTGATTTGTGATGATTAAATTGGTTGTAATATCTGTTGTCATAATAAAACATAACATTAAGAAAAATTTACCTATGGTTTGCCTAGCTTTACATTAGTAGTAACACACATCTACAGTACAGCCTGGCAAAGCAGTACATCAAAGCAATCATATTTGCCTGGTTGCACATTTAAAAAACAATGTCCCCTGGGATTTTTATTTCTGTTCTTCACCCATGTTCACTTACAATGAAAGCAATGAGAATATATGTGTATAATACCCCTATTTTTTCATCCATTTGTTTGGCATTTAGCATTTTAAAATCATTTATTTTGCTTCCAGGAGGACTTTTTTTTAATATTTTTTTTTTTTGATTTAGGAAAATACAAATTTATTGTGGAAGAAAATATATATATTCAGCAGCAAAAAAAGGATCAGCATGGCAAAACAGTGAGCAATAAAACAACCAGCACATACTAGGAGGGGTCATTGGCTAACAAACATTTATCTTCTTTTATATCATTATGTCTCTCTCTGGCTTCTTAGCCGCGTTTATGAAAAAAACACACGATAAACGTGGTATACATTCCTTTAAATTCTAAAACTAAAGCCAGTGTGAAAACGGCTTTAATTATAAGAAAACATACACTAAAACTTCTTCTGGGTGACATTAGGAAAACATGTTTGGTACAGATGAAACCAGATACACTTTGCAAGCGGGATCTTCAAAAGCTTCAGTCCAATAACACATCAGTGTGACACATGATTTACAAAGTTACTGCCAACTGGAAAAAAAACCAAATCCCCCATTTGTTTCTCAACCAAGTTTTAAAATGTGCACATTATCTGCAAAGGTCAGCAACTCACAAAACTGTGTTCCAAGACATGCTCAACAAGACAACCTTTCAGCCATGATGTTCCCTAAAGTCTTTTGAAGTGAAATGCAATTTTACTATAAAGCATTCTTTTGTCTCCCACCACACTGATATTCATCCTTTTTCAGGATAATAATCTCTTAATGAATTACTGTCTTGCTTTAAACAAAGAGATTGTTTTCAACTTAACCTGCAGCTTTACCGCTCATCTTGCTTCTGCCTTGCCAATTATATTACAATGGAACATGACATTTAAGGGGTTGAAGCATGTGTTTTATTCCAGCTTCCCTTCATTTGACATCATAAAGTAAATTCTAATGATACTGTTTAAAGGTCAGTTACTCATATCGCTAACAACACTAGCTTCCTGTTCAGTCATTTTTTAAACATTCTGGAATATCACTGGTGATTAATAATTACAATGTGTATGTGCTTTCTGATATATTTAAACAATGAGCCTTGATTGGACAATCAGCGGTTTCCCAAATATTTCTGCTGGGTGGAGATGCATTATAAATTTTCTTGGTAACAGGGATAAAGGCGCTATCAATTAGTTATTTATAGGTGTTAGCAAGAAGCGTCTCATTAATTTATGCTGTTTTGGCTGTAGTTTGAGTTACACCTAACTGAGAAGCTTTTTCAAAGACTGATTAATAATGTCAGTATATAGAAATTAAACAAATACGTAAGTTAAAGCCTTTTGAGTTAGAAGTGTGCTTTTTATTAAGTTAAAAGTGTTTAACTTCAAAGGAGATATATAGTTTCTGTGTAGGGATTTGAATATCATATAAACTGTAAATGGGGACACCATATTTTCCTATTACATATGGAAGCTGTGCTTTCTGCTTTACCAGGCTGTACAGTAGATGTGTATAACTTCTCATTATCATAATGTAAAACTAAGCATAAACTAAGTGACCTTTTTTCAATGTTATGTTTAATAATGACAACATATATTACAATAAATTTAATTATATTTAACCAAAACTGTTGGTCCATTTACTTCTTCAATATTTGATCTGAATTGTGGCCATTTTATCTAAAAAAGTGCTTTTAATATGATGGTTAAGCAATTGGAAAAAGAATTTTGCCTTGCCTCAAACTTTCTTTAACATTTTCTCTGATATTTTCTTGATTGTAGACATAATCAAAAATGATTATACAAAATGTTTATACTAAATTTTGCTTAGCATTTTCATCTGATATATATCATGCCTTCAGACAGATATAGAAGACACATAAGTTTATTTTTTTCTCATCAATGTTTTTAAATTAATTAAAGCTAATAAAAGTACTAAAATTTGACTTGATTTCAACCTCTGTTTAGCAGCACTGAGACAACAAAGAAAGAGTTGACCTCATCAGTTTGCCACTCTGCTTTCATTTTCCTAACAGCAGGCTGGGGGCGAGGTGGTAATAGCAGTATATTCTATAACTGTAACAAAAAAAATTATGGTATTTATCTGGCTGTGCTGTGTAATGGGACTTTGTCAAGACAAAAATGCATCTCTCTTCCATGTATTTTATACTGAGTTTTTTAGGATTCTAGTGGCAAATCTAAAAAACACACCAAAGTCAAAATCATAAAAAAATACTTTTAGGTACACAATCCATATTAATATAGAATATGGACTTACTGGAAATATGCAATGCTTCCAATGAAAAAAGCTCAGCTAAATGTGTAGAACCTTATACACGCTAGGATAGTGTTTCTCAACCTTTTTACAAAGGGGGGATCCCTTGAAATAACTTTTGGGTCTTCAGGTAATCCCCGCTATAATTACTATATCCACAGCTCACAGTATATTAGTGTGGTGGTCAGTAGGAAGAATGGCTCCTACATAGCTGGCCACTGTGAAGAAGGCCACCCTTACAGATGGCCAAAAAGTTTAATGGTGTTACTCAAACTGACCTGAAAGTTACAAACTGCTAATTGCTCAAAGAACCTCTAGCAACTCAAAATCTAGAAATCAATTCATGGGAATCAAAAATGAAGAATTTTGGATTTGCATCAATTGCACTGCAACTGTTAGTGGGTCAAGAAACTTTTGAACACAAATTTTGTCTGTTAGTCATGCATTTTGCCCTGCAAAATGTTGCAAAACTTAAGCTGGGTATACACGTGCAATAATTATCGTTGGAAACGAACGACTAATGACTGTTCGTCCGATAATTGTTAACAAAAACAGTGGACAACGACGCCAATGAACGAGGATTGTCGCTGGAAACGAACAACCATCATCGTGGATCTGATTGGGCAAAGATCGTTCGCTATCTATTGTGTGTACGGTCGTTCAGTGATCATGGATAGTTCTACAGTACAATTTCTCCTTTACATGTCCCTTCCTGCATCGTTCAAACGAATCTATCTAGTGTGTACATTATTGGTGGATTATATTTGAACGATCTTATCATTACAGCATGTACAGAATTGTGCACAATATGATCGTTCAAATTTAATCGTGCATAATCGTTAGTTGTTCGTTTTTTAAAAATATTTATTGCAAGTGTGTACCTAGTTTTAATGACAAAGAATTCAATAAGGTTGAAGCCTAAAGGTTATGCAAACCCTTCTTTTATATGCCATTGTTCATTCAGAACACAAGTGTATACTGTAGAACAAATGTTCCTGCCCTTTTCTGTAGTCCATTTACAATCCCACACCACCTTCCCAATCCTTTTTTCAGTTCTCTTCCATTTTCTCAAGCTATGTGCTGTTGATCCTGGCTTTTCCTGTGGTCCATCTCTCATCCTTCTCCCATGTTGTCTAGTTCTTTCTCCATTAGCCTGCTGTGATTTTCTGCATCCTGTCCATAGCATCTTATCACATTTAGTTTAATAATTGCCAGCTTCTAGTCTTTTCCATTTCTGTGTTTGCCTCATCCCCAGTCTGGTGTGTTATCTTCTATGACCCCCTTCTTATCCTTCTGTATACAACTCGGAGGTACTCCTTTCTCTTGTATGCTGCCTTTTATTGCTGTTTAATGTTATGATCTTCTGATCTGGCAATATTCGTTCTTCCTATTTACACTCGATTTCCCAAATTCTGATCCTTACTGTGTACACTTTATGAAAAGCATTTTCAATACAGTAAGCTTTTGCCTGCTGCCCTTTTCCTCTCCAGACACTCATTTTAGTTGATTTTGCTTTCAACTGCTCCTGGACATTGTTTACCTATAACCATTCATGGAAAATGTCCATGGCATACCGAACTCTTATGTTTCATGAATTATCTTTGCAGCCAACTGAAATTCTAGCAACAATGCAACTTACCAACATTAGGCTAAAATGGGCAAACACAGGCATCTTGTTAAGCACCTTTCTGGTAGATGGCAAGTCAAATTCTTACTACTGTGAATACTCCTCTGGGGTATTCGATAGAGTGTCCATTGCTTGCACATGCATGAGATTGACAATTTTCTTCTGCATATGCCCGAGATGCTTGGGCATGCCGGAGATGCTCAGGCATGCACAGAAAGAGCAGCCAAGGGCCTCCCGGGATACCTACGTCCCTGCACTCCCATTTTTTCCAGATCGCCTAGGCGATTGATAATTAGGGTGTTACACATAAAAAAAAAAACAACAAACAAAATTTTTACTTTAAATAAAAGGGTTGTCCACCCTTTAATGTATAGTAAAAATTCTGAGTTTAGGTATGCTTTAAATATAGTGTGCTCTCTGACATCTCCAAGGGGTTGAACTAAATATTTAGCGGGCTTTATTCTACTAAGGGCTGCCATGATATAGGAGTTGTTGAAGACAATATTTATATTATGTCAACATAATATACAGTGCTTTACAGCAGGGGTGACAAATTCAAATACACAGAGGGCCGAAATAAAAAACTTAAAACAAGTCGGGGGCCAAACTTGAAATTTATTGAAAAAAATGAGGAAGTTTATACTTCATCCATAACTAACAAAAACAAACCCCTCTACACACACTTTAGGGTTGAAAAGACTATTTTCTATCTATCTATGCAGGCTGTGTGTTGTTCATACTCTCACATAACAAGTTTGTCTGACACTAAATATTACACTATGCAGTCTCCAATGGATTGAAACAAACACAATGCCCCTGGTAGTAAGGCACCATGTGATCATTGATTAGGCTTTGTGTCACATGATGGGTGTACAGGAATAATGTCTATGTATTGCATGTATTGAAAATGATGATGTGAGGTGGTAACGCCTGCGAGCGGGCCGGATGTAGTTCATTTTCGGAATTCTTTGGGGGGCCAAAAAAGGGACCTTGAGGGCAAGATTTGGCCAGAGTTTGACACCCCTGCATTACAGTGTCCAAAATCAAGTCATTAAGCCTCCCTCAGAAAAACCGACAAGGTCCTTCAACATAGTTTAGGGCTAATTTACAGCGAAGCCACTTAACCTACCAGCATTTTTTAGAATGTGGGCAGAAACCCAAAGGGAGAACATGCAAACCCCTTTGAGATTGTGAACTCACCAAAAGCCTTTTTATAATATCAATACATTTGTGCTCCAACTCTGAAACATTATAATACAATCTGTTTTTTAGAAGCTATGAATGCCACACAATAAGTGCCAAAGGGCCACAGGTTGACCACCAGGGGTATATTTATAGATTACACAGGTAATTTCTGACAGTATAAAAAGAATAAATAAATAAAAATCTGCAATTATATTTTGCTTAAAAATGCAAAAAGGATGTTTGTAATTGATGTCCTTCGACTGGTTGTACCAAAAGCAATGCAAGGATTTTAGAACACTTGTAAGTGCCTGTTCTCCTAATACCAGCATTCAGAGGTTTAAGTACACAAAGAACTTTAAAATGCTATAAAGCATATAAATGATGATATTTATTTAATGTAAGTACTGCAAAAAATGTTACATCTCAAACTGACAGCTTAATTAAGGGCTTAAAACAAAAACAATTTTGGCTTTTAGGAATTACGATAAAGCAAAGGCAGTATGGGAAACTGGCAATTATTTCTTTCCCATTATGTAGCAGCAACATATTACCTAGATATATCAAACCAATCATATTAGTCACCCACAAGGGATTTAAATCTATTACTTACCACACACTAGAGACAGTTCAGGGTAAAAGCTAAGTATCTTTCCAGTATGTTTACAGGTTATGAGAATAAAGTATAACTTCAATTAAGGTAACGTATATATTACACTATTAGGTACACAGAGAGGAATGAGGGTTAAACAAATGTCACTAGGAGAAAAGTAGTCCCCTAACCCTTTGCCTGTCAAGGATTTATCTTATATCTCCTGACAGTCACAAGTGTTAAAACAAACTTAAGCGAACCTGTTTTAAAATTGATCAGCAGACAAGCCGCAGCAGTTTTTGTGGAGTGTTCTTCACGTCCAACCATTTGGAGCTCTTTATTTGCCTCAAAAGCATTTGCCAAGTAGTATCTGTCATCTACTTATCAGCCATTATTATGGCACCTGGCAAAAAAGTTATTTTTTTTTTTTTACATAAGTGCCATAAAAGTTTTTTTTAGAACAAAACATTTTTAAAACTGTAAAGAAAACTAAATTGACTGTGTAGTTGTCAGAATCATCACACTGCTAAACATTCAGCATTGCATTAGAACATGCTGTGTGTATAATTTACCTGCATGAATCAGTCTTTAATAACATCTTTATGGATAGGTGTTACTCAAATTTAAACTTTGATTCTCCATTAGTATTAGTTTGTTTTTGAAAGATCAGATTGTAAGTGAAAAGTCAGTTCTCTTTTGTGGGAATGTATATTACAAATTAAAAAAAATCAGAGATTCTTGGAATTTGTATTACATCATACATGATCAATTGATACATAATCAATTGCATTTGTTGGTGACATACTAGATAGGGACCACAAGCCTGTAGGGCTCAGTTAGCATTAATGGTTATCCTAGTGACGCATCCCCCTACTTTCCTATCCTCTTATGTAGCCAAACTGCATTCATAGCAATGTGTTGGTCAACAAGTATGGCCATTGGAAAACCACAGTGTCTGGTGGCTGGTAAATGACAATAATCATGTCAAAGGGAAAATATTTAGAAGGCAGCCAATCACTTGATTTATCTGCCAATGAAATACTATCAACTACATCAAAACTGCAACAAAATACATATAATGAACAACTGCTATATAATAGCTCTTTTGGGCAGGGTCCTCTCCTCCATCTCTGCCACTGTGTTTGCTTGTCTGTAATTCGCAACCCCTATTTAATGTACAGCGCTGTGTAATATGTTGACTATAAAAATACTGTTTAATATTAATAATTAAAAAAAAAACTTGTGGTAAGCTTCAAAACTTAGGCAACGTACGCACAGTAGATGATTCTCATACAATTATCGCTTCAGGGCTAGTATCGGACGAGAATCTGGCATGTGTACAGCACTCATCCGATGTCGTTCATGCATCTGTCCTGGTGGATCCATGAACGATGAACAACCATAATACAAGTGAGGGGGAGAGAATACAGCGGGGTGCCGCTTGCACGTTCTCCCCTTTCTAGAGAGCATGCATCCTTCAGATCATAAAAGATTCTTTCCAAGGACAAAAATCTACCGTGTCTACATACAGCCTTACACACAGAATTGTGCTACATTTTGAAAATGCCTTTAAATAACACATTGGGCTAATAAAATAAAAGATAAAATAACTGACATTTTGTTAAAGCTGCAAATGTTTGGATTTCATTAATCTGCCCATCTTTAGCTATCAGTGTCAGCAAATAAGCTTTTTACGATTTGACCTATTGGTGAGCCACACAGCCTTCCATCCAAAGACACAAATGTAAACTGATATTTCCTCTAAGCAAAGGTACATTTGTCTACAGAAAGTGTTTAGCTGTTAAAGCCTTTTTCAAACAGTTTCTAGGTCAGCTAGCAGGCACTTGTCTGTTTGATCTATTGATATCTACTTCCTCTAACTGAAGCTTCTGTTTGCAGGTGTCTTTGGGGAGCCACAGCCTTTTAAACACTACCTTGTTTTTCTTATTGCTCTTCCTATGTTTTATATCATTCAGAATATATACACAAAGGTGCTGTATGTATATCTATTCTCTGTTTTAAAATCTTTGTAGTTAATCTGACCTTTGATGCATAAATAATGAATGCGCACTATAGTAGTACATGGACCAAAATTGCATTAAACATAGAAGCATGAAACATTCCTATCATTACATACATATGGCTTTATACAATGATTTATATGGGTTAGGTCTTTGCAATTGTCAAGAGCTCCCCGTTGTCTTTGGAGCTTTAGTGTATAAACCATTAAAATTATTTAAATGTCAGGCCTTTTTATGGTCTTGAGGTATGGGGATGTATATATTGGTGTACTTATCCAGGTTTCCAGGTCAATCTAAATCCATGAGAACAGCATGAGGAAGAGCTCATTTGTTTTTGTAAAGGAAAAAAATGCAAACAATCACCGTTTTCTATAGGCAGGACACACTTTGTATTGTATGTATTGGAAAATATTATCGAGTATAAAGTGCTAGTATATAAAGTCGAGTATAAAGTGCACTATAGAACCCTTTGACTTGATATATCATTTAATTCAGATTTCATATATACATTTTAACACCATAGACCCCTGATCCTTTTTGCAGCAATTGAAAGTCATTGAAAAGTCAGATTTCCTGAAATAATATAGCCCATGATTCAAAGGGTATCGTTGGACTGGTTGGACAGCAAGGCATTTGTCATTTTTAGTCTACAATAGCAGCCTCCATATTATTCTCATAACAGGTGTCATTTTAGGTGATAGGGGTTCTTTTAAAATGTTAAGTTAGGATAAAGATTCGGGGGATAAATAGGATTAAGTGATAAGGTTTGGTTAAATGATATGGATAGGCTACAGATCGGGTATGGGTTCATATATTTTAATTAACTCTTGTTCCTTGCACTATTATTATTATTATTGTTAATAAACAGGATTTATATAGCGCCAACATATTACGCATCACTGTACATTAAATAGGGGTTGCAAATACAGACTAATACAGACAGTGATACAGGAGGAGAGGACCCTGCCCCGAAGAGCTTACAATCTATGATTTGTGATGTGTGAATGTTATCCAGGGTGAGGCCAAATAGAAATCATACTGGCTGGGACACACCTAAATGGTGGCACCCTACTGTACAAACTCATGTAAATATTTTTGTACTTATTAACGTTAGAATGTGCTATTGAATGAAGCATGCTGTCTGATTTATATTCACCTTTATTTTATAACTAATCAGACCACAGAATAAAATAAACAAGAGTTGGTTTAATGTTTCTTGGAGTCTTCTGACTCAGCAATATTTGTTGCACACACTTTAACTTACACAGAATTTAACCGCAGTTTAAAGAAGCAAAATGAGAAAAAATGATCACTATTTGTAAATATTGATGTTTTGTGCCAGCACCATCGCCACTTTTTTTTTCTATTGCCCCATAAACTGTAATACAAATGTCATTACTGGAAAAAAAGCCCTGGGTAGCACTACCTTTAAATATACACATAACAATGTCCGAAGTCCAAACTGTTCTTGTAACTTAAAATGTACACAGATCATAGATTACATTTTCTCATACCATGATGTAGAATCAAATTGGCTGCCTTGGATATCAGAAATAGTTTTGTCTTGTTTAGGAAAAACGATCAACATTGCATGCCACTAAGATTTTGGTTAAAGGTATATAGGGGTAAAATTACCTGTTGTGTCCCTATAACCTGGTCTGGCACTGACATTTATTCTCTACTAGAATAGCTGGCAGGAAAGCCATACAATTATTTCACATGAGGGAACAAAGAACATCATAGAGTTTGCATAAGCTATTTATGCAAAAAGCCTGGAAAACACATCAGCAATCACTTTTGCTGTTAATCCTAGGAGCTTGTTCAGTGCCTCCGATATGCTTAAGCGGATGTTGTCAGTGATTTTCATTAAATATATAAATATATACATGCTTCATTCTTCACCAGCTGGCTGGAAACACAAATAAAGCAGTGTAAATTATGCACAATGAAGTGTGGGCTGTATAATGAAAGCGCACAATTCGTATAGCTGAACATCATCATCTTGACCTGTCTTCTTGCTCAGTATGAAATGGCGTGGGCTGCTGAGTGTCTCTCATCAAAGTCTGTGCCACATTAAGTATGCTCTGCTATTGTTATTCCTTTTACTTTAGAGTGCAGACAGATGAATAGGTTTAGGACCGGGAACAAAGGCCTTTCCTGGGAGGAGATTAATAGAGGTTTTGATGCCTTCCTGCTTACGTTAACATATGACATTGATTATCATTTCTTTATCTGGGACTGCATGTCCCTGACTAATGGCAAAACACCAAACAGAAGCATGCCTTAAAGGAACATTATAGTATATTTTTAGTACATGTATATTTTGAGTTAGTATTGCAGTAATGACCTTTTAGACCAATTTTAGAAGTGAGTTGTAATTTTTTATTTAACACTCTCTTGTCCATGTTTATGGAACTAAAGATCTAAATGAATTTGTAGATTAGCTGTTAAGCCACATACACACGTCCAATGATTCTCGCCAGATAATCAGCTCAGGGCCGATATCGGACGAGAATCTGGCGTGTGTACAGCGCCTGTCGTCCATTATCTGAACTACTGACCTGGCGGATCCAAGGACGATGGACGACAAATGCTTAAGCAAGGGAAGGTGGAGAGCGCACAGCTCTGCTCTCCATGTATGTACAGCACTCGTTCATGTATTGTGCAGTCCTTAGTCCTAGGAAAGGATCGTGAAATATCCTTCCAATGACAATAATTGCACGTGTGTATGCGGCTTTAGACACAGCTCAATATTTGAATACCTCTGAATAGGTGAGTGTGAGCTTGCTTACATACCGCCAAAAAGAACACTGCATGATTTTTGAAAAGCTTTTGCTCACCCTCCATTGCAAGCATTCAACTGGTTTGTTGGTTGATATGGATATCTGCCTCTCAGTTCCTCTAGCTCATATGTCCTAAAGTGACACATAAGCTGATGGAACAAAACTCACCAAGCACTAGAGGAAAAATACTGACAGTCTTGTGTTGTGTGTTGCTTAGTTGCTGGGATCAAATATGAGATGAGAACTCTCCTGTCACTGGCCACAAATCTGCCCCCCCCCCCCCCCCCCTTACAGGTCCCTCCTCTGCCCCAGGACTTTCTAAAAAAACACGTATGGACATTATAGTATCCTAGTTAGTAAATACTTAGATTTCTGCTGGTTGCTATATGATTTAAACAAAATATAATAATTATTGGACTGTGAAATGGGGCATAATTGGGGGGAAAAGGGCTCTCCCAGCATTTAGCTTCGTACAACCCTAATTATTATTATAAACTAGCACCAAAATATACCCCCAACATATTAGGCAGCGTTTTACATTTTATTTCAGGTTGTGTCTGCATTGGGGGTTATTGATCATAAGGGTATATTGTTTTCTGTTGATAGGGCCTAATTCACGAAAGCAATGCTTCCTTTGGACAAAGTGGGCTGTTGTTTCAAGTCATATCATTTGGGGATTTTCATTTATTTTTTGGGTATATAATAAATATATATATATTTTTTTTTTGCATGAGGTTGAGGTCTTAATAAGGTGTCAAGTTTTTTTTTTTTCTGCAAGGTACAACTGGCTTTAGATTTAGGGGTAGTAATTTGTTTTTCATTTCCTTTTTTTTTCTTTATCCTATATATGTTAATAGTACCCTTTATAGACCTTTATAAATGTTGAAGTGCTCAAACCACAGCATCCACTTATGGACCATCTGCTCTTGAAGCTGCTTTTTGTTTCCACAACATCTACACATTAAAAAAAAAAAAAAAAAAAAGCAAGAACAGTGTTTTATCTAAACAGACATTTATTGTGCCCAGCTATCCCCATAGATATATCAGTTATTAACATTTTATAATCCCTGTTTATCTGACTTCTACAGACCATAACAATTACTACAAAAAGCTATGAAATAAAAAAATCTTACTAGAAACTGCGACTTGAGGTCATGTCTTTATTTCCCCTTACAAAAGCATAAAATAGAAATTACACAATTACATTACCTTCCCAATAAAGCAATCATCCACCAAAATCCCACTGCAAAAAAAGCCCATGATTTATATTTTAATGTAAATAGAATTCTGCCACTATTAACATATATAGAGTATAATACAATATCAACAAACTAAGGAACTTGCAGCAACCTGTTGGTACATATTAAATACTTGTATACTGTTTTTCTAGTTGTGAGAATTAGAATACCAAAGTAATTTTAATACATCAGCCCTAAGCCTTTAGTATGTATTATTTCATCCCTACAAGTATCATGGACTGTTCCACTCCTTATAACAGAAAGTATTCTGTCAAAAGATTCAAAGGCATTGTTTGAACTCGGAGACCATAATGAGATGCAATAATGCAAACAATCAATGCAATCTCAACATGATCTCTCCCATGAAAATCCCACTGTTCTGTAACATCAGAGCTTTAGGGCGGCCCCCAAGCATGTTATTTATGTATGTTCTTTTTTTTTTAAATTTCAGAGCTTGCAGGTCCTAATATTAGCATTTGAAATATTGAAATTAGAAAAGGGATGGAAAATATATAGAATACAATCAAAGAACAGAAGATAGTAGTATCTGACAATGACTATCAGATCATGATTTTCTGATGGCATGATTTTTTGTAAATTGTCCACTTACAGGGTGAAAAACTAAATATGACTACAGATCCTATACCAACAGGGTTTTGTTCTGCTACATCTGTACCAAAGACCAAAAGACCAAAGACTCAATCTACGGCTGGGGGAAGATTGGGGGGCAAGAAATTTAACATACAACAGGGCTTGGGCTGCTATACAATAACAGTTGCCAAATCTCTTTCTGACCTACAATTGGTCTGATTAAAACATGTTTTGCATCCCATAGGTTTGTATAGGAAGGTAAAATTCATCTGACGTTAATAGAAGCCATTGATATGATACAAACACAAATCCATCAACACAGAGTTTTCCAGCTTGTTGCTACTGAAAGTGTGTATGTTCATAATGTGTCTTAATGACAGTTGAATCAGTTTTACTAACTAAACATTTACTATTAATAAATAAACTTTTAAAAGCTGTTCCACCATAAATTTGACTGGATCATCCGCAGTATTTTTGGATCACTGTTAGTGATTCACCTAAATAAGAAGCTATTTTTAACTGGGTGTATTCCAGGTAATAAAATGTCCTAACAGCTCAAGCATGAATGTTACAAACCAGGGCTGGATCTGTAAGCATATGTAATCACAATTACTAAAATCTAATTTAAGCTTTTTATAATGTCCAGGTAAGTCATTTTCAATATTTTTAAACCAGCAATGAATATATCAGACACCCTGTGACTAAATGGCAACCAGCTGGAAAAGATCCCAGACAATCATCCTGGGTGTCTGATGATAGAGCTCCTGTATTGCATGCTCCCAAGGATTCTCTCTGCAGAGGCAGTCATTGTTCAGGGAAATTATTTATAAATCATAAAGTTCCAAATACACTTGTTATGATTTGGAACTATATGCCTTCTATTAACCTAAAGAGGCAGACTGTCTCTGTGGAATGCGTGGAAAGACTACAAAATCCTAATCTTCTTCTATCCTAATATTCATATGGATTAAGACTCTGAAAGGATTGATTACCATTAAGTAAGACCTAGGGAGGTTATCTAGTATCTGAGAAGGCTTTGATGTTCATTTTGTAAAATACCGTCACATATGTAGCATTTTGGTATACTAAGGACAAATGATTGGTGTTTACTAACAAGAAAGCAATATATTGTAATACAATATGCAATAAATAATTTAACATATTTTAATCATCACATTTTTTTTATTTTTGATTGCTCTTTTCTGTTTTTGTTGTGTACTTTATGTACAAAATGTGCACCTAAAAGTCCCATTGTTCAGTCCTATTTATTATTTTCATGTTATAAACAAGAAATGTTTACTGATATTATTTTTTTACAGGCCAGGACCAGGTTATATAATCAGACCTATAGCTTTCATTAAAGTAGTATACAGTGATGATGCTACAAAGGTCCTTGGTAAGGCACTTCTGATATAGGGTTACAACACTTTTCTCCACTTTCCATTAATGATCCTGTTTTGTAACTCTGTCATGTGAGATTCTGATGTAGATTACAATGACCTGTTCAACTCACATTACATTACATTCACCAACTTTTCTTACAATATTAAACAAAAAAAAAAATTGTGATGACAATTTTAAACAATTCGTTTAAAACTTCTCTGAGCAGCAACAATCATATATGGCCAGAATTTGCAAATGACTGACCTAACAATCCATTTTGTTCTTTTATATATACATCTTGTTTTATAGGTATGCAGTTCCCATGCAACAATAGAGTTCCTCTTCCGGGTAATTGCTGTATGTGCAACTGGTTAAAAAGATGCAATTCAGATTTACATTTTGTTGTTCACTTTAATGATAGACAAGACTAAAGTTAAAATTATTTGTCTTGGGAAGCATGAACGTTTTAAAATAACCTCTACTACTATGTATCTACACAAAGATGTTTTATTTCTCTACACATGAAAAGATGTATTAAGGTGAATTTACTAAAAAAAATCTCCAATAAAGTCTTAGTATTTTTACATTAAAATACCCTTACAGCCTATGTGAAAGGTACAAGAAAATGGTCACCGAGGTCATGAAGTCTTCCTGACATCAGATGGTATTTTCTTCTGGAGCAGTGGTTTTATCCACTAGCCCAAGCCCACTAAAGTAGCAGTGGTTTTATCCACTAGCCCAAGCCCACTAAAGTAAGCTAGCCAAACAAAAAGCTGCTTTCGGCATACTCGTACTCTAATCTCCACCAAATGGAAATCCAGACTGCCCCCCCCCATGGAGGATTTGTATGCTCTTACGCAAGACATACGCCTGATGGAGAACCTCACTGCCCTCCTCCGAAACAGGGTTGCGAAATTTGAACAGATATGGGAACCTTGGGATGCCTACTATACCAGTCTACAGGTTTAA
>NC_092858.1:123623781-123692643 GCF_032062135.1 Pyxicephalus adspersus
TACATTATTGGTGAATTATATTTGAACGATCGTATTGTTACACCATGTACAGAATTGTGCACAATACGATGTTCAATGTTCAATATATTCGTGCATAATCATTAGTTGTTCGTTTTCTAACGATAATTATTGCATGTGTGTACCTAGCTTAAGAAAAGTTTTGTAGTTTACAAAATAGGGAGATATTTGTTTAATCTGTTAGAGATTTATTGCAAAGTATTTAGTAGCACAAATGAACTACTACAAATAAAAGGTGTAGCTTTTAGTGTAATAGTAGAGCAACGCATGAAAAATCTAGACATGCAATGAACAGCCAACACCTTTCCTGTGTGAGCCAAACACAGCAAAAACAGACATAAAAATCTAGAGTTATTTATGTGTAACATAGTAGTAAGCAAATAGACATACTTGCATATAACAGAAAAACCATGACACTTGTAGACGTTAATAAAAAAGAGATTAAACATGCAACTGTGGATATAAAAGGTATTTACACCAACTTTTACACAACACAGACCCATCTTTAATAGTTTCAATATATACAGTTCAGAACACAAGAGGCAGAAACTGTATTTATTTAAAAGCAGGATGTGGTGCAGAAGATAAAGAGAAGTAAAGGCTGAAAGAACAAGGAGATGGATGTTGTTTGTCCTGAGAGTAGTCAAATTGGTTTCAACAATAATCAGAAGGCTGATTGTGTACCTAAATTATACAACCATTATACTGATACAGATTTATTTTTAAACCAATATATGTTTTTTTTTCTTATCTGCTTGCTAAAATAACTCACACCGGTCTCCATGGTCTCCACGGCTACTTATTTGCTTAACTGCCAAGATCTCATGATTAAAGCATTCTTTTAGATACAAACAATATTTGCATGTGGTTTTGCTAGGCTTTGCAGTGCTTTACCCTTTTTATACCAATGGCAACCAATGACAATAAAATTCATACTCCAGTGTGTGTTTTGCTTGTATATAAAAAGGCAGAATGATACTAGAATAAGGACACAGTTCTTGCAATGTTTTGCTTCAGTGAAAGATACGGTGCAATGATACCTCAGAGATTTCTGTAAATGCTCCTGCGAAAGGAAGACGAAATTTTACAGGAAACTCTAGTAGACAATTATTAGAGTGCAATCAAGTGTAGCACATTGAAGCAAATGAGTAGAAAAGCAATATCAAAGTGACCTATTAGGCTGTCCATTTATCACTTGGGAGGAGTGGGGGAAGGAGCACATTCTTACCTTCCATTTACTCCCAGCCATCTTGTTGACTCTTTCTCAGGCTTTGTCACCAGGCCCAGACAAATTGATATTTCTCGCCCTGCCAGGCCAAGTGTCAGGTGTTGGCCTTCTTTAATACCGCAATTGACTAACCTTAATTTTATACTAACAAGACCAGATGTTGCAGCCACATGAAAGAATGAACACTTGATCTAGTCCGTGTCAGTCTTCTTGTTGTTCTGTCCTCACAGCACTTTGTTTCTAGTTGTATAGATCAAGTAAGCAACAAGATGTTGTAGCCATATGCCCCTATTCCAATCAAGAGAAGAGGCCAGTGGTTCTCAACCAAGGTTCTGTGGTTTTTAGGGGTACTTTGAGCTATGAGCAATTTGTGCTACTCAAATCAGTTTAAATAACATCAGTAATGATTTTGGCTATCTGTAAGGGTGGCATTCTTCCCAGTGGCCAGCAATGTAATAGTCATTCTTCCAACTGACCATAATGCTAATGTTAGCATTGGATATAGTAAATTTAGCAGGGGTTCCCTGGAAGATCTGAAGTACATTCCTAAAGGGTTCCTCCTTGGTAAATAGGTTGTGAATGGCTGCTATAAGCTATGTTGACTAAATCAAATCCCTGTTCATGCCTTCTATGCTGCAAAATGTCCCTTTTACTTTGTCCAGAATACAGTCCATTGTTATGAGGAAACAGCATCTATCTATGGTGACAAGCAAAGGTCACCATGGTATGATCCAATAAGTTCTTTGTGTCTACTTCTCCCCCTCAACACATAAAAACAGTCAATGGTGGGTGTAATAAAGCTTTCTACTCTTAGGCAAACAGTTAAATACAGAGAAAAACACAAATCACTTAGAACAAAATCTTATATGTCTGTTCATTATTTTTTTCTGAGATTTACAGACCTAGACATTACATTCAGCCTGGAGACCTACATTTTCACTATTACAGAAAATGAATAAATCTAGGTCTTGTTTCTGCCCCAGATTGTGACTTGACAGGACAGGAACTGATGGGTTCAACTTTTGTCCACCCAATTACCATGTTTCATGTAAGTACATGGTTACTTCTTTCTATCTGATTGGCTACATGTGCTGTTGTTCTCTCTCCCAATCCAATCCCTACAGGAGGCTAATATCTACTCAAATTCAAATTTTTTGGTTTCTCTGCCTAGGATTTAGCCTTAATGTTCAACTGTTGAATGTAACATTCAGGGGAAATTTGGATATATATCTTGAGCATTTTGTGGGTTTCAGTCTTTTCAGTGTCTCCATGAACTGTTTATAGGGCATCACAGCACAAAACCAACAATTACAAACACAATTGCTGCCTAAATAAATGTTAGACAGAGAGTTTCTTGTTTATTAGGAAGTCTTTTGGCCCAATGTTCACCTTTGTTCTATTTGGAACCATGTACTGCTGCCGGCTCTATGGTCATAATGCTGTTTTTTCTACAACAGTGGTATGTGATAAATTAGTCACATTCTTCCATTGGGAAAACTGAGACAGAGGCATGCAGGGATAAAAATGGAATCCTCACACTTCATGGAAACAAGGTGATGAGGTGAAAACAATGGGTGGTCTCAGCAAACATGGCTGGCAAGAATTATTTAAAGATCACAAAGGTCAATTACCACAAAGTAATGGTACTGCATTGTACCAGCTCTTACTTCAATCATTCTGTTACTGCAAAACAGTTGAGAAATTAACAATTTATTATGCTTATAAGGAGTGTTTTTTTATTTTTTGTTTTGTAAAAATAAACTGTCCCATGCATATTCAGGATGTGCATAGTTAATTTTGTATAGCTGGCAACAATATTAATGTGTATATAATACAAACAATGCATCACTAGCTCTGTGTTATATATAAACTGTTAAAACTACAGTGTTGATCTGAATACTTACATTGTCCTGATTACACACATTTCAAATCTTTAAAATCAAACCAATCAACTTTTTATGTTAATATATATATATATATATATATATATATATAAAATAATTTTCAACTCTCTCATTTTTAAAACCAGTTCTCTCTTTCCTTTATAGTTGTCCCTCTTTTAGGCCTAATGTATCAGAATCATAAATGTAAATACATATATATAAATATATATATACATATATATATATAACCATTTCATCCACCTTCTATAACATTGCACTTTTTATCTAAAAACACGGTAAAAAAGAAAAGTAGCTAGTGGTAGGTTTAACAATTAATTTTTCATAAATTTCTTTATAGTATACATTATAGTATATATAATTTATAAACACAGGAACGGGCAGGAATGTGTTTTTAACCTACATGCATACTTAAAAGTTCTCCCTCTTTCT
Source organism: Pyxicephalus adspersus (assembly GCF_032062135.1). Taxonomy (NCBI): domain Eukaryota; kingdom Metazoa; phylum Chordata; class Amphibia; order Anura; family Pyxicephalidae; genus Pyxicephalus; species Pyxicephalus adspersus. Next base: position 123,627,361 of record NC_092858.1, read on the forward strand.
TTTAAAATTGGAACCCTCCACCCCCCTCTCCCCCCACTAATAATTACTGTTCTGTCCACCTCCCACTGGGCACTATTGTTGAAGGTATGAGGTTATATAGTGTATAGTCTTTATCTCTATTTACCCATACCTCTTTACCATGAGAAATATTCAGTGCAATTTATCCAAGCCCATTTTCTGTATCCATTGTTTCCCTCTCCCTCAGCTTCAAAAGTTGAGAGGCATGATAAAGTACATGTAAATAGGCTTGATGTAAATGTTCTTGGTAATATGTTGATAACAAAGGACACACATGAGCCCTGGGACCTTGGAGGAGACATCAGAATCTTGTCAAGGTAATCAGGGAGCTTTATTGCTGCCTGAATTACTACCCTAAAATATCTAAATCCATCTGATATATTATAAACAATTTGTTTTATTGCCTTTGGTTTGCCATATACTGTAGGTTTTGCAGTGTGAATGAAGGGGTTACTGCTCCTTGTCAGAATGCAGATAGACAAATTAGCCAGCTCAGTGAAATAATGTCCTCCCTGTGTGCAGGATATCTTATCACAACAGTTGTTAGGCAGCAGTAGAATGATGGCACTGAGCCATTAAGTTCTCTATTTAGTAGTGGCTCTACAACTTTCTATATTTATTACAATAACAACGATAGGAATATACATGTAAAATGTGCAAGTCAAATCAAAATATGAACTGCCGTAAAGCCTAAAAACATGTTCTCACATGCAAACATTGTACATAATATTAATACTATATTACTACTGTGACCCAACAGTACACTACAGCCCAGAAATGACAAATAGTCTGGGCCCCATACAAGCTCGCCCTAAATATTTCAGCATTGCAAAAGCCCTGCTATTTTGATCGAAGCCTGATACAGAACTACCCCTTGCCCCCCCCCATGGTGGCCCTGCACATAAGGACAGATAATCTTTGTTTTAGATGCATGGAAGATTTGTTGTTCAGACAACTGTATATCTGCTACTTTCTGAATATTAGGCCAGTAACAAAGGGCATCCACTTATCTCTGCTTGTCATTAAACAGATAACAAAAGGCAATCAATAAACATTTTCCAACCCTCACAATCAATATTTCACTGAATTGCAGTCTGAGCACAGGTTATATATGAAAGAAATCAGCTAAATGACTTTTTCCGCTTTTTCTATCTTATAATAAGGCTTACATTAATATACATTTTAAATTCCTTTTTACAGACAAATGTATGTGCTGGTAATCATTAACATAAAGTTATTTTTGTTGGTGTGTTTTCTAGCTAGGTGGTTCTAGATAAGGACATTGGGCCAGTTATAATAAAGCTCCCCACGTCTGGAAAGAATACACTTTCATCAGTAGAGCTGAGTGATCCAGCAAACCTGGAATGGACCTAGTCCAGAATTCAAAACATTTGCTAGAAAATAGGAAATAGTTTGAAAAGGTTTGCTGGATCACCCAGCTTCACTGATATAAGTGTATCCTCTCCAGCCTTGGAGAGCTTTAAAAAATCAAGCACATTAACTGAATTGGAGATAAAGAAAACAGTCCCTGTTAAGAAATGTTAGGATTTTTCTTAAATTTCCCATTGTTTGGACGCCACTAAATTTTTTCTACCAAATATTCCCTTGAAATCCGGAATTTCCCTGTTTTTACAATGATTTCATGTATTTTTCTGTCATTGCCACATGAGGAAATGAAAAATGTATGTATTACATACTTGACAAGTTTCCTATATCCTGTGGGACCTACTATGTAAATATTTTTTCGGGTGAAAGAAATCTGATGTATATCTGATGCCTGTACAGGGCTTAGTTCTAATGGCAATCAGGGTGACACGTAAATAAATAATGTATAGAAGCAAAGTAGTAAACATAATACCAGTTAATGGGCCAAACATGCTTGTACGCTGTACTGCAGCTCATAACCTGTCATCTTTAAATTCAGCTTGTAGGAGGGTCAATCAAATGTAATTATGTGACACCAAAGGTAGGAAGACCATTAAATGCAAAACTATATTACCCAACATCCCAGCATTACAATATTAACCGTGTCTTTACAGCAAATCACAGATACACAAAAAGACTCTGAAAAGTTCAAGTAATATTTGTATTTTACAGTAACAAACATGATTTTAAGAATTGAAGATTAGCTGGCTGTTTAGACTAGAGCTGACCATAGATAGTAGAAAGGGTAAGAATATGCAGGAAAAGGGGTTGCTAGAGTGTGCCAATGACCCGGAACACCCCTGTGCACCTAAATGAAAAGTTGTGGGTCTTTAAACATAAACTGATAAAAGAAGGAATGTAACATGTCTTTCATATTTCCGTCTTTTATAATTCAGCCTTTGGCACTCTGGTCCTTGCTTTCAATGACCCCAGGATAAAAATGATGCTTTTGTAAATGTTTAAAAATATCAACTGGTCGTTTTAACAATATATTTTTGTTTACAATCTTTACTTTTACGCTGGTTTTCTTTTCCTTTATTATATAGGCTACTTTTCAATCATTTTTTGTATAACAATTACTATTATTTCTCCTAATACCTGTTTTTCTTTGTTTTCTGTGTTTGAACTTTGTACTTGCATGTTAAAAGACAATAAAAAATATTAATTAAATAAATTGTTTTAAATTATTATTTAACAACCTGAAAATTGTATAAACAGAAACAAAATCAAAGTCAATATTTGGTGTGTTCACCCTTTGCCTTTAATACGGTATCAATTCTCCAAGATACATGTACACATAGTTTGGGATTTTGCTGGTGTATGGTCCAGTACATAATAATAATCATAATAATAATTATACCAAACGGATGCTGATGATCAAGCTAACATGTTAGGTTTTATACAATCAATAAGTCAAAAGAGTCAGATTTGTAGGAGTAATTAAACTGGTCACTGTTTATGCACTTTGAAGTTTATTGACAAATAATACCAAATAATTGCATTCATTTCAAAAGCATTTTCATCTTAAAGTCCTGTTTATAATTGCCTAAAACTTTTGCACTATATAAATTTGCTATAGATATTCTTTGAAATATGTAGGGCCCATCTAATGATATATCATAATGTGCGTCACAAAAATGTATTATCATCATGTTGGTCTATCAAAAAATGGAGGTGTGAATATATGTTGTCGGGTATTATTATTATTAATAATATAGAGCCAACAGATTACGGAGCGCTAGTCCCTAACTAGCACCACCTAGCTAGAAAACGCACCAACAAAAAGAACATATTATGGTAATTATTGCCAGCACATATTTTGTTGTAAAAAGGAATTTAAAATGTAAAATAATGTATTATTATTATTAATAATAATAAACACTATTTATATAGTGCCAACATATTACACAGCGCTGTACATTAAATACGGGTTGCAAATACCAAACAGAAACAGAAAGTGACACAGGAGGAAGAGAGGACTCTTTGTAAAGTTGTAAATGTACTAGTAGGGAAATATGAAAAAATAATAAAGAGATTATTGTTTTGTGTATCGTGGTAATGTTTGTTGTATTAATCAGTTTTATTTTTATAGAGTACATCACCATCAATTTTTTTTTTTTACAACCATGGGGACAATGTACATGGGTTTGCGCAGCAACTACCTATTTAGTACAGATGCAGTTTGCTCTGTCATGTGCAATTGCAGATTTAATTCACATGGGGAGATAATGCTCTGCACAATTGTAAATTTCTTACAATAGGCAACAAAAGAACACAGCAGAGCAGAATTATCGTGAAAATGCTGACTATGCTTGAATGTGAAGAGGAACAATTTGTACTCCTACATGTGAAAATTCTGCTACAATCATGCATGACACGATACTGTGATATATTACAACACAGTTAAACATGTCAGAGCATTAATAACATAGCACACTGGGTGCAAAAACCAATAATGTAAAACAGAGGCCGTTTTCCTGACAGCATTTTCCTCTTTGTTCTGACTTGTGGCTATATTTCAATAAAACATTGATCAAGAGAACTACAAAAACTTCAGTTAATTTTAGAAAATCAAAGTTTAAACAATGTACTCAATCTTGTACAAAAATGTAATGTAAAAATATTTAAAATACTGCTGCAAGAGCATTATTATTAGGAGGATAATTTATGGTAAAACAATGAAAATGCCATTACTTAACATAAAAGTTTTAGCTATTGTAAGGAATAAAAGAAAAAATAAATCTTAAGATTAAGAGTATCAATAAAAAGGCTGTCATGTTTTTGGTTCTGTTAATTTACATGTGTTTTTGAGTTTATATATTTTTAAACTAATGTTTTATATTTTTATTTTACTATAGTTAAACAATCTTTTGCAAATAAATAATACATTTAATGAATGACAAAAGATTCCTTAAACACGATGGGTTAGCAGTCTCCTTACTATTTATTTTCTCCAGGTAGGCTGTCTTCTATTAAAAACTTTAAACAAAGACCTAGGCTCTCTGATTCTCTGACCTACAAGATCTGATACACTTCTGCAAGGCAACATAAACACGTAGACCATTCTCGTTCGATAATCCCCTCACGTCTGATATTGCACGAGAATCTGGCATGCGTACAGCTCTTGTTGTTCATAGATCTGTCCTGGCTTAAACTAATAAATTTTAAATTAAAATTTCAGTTTTTCAATAGGAGATTCAGATCAATATGTGATTTAGACTAATGGTTGCCAACCGGTGATCCCCGGCTCTGGACGGTGCGCACCAGCCAGAGCCACGGACTATGTTCACTGTATGGATCGCTTTCTCATGGTGGTGGGTGGGTTGTGTCTCCAAACAGACTGAGTGGGTCCTGGTGTCATGTCGTCACTATGGGGGCAGTTTCTTCCTCTTTGAGTGACCCCGCACATGCGCCGCCCAGAGCCTGTAAGTTTAGTGGTCCGTAGGTCCAAAAAGGTTGGCAACCATTGATTTGGATGTAAACTACACTTAATGTATAACTATATTCAAGGTCAGTATAAAGATCTAGTGAAAAAAACATTTATCTGGCTATAAAATGTAATTGGTCCTTTGTCTTTGTTGCCCACGAGCAGACTAAATAATCAATAGAGGTTAATTATACTGGACTAATTGCGATGCTTTGAATCTTACATAATAGTTCCTTTACTATGATAGATAAAATACTTGATGCATTGAAAAGGACTTGTTACAATGTTTACCTGTTTACAAACTTCTGATAAACCCCTTAATCCTTCATCTTTTTAGGGGAACAGCATTTGGCTAGAAAAGCCTATAGCTATTTTGAGAAAAGTCTCTTGTTTTTGTACTACTCAGGGTCATACAGGCGGAAATTGACTTAGCAAAGGCCTTGGACATTTGTAGTCCCCTTGTTATGGGGTGCCTTTTTATTTTTTGAAAGAAACCTTGAAAACAGCAATGGAGAAGATTAGTAGATGAATGTTCAGGTCTGGTTTAAACTGGTTTATTAAAGTTAGGGTCAGGGTTTGCCTTTTTCATCCCACAGTTTATATAAGGAGTATGTAAACAATACAATTTCCATTTACTATACAGATGCAGCACAAGTGTTAAATGTCTGGATCACAAAAATCTTTCTCATCTTGAGATTTACATGACTGTGATTTGCGTTTCCAATAAATTGTCACTTATCTTTTCTAAAGATCTTATAGCGCTGGAATTTGCTGGTTTTAAATCTGTCAAGAAAAACAGAGAGTTAAGAAAGGGAAACACACCCCATGACAAAATTAATTGCACATCAGGAAGCCCTGAAATGATAGCTGAGCAGCTGCCACAAACAGGACACTCCCAGGGGTCTGGTATATTTTATCCTGATGTTTAGATTCACTCTCCCAGCCAAGAGCTGGAAATCTCTTCAAGGGGTGTAGTGTATTGTTATCTTTTATCACTTTCCAAATATATTCTTAATAAAATCTGGTCATATACCAGTTAGCTCTTCCTAATAAAAGTAGGATTCATTGATATTACTAGCCTGTAAAACTAAACCTATTTATAAAGAAGCCAAAGTTTTTCTTTAGAAGTTGCAATTTGTAGTTGGTTTGTAGTTATTATTAATTAACAGGATTTATATAGCGCCAACATATTATGCAGCGCTGTACATTAAATAGGGGTTGCAAATGACAAATATGGACAGTGGCACAGGAGGAGAGGACCCTGCCCCAAAGAGTTTACAATCTAGGGGAATTAACACAAAATAGTTGGTTTTGAAAGTGACAATAGTATTAGAGTATTTTAAAAAACAAATGAAAAAACAAATGTAACATATATAAAAAAAAGGAACCAATAGACATGGGGGTTGTATTAAGTAACTTATATGTAGTAAGTAACTTATATCTACATGTTGCCAATTCTCAACAAACAAAAGTCAAACAAACGTTTGAACTGTCCTCTTGGTTTATTGCCAGAGTGATCTCTAATGATCCTCCGTTTGTAATGTAAGATTATACTTAAATCTCTTGGCAGGTCACCTTTGAGTCATTTTGTTGCTCCATTGTTTTTAGTTGTTTATAGTCAGTTTTTCATATATGTATTATTTCCTTTTCTTCAGTTGTTGAATGGATTGTTCTTTTATTAATCTCAAATAAAAATAATTAAAAAAAGGGACTTTTTTAGGAAAAAGTTACATTTCTCCATTTTATAAATATGTTTATTTTGTTGTAAATATGATGAAAATGCAGAAAATGATACCTGACTTTGAAATATTAAAAAAAACGCTATGCCAACCCCTAGAAGTAGCTAGCCAGAACCCGTTGAACTCTTACCTGCCACCATTCCTCCCAGCTTCAAAGACCCTAAGTACATACCTGTCTTTTTTGAATTTCTTGCTTCAGGATACATCAAGGTCCACTTGTCTCTGTCTTCCCTGAGGACGCCAAACAGCAAAACACATCAGAAACTGAGTCTTTAATACAATACATGGATGTGATTTAATACACATTGCATTTTTCTGCAAAAAAGGATGATGGTGCCGGTGACAGACAAAGACAGGTGAGTGTAAACAAAATTGGTCACCAGGCATATGTGTTTATTTTATTGCAGAAAGGACATTGCCTGCGCCTCCTGCAATAAAAAAAACCTGCCTGGTTGCATTTATTGTTTCAATTTAGTTCCACTTTACATCCTAACCGTTATCCGATTCCTCTTCTGCCTAACTTTCTTCACCAGGTTAGTTCAGCACTTTTACCACTCTATTGCTTGGGAATTCTATACTTTCCATTTTACCCACATCCAGAAGTGACATACAAAGGCATTTACTATCTAAACTACAGTTTCACATCCCAGAATACCCTAACACACAACTTTCCTCTCCCCCCAGTATGTTTTTTTTTTTATCAGGGCTTCAGGTCATTCATATGATACATAGCCTAGTTTCTTTTCATCTCCACTCTGAAACTGGGAAGTCCTCATTAATATCAGTGCCGATCTTAGCAGCACTGTTCTGTGTGTGATGTAGTGATAGGCCCTGCGCTCACAGGAAGTGGATTGAATAACATATCAGTACATTTATTGGCAGAAAGGAATTGCTTCATGGAATAGAACCAGAGAGGAGGTCAGTATTGCAGTCAGAGATGACTTTTTGGTTTACACTTACTGAGGCAACAAAAAGACCTGGTTTGTGTATAGGTTACAACCTAAATTTGGGCATGTTGGCAGAATACCTAGACTGACTCTGCAGGCACCATCACAACTATTCATTTGTTAACCTGACCCAGCATTATAGACTAGTCAAGCAAAATCAGACCATATATATGCATCTAACACAGTGTTTTCTTTGTACCCTGGGGGAGCCCCTTGAAATAACTTTAAGGTCTTGAGGGAACTTTTGCTATGATTACTATATCCACAACTCACAGTGCATTAATGTGGTAGTCAGTAGGAAGAATGCCTCCTACAAAGCTGCCCATTGGGAAGAATGTCACTCTTAAGCTGCGTACACACTTCCAATTTTTATCGTTGGAAATGAACGACGAACGATCGATTGGGCAAAAAAAAAGTAACCAACGACGCCGACGAACGAGGATAGTCGTTGGAAATGAACGACCGGACCGGCGGATCGGATTGGACGACGATCGTTGACCATCTATCGTGTGTACGGTCGTTCATTGATCGTCCATGGTCTGAGCATGCGCGGTGAACGAACGTTCGCTCACTTCCTGTGGTGCACGTCACTTCCTGTATCGTTCAAACGATCCCATCTATCGTGTGTACAATATCTGCGAACGATCGTGTCGTTATCTGTATGTACAGGATCGGTGCTATAGGATTGTTCGCAGATATCGTGCAGGATCGTTCGTCGTTCGTTTACCAACGATAATAATTGGAAGTGTGTACGTAGCTTTACAGATAGCCAAAAAGATCATTGGTATCAGTTAAACTGACCTGAGAGGCACAAATTGCTCATTGCTCAAGGAACCCCCCCCCCACCCCCCCCAACATCCCCTGGAGGAACCTTAAGGTTCCACCGAATCTTGGTTGAGAAACACTGATCTAACCACATTAGAAACTTAGAACATTAGTTTCATATCAGTGAAATCACACAGCAGTTTTGTCACCCTGGAGGGGTGGGAAACCAACTATTTGGTGGTACAGCAATTAAAATATTATTTTAGCTGTGTAGTACAACTACAGCTTTTGTTAGGAAACATTATTAGGAACTATAAAAATATTGTGCACCCCCCACAGTAATAACAGGGTATGCTGTACACCAAAATTGATTTGTACCATGTGGATGAACTATCTGAGAATGGGAGATTGACAAGCTGCTTTTTGCAAATTTGAACAAGCAGTACACAATAAACCTAAAAAAAGTATGAACATCTACAGTTTTCAGTAGAATGTTGTAACAGATGTTCGTGGTGCCACCACTAGTTATTCTCTAGGGTATTGCGTGTCAAGTAATTGTAAACTACCCACTTGTCTTCCAGCTGTTTAAACTAAACAGCATAACACCTAGTGATGAATCTTAATAAAAAGTGCCGGAACAAAAAAGATACTTGACCCCAAGGTTTTCTTTCTGAAAATAGTCCTGAATACCATCCATGCTCATAAACAATTCAATAGCTTTTCAGAACTCTAGACAGGTACACACGAGAGTGTTCTTAAAAAAGTCGGTTAAAGGAAACCAAAAATTCCCCTGTGTCATTTGTGAAAATCACAATAGAATCTTTCTAAAAACATGAGCTGTAGGCAGGTATCACTTCATAGATCTAACAAATAAACCCAAATGTGTTTGAATTTGTGAAACCTGCAAATATTTTCTGTTTAAAAAGTCTCTATTGTGTTGTTTTTTTTTATAAATTAGGTTGGGAAGATTTACTTTAAAAAAATCCAGCAACGTGTGCCTGTTTGTTGATTGGACTGAATATAGAGGGGCTCATCTCAGCAAGTGATGTGTAGCACAGAAGTACATATTGGTACAGTGGTGTGAATGGGGGGTTTGTATACCAGTGTGGTGCAGAGGAGGAGGACGGGGTTGGCTGCAGTGATAATAGCCTGGGAAAGAGAGAGGTGTGAGGACACAATGCTGATTAGGAAAGGGGTTTAGGCATGGTGGTGACCAGGGGGTATACAGTACAGTGGATGTGAAGGGGGTGGCTGCAGGCACAGACTCACCTACTGCAGCAATGTGATTCTGCCTGGATATGGATGTTGTGAATGACACTGATTTACATTTAAAACATACCTATACCCGTTGGTGGGTGGTGAGCTTTTACCATAACCAGCATTCTCCCCCCTCCCCTCTCTATAGATCAGAATGGCGCTGTATGTACAGCACTCGTTCATGCATCATGAAGTGCTTAGTTGTTGGAAAGGATCGTGAAGGATCCTTTGCAACGATAATTATTGCACGTGTGTACATAGCCTATTACTGATATATGTAGGAGGATCACTTGTAGTTAGAAAAAATCAATCTCATGATCAATAAATGCTGGGTCCAGGACCAACTTCCTAAACATACTGTATGTGGTAGAACACCACGGAGGTGGGAGACAGATTAGACTTCCAACTCTATAGCGTTCTACTGCACAGGTGACATAAAATGGTAGACACATTGGCCACAGCTAAACATTGCAGCACAATGCCAGTGGACCTTTCTTATTAATGAAGAATAATCTGCCATCCATGAAAATGTATATGAAAACAATAAGTCCCTTGGCACATGTATATTTATATATAAATATATATACACATACATTTTTTTGAAGGCAAAACATGCCAGACTGTTTATTTCTAATTGTCTTCGCTCAGAATTTACACCTTTTTCTAATTTGAATTAGCAATGAAAATGGGAATCCTAAGGATAGCAAATCATGACATTTCACCCAAACGTTTGCTGCCAGAAATAAAGAACCAGCTAAAATGAAGTGAATAGCCTTTCCACCTGGTCAACCGAGTCAGAAGAGCCAATGATTTATTGGAATAAATAACCTGACCCCTTTTCTATAAAATAGAGGGCTCGCGGCAGCCACATCTCAGTTTTTATCAAGCAGAGATACTGGGTTTTAGTTTTTATTAGTTCTGTGCTGCTCTGACCATAGTCAGTCTTTTACCATAGGTGATACCCTTTGTCCAGCGTGTACCATAGGTAAGTTCCCAGGTTTACCAATCTGAAATGTGTGCATTGATCCATGTCCCTCATAGCACCACCATCTTCCATGACGTTTGTTTCATGTTTGATTGCTATTAGGCCTACAAATGGCGAGAACTCTATTACAAGGCTTTATTGGGGTTCATAAACTTTAAGCTGGATTCATGAAACTAGGGCACATTCACTTATCCTGGGTTGGATTCATTTGAAGTGGGAGGTGAAAGTTTTTTATTTCGTGTTAAAAAGCTTAGAAAAGCGACCACTAGGACTTCCCTAGTGAATAATATATACCAATTTAGTGTTGTGATTATATGTGTACATTTCAGAGATATAGTCGGGTCTCTGCCTACAATAACGTGGCACGGACAGCCCTCATTCACCCAACATTCACCCCTCATGTCTGTCCCTCCTCACCCCCCTGTAGTGACGCCTGTGACAGACTATTAGCATAGGGCCGGCCTCCTGATCGACTGGTTACGCCTGCCTCGGTGGCTCTGGCTTCCATTCCTCGGGTCTGGCTGTGTCGTTGGCTGTGGAAGGTTCCCGGCGTCTCCGCTTCTGATTCTTGTCTTCCGAAACCGACCCCCATCCCCCGGGAACCGTGCCCGGTACTGGTACCGCGAAGCGTTGTGTGGGAGTCCGGCAGGCTCCGGGGCCCAGTAACGAAGACCGGGGGAGAGGGGTAGGTGGAAGGACAGAGCCTGAGCCGTATACAGGAGGTGACGAAGAGTCGCACACAGGGCAGGCCCGAGCGGCGGCTACCTGAGTGACGCAGCTGGCTTATCCGGGAAGCACGGGCGGCTGACATTCCATGCAGAGCTGCCCCGTAGCGGGCACACAGGGCTTCCTCCCCGGGGTTTGATGATGTGCCCGCGGCGGGGGTCCGGATCTTACCCGGCATCTCCTCTCACCAGCGGCTGAGCCTCCCCACACACCAGCGGTGAGTATTGACCCCTGCCGGGCAATGGCCTGCACTCCCTACCTCCGGGTGTACAGCTGGGATCCCCTGCCAGGGCTAGGATCGGGGATCCCTACTGGGTGCACCGAGCTCCTCCGCCATACCAAGTGCTGGGATCACTGCGAGGAATCTCCTTCCCTAGGGGGAGAACATGTTTCTTCTTTATCGTCCAGAGACTGCGACTACTTTCATTGGGAGAAGGGGATCCTGGGGTTCATCCATAGGGAGAGGGTCCGCCTTCAAATGTATGGGTTGCTAGATGGAGGGTTCTTTCTAAAGCTGACAGAGGATGGAGGGTTCCCCTTCCTAAAGTTGGTGGATGTTGTGTCCCCCTTTCTAAACTTGGTGGATGGTGTGTCCCCCTTTCTAAAGTTGGTGGATGGAGGGTCCCCCTTTCTAAAGTTGGTGGATGGAGGGTCCCCCTTTCTAAAGTTGGTGGATGGAGGGTCCCCCTTTCTAAAGTTGGAGGATGAAGGGGGTCCCCCTTTCTAAAGTTGGAGGATGAAGGGGGTCCCCCTTTCTAAAGTTGGGGTCCCCCTTTCTAAAGTTGGAGGATGAAGGGGGTCCCCCTTTCTAAAGTTGGAGGATGAAGGGGGTCCCCCTTTCTAAAGTTGATGAATGGGGGGTTTCCCCCCTTACATTGGTGATCCTAGGTGAGGGTTTTCCCTTAGGCTTAGTTTACATGAACGTTAACCTGAGGCTGTGAAACCCCTATGCATTCCAATGGGCTAATCTACACCAGGATGTTTCCTTGAAGCACGTTTATTAGCGTTATCTATAACGCTGCTTGCAACAATAAAAAAATTAAAATTCTGGAAAACCTGGGTAACGCTTTCATTGATTTTAGTGGGGCGTTTTCCCCCGTTTATAAGCACTTAAAACATAAATGCGTTAAAACCGTGGGAAAACGCAGCATAGACGTTTTCCAGTGTTTTAAATGCAAGCTTTAAAACACTAATAAAAGTGCATATAAACGCAGGTGGAACATTAACATGCGGTTTGGTTACATTGGGGGGCCCTCTTCTGGTCGGGAGATAAATCTTGCTCTGCTCTGACAGCTCTTAGCAACTTCTGAAAGATCCCTGACTGGTAGAAGGCTGCTGTACACTGACCGATTCTTGTATGCCCCATCTCGGTTCTACTAACACATGAAATGAGTATGAAGTTTTACACATAGAAGGAAGCTCCCGGTGGGTGGATACTTGTGTATACTTTGGCCTTTTAGGTACTATATGGCTTCCTCCTTGTTTCCAAGCCTTATGGACACTTGGTAAGAAGACAAATCCTGTGGTTTGTTTGGCACAGTGGAAGTGCAGCTGGTGCTGCTCATGGGGAGCGTTTAGAAGTTTCTTCCTGATTACTTTTTTTTTTTTTTGCTTGTGTAAAGTTCAGCTAAGTAGTAATATTTAACTAAACTTGTTTGGTAAACATATACTATGACTGTGGTAAATTAAATCCTAAAAGGCACCTATAGGCTTCTCCAGTTCAATATTATAACCTTCCTTGTCTTTTATTATGTACAGCATAATACTAACAGGCCTGGATTCTTGTGTGCTTAAGTCGAAAGTGAATTTGGAGCCTGACATTTGTTATGAAAGGGCAGATCTGTTTGGTATACCTAGAATTGCATTTCTTGTGTTTGCAATGGTGAACTTCCTGGAGCTTGTTTAAGCCCATAAAGTTGTGTAAAATTTGTCACTGGAAACAATCCTTGTTGATCGTTTCCAGTAACAGTAGAATAAATGAGCACTGTTCTATGGACAGGTCATTTAGTGATCTCTCCTGCCAAATCACTAAAACAATGTTGGGAGACAGACACCAGATGTTTGTGTGACCATCACTAAAGTTTGTCTTGGTTAAGTAAAATCTAGTGTCTGTACCTTTGTGCCCCTAAGTCAACCAATCGTCTCGGTGTTCTCATTGAACTTTATAGTCCACAAAGAATGATGCCATATGCAAAGTGATGGTATCACTGTACATTGCTATCATATCATGTAATGTCCTATCATCACTGAACAATGTCACCCTGGCTTGTAAAATGTTGATAGTAGCATTTATTTCTAATTCCAGCCCATTCATTCCTCTTTTAGATGCATTGTGTCACTATTGTGACCTGGTAGCAGCTGGCATTGTGCCCTACAGTCTGATAACCTGGATAAAATTGAGAGCAACTGTAACAGCTGCACAGCAGTTTAGAAATAGTTTGTGTAGCGAGATGAGTTGGGTATGGGTAGTAAGTGACCTAAAAAACTATACCAGAGTTAGCAGACATGCCAAAAGTTGTTGAACAGATTAGGTAGTGTGATGGGGCTGGGTGCTTGTTTGGGGGGCGAGTGATGGATCTAGATATTAAATAAACTGGTAGTCTTTAAAGTCATTACATTTATTATGCAATATTGGCCTGCAAATTGCAGATCGTTATTATAAATGTAAATTTTGACTTGAGGAATGTTTATTCAACAGTGGAAAATATTTCATAATATCCCTGGAGCTTCTTTTATAAACTTTATGTTTTAGTTAAACATTCCATAGTCCGTATGTTCATATTATCTCTTTGTATGAAACTTTGCTGTGCAATGAGATGGTCTTCATCTATTCATGCACAAAATATGACTACAGTCCGTGTTGGAATGAACGGACACAAATAGCTAATGGTAGAGAAAATAAGATATTGGTTGCCTCCACTGAAAGGAATGAACAATGTTTAGGCAATGGTCCACGTAACAGCTTACCCCTACCACCCCCCTCCCCCCACGGCTTTTGGCAGAGAGATTTGGCAAAGCCTTGGTGCCTGCCAGCATCGGGTTTGGAGTCTTGAGTACTCCATTATCAGTTCTTCATCTACCCTTATTTGTAGTAAACCTTTGAAAACAAGTTTCTAAATGAAACTTTCAGTTTGTTATTAAACAGGAAACATGCCTGTGCAGTAACTTCTTTGCAAAAATGAGAAATAAGAATGCTTACTAAATTAGGCAATATTCTAACTCTTCCACTGCCACATAAAAATATTTTGCTTTGAACTGTACTACTTTAGTAGACTAAATGCATAATCTTCCTCAAAGAAAAACTAAACCCATGAAATTTACGGTATGAATCTGCTGATAGGGGTCGCACCTGCCTAATGTCCTCTAGGCAGGGTCTTCTCCTCCTGTGTCATTGTTTGTATCTGTCTGTCAGTTGCATTTATGTACAGCACTGCTTAAAGAGGAAGTAAACTCAAAACTAAAAAAAATACTCTTACCTTCAATCCCGCAGAGAAGTTGATCGCTCCAGAGGTTTCTTCCATCGGGTCCCGCGTCGTCCCGGCATTCACCTTCGGGCTGGCGTGCTAGGCGCCGCCATCTTCTCTTCTACTCTTTGATGTAAAGTGAAAAGTCTGAGTTTAGGTACGCTTAAATATGTTGGTGCTATGTATATACTGTATAATAATAAATTAATCCATTGTGGGCAGCCTCCTGGCAGTCAGAGCAGCAGCACAATGGGATAGAAAATTGTATATGCTTGAGGGGATAGGGTGGACTTATTAGGGGATTGGGTTTTGAGATATCAGAAACCCTGTTGGCCCAATGGAAAGTTAGGAGCATGCTAGACTTCTGGGTTATTTTTTTGTAGTTGACTAATGTTTTCTTTTTTTTCCCTTGTATTTGATAAATCAATCATTATCACATATTGCAACCGTTCTTGAAATGACTTCTAGTGTATGCATAATGTTATGCGACAGTTACATTCTTTAAGACCTTGTAGAAATTCTTTGTATAGGGGAAGACAAATAGCTTGTTTTTTTAAGACAATAGTAGTTCAGAGCTTCCTCATCCCCCCACCCTGGACTTTAGAAGATCCTTTGTGCTTTTATGCTAAACTGTGAAGTCAGTTCAAAGTAATTAAACCTATACTAGATTGGTCTAGCAGGCACCTCTAGGTGCCTACATGCCTGTTTGGCTTTGCTATTCAGTATCCCAGGAGAGCAGAATCCTGGGGTAATCTGGTATGCAAAATGTGACCAGCTTGCCTTTTTAAAACTCCCCTCCCAGCTCTCTTCTACATTTTTTTCTAGTTATGCTTCTAATTACAGGGATACATCATTAGGGTCAAGCTTGGCAAATAGTTGACATTTGATTTATGGTGGGACTGGGTCCCAGGATTTGTGATTGTGTGTTTTGGTAGCAACAGGTTGACACATTGGAGTCCTTTACTAAAAAAGTAGAACATGCTCACTTTGCACTTAGGGAATGAAGGGAATTTGTACTGGAGGGATATGACAAATATCTGTATACACAGCGTAAAATGTAAGAATATTGACAATAAAGTGAAAACCCTTTCAATGTATATAGCTGAGTTAGGGTTTTTTTCTCTTATAAAAAAAAACAAACAAAAAAACTGGAGTTTCACTTTGAGTTATATTTTTTATTTGTTCTTCTGTTATGAGTTCTGTGACCACCAGGAAAACACAGCAATATCCTGTTTGTTCTATTTTGTCCTGTGTGCTTCTATGGTTGGTTTATTATATAGAATGTAGATGACTGTGTTTTTTTTTGCTCCAGAGAATATGATGTCTTACTTTACATACTAATCTCTTTCTAATTTCCTGGCTATCAGTCATCTGCAGAAATGTTTGATGGCACTATGGGGAGAAAAACATTTTATCTACAGAATTGACTTTGCAAAACTGACTTTTTTTTTTTAAAACTACTTTTCTCAGTCATTGTTTTCTTTTCAGAGTGTAATTTGACATTAAAGTCGCCTGTCAAGAATAGTCATTTCCTTGGCAACCTGAAAAGGATCCAAGCATCTTCCTTGTGTGGGTTACTGATATTCATGAACGTTTTATTTCTAGTGTTTATTACTCTGCACCAGGGGACTTACTGCTGTTATATGGTCAATGCTTGAGGAATCAAGGATCCAGTCATATGTCTTTGTATATCTTGGGCTTTTATGGTATCAGAAACATTAAAAAATATGATTTGTGTATAAAGTGATAGTCAGTTATGACCGATGTTTACAAAATTTAATGGATTGATTATTATTATTATTATTATACAGTATTTATATAGCACCATCATATTACGCAGCGCTGTACAAAGTTCATAGTTGTGTCACTAACTGTCCCTCAAAGGAGCTCACAATCTAATGTCCCTACTATAGTCATATGTGGTTAATGTAGTCTAAGGTCAATTTTTTTAGGGGGAAGCCAATTTACTTAACTGCATGTTTTTGGGATGTGGGAGGAAACCGGAGTACCCGGAGGAAACCCACGCAGACACAGGGAGAACCTGCAAACTCCATGCAGATAGTGTCCTGGGTGGGATTTTGAACCCAGGACCTAGCGCTGCAAAGGCTGGAGTGCTAACCCCTGAGCCACCATGCTGCCCACATTGAATTCAATATTTATCTTGTTTAAGTTTCATCCATACTAGATCAGTGGCAGCTTGATTTAATATTGCTTCAAAACTTGTAAACAGTTTACGCCATTATACAGATTTTATGTCAGTATTTCTGGAAGCATGTTCCTTATTTTCTTTGTATTGATGTTTTAAGTAATATTAAGAAACAGTATTTATATAGTGCTAAAGTATTTTGCAGCGCTGTACAATAACTAGGGGTTGAAAATGACAGACAGAGACACAGGACGAGGGGAGGACCCTTCCCCGAAGAGCTTACAATAGGAGATAAAATCTATTTAGCAAACATATGGCATGACCCTATTGGTTTCATTCTACAATGAAGTCTTCAGAATGGTTTGTATATGTATGTGTATATATATATATCTATATCTGTAGCAATTTCGTCAATCGCATTCTGTCTAATGATGTATGATTTTCTTCTAAGCTGAATTGCTTAATGTGCCGGCAATGACATGAAATGCTCAGAGCCAAACATTGTGAAATACAGACACAATATAGATCTTTCAGGCATGTGTGTTCTGCTGTACCATGCACAATTAACCAAGAAGAATCTAAAGGGCATTCATTTTGATGAGCTTGTCCAATGTCATTTCTTTGTGATTTACACAAATAGGTTGTTGCTTTAGTAATTAGATCTTTTATTGGCATCGGTTTCATTTCTTTCTCCATGTATTTAGTATCATTTTACTTTTATTAAAAGTACCTTTTTACACTGCTGTTCAAAAAAAGTTTTCTGTTTTAGCAAACTTATTTTTGAATTGCATGTGAGTTGTAACAGGGAGCAGCCAACTGATGTGCATTTATGGTAGTGAAAGGAGGTAAAAGATTATATCCAGTCATCTCTGAACTCTGTTTATTTATTGCTATGTTAATCTCTGGTAAAATAGTTACTAAACAAGTGCCTTGAATCCAGCACGCCTTATAATGGTGGCTGTTTCAGACTTGTATTTTTCATTGTCTAAATGTCTTGGGAGACCAAACAAATCACTTTTAGCATGACAGTCAAGTAAATTATCATTTCAAATTGGTCTCATTCCTTCCCCCAGCTGCCCTCCTTCCCCATTGTGTGGTCCCAATAACAAGTGTTAGACTCAGACTGCACCCTTGTTCTTTAATCTTTTTGGTTTTCTTCAGATTAGTTTGATAACTGGGTAAGAAATGTGTTGATGCAGACTTGAGTGAAATTAAAACTCCTGAATTGCCTAACTGGCATTGCTTGAGCGTGATAGCCAGGCAACTAGCATTAGAGTAAGAGTTTCCCAGTGGTAGCATACATGCTGTCTCTTTAAAATGCATGCAGTGTGAATGAACTCTTCAAGAGATGGCTTGTCTAGAGAAAACAAACCTTAATTATAGCAGGACATTCTTTGCTTTAATTTAAGTGGTGATCCAGATCCCAAGAGATTCCTGGCATAAGCCTCCTCCTCTTTACAATTGTTTAAGTGAAGCCTTTTTAAGGCGGGAGTAATTGTGAAACGTTGTGTCCATACCAAGTGTCTGTGTTTATTGCCAGAACATTCCATGTGCAAGTGAGTGACTGCTAATAAGTACATTTACTATAGTTTGGATGAGTGTCTGTATGCTGTTGCGCTTTTTCCTAAATTTCTCTACAGTTCTATCCATGACCAAGACAGAAATTTTTCAATAAACTCGAAATTCAAAATTGTCTTAAGCAGGGTGTAAACTGTCCATTTATTTGCTTGATCTGGTAAACTAACAATGTCTCATGTGTACCACTCTGTTGATGAAATCTGAAAGAATATCTTTCTAAACTAGTGTTTCATTTTGGACAAAAATTATTAAAACATCCAACAGAAGCACTCTATATACCTTAACAATGAGAAGGAACTTGTCTTCAGTGTCCTAGCTACCATTAGACAGACAAGACAAAATGGTCAATATTTAGTCAAATATTTTAAAGTACTCAAGTATTTATTACATTTTGAATAGATTTAATGTGTTTATCAAATCTAATGCCTATTATAAATTTTAAATATTGCATGGCCAGCTTTAGAATAATGTCTGGAGTTTTACATTAGCAGTTTAGCATTGTTGTGTGCTTCTGTCTAGGTCACAAAAGTGCTTTTGCTTGTCCCACATCAATAGGCTTTAATGAGTTGGCTGCTTTCTTTGTATCAGTTCTCATTGTCATAGAAGCTTTTATCACTGTACTTACTTTGATACTTTAAACTTTTCAGCCTCTGGTAAGAGTTCAATTTAGACATTTGAAAATAACATGTGAATGGGTACATCTTTATAGCATTTAGAATCTGCTTAGCATTTTTTTTATTTTTTTTTTTACGTAATCGAAGCAAAAGATGCCAATAAGTAGTACTTAATTTGCATTTCAATATATTAAGATTTTAAAATCTTTTATTACTTATGTACTCCTCTATGGTACCTCTAGACATGAATTGGCTGTCAAATTCTATGACTATCTAACAATGATTTCCTAGATTGATGATTGTATAAACTCAGACACTTGTATTGCTTGAAAAGACAACTTCACTTTTAGTTCTCTGACTAAACCAGAACAGAGATGTGGATTTCTGTCTTTCTGTGCTGCATGCTTGTTCAGGGTGAAAGTATTTAAGTGAGGAAACTGGAAATGGCTTCATGTTGACTGATGCCATGATCATGGAAAATTCCAGTTTATTGGTAGAATAATATGTGATTGTGGGTGCTCATCTGTCATTCACTCCTCTACAGAGACGCAAAGTCTGAAGTCTTTAGAATAGTTGGAAAGAACATCATGGGTGATCCTGTGTTAGGGCCCATTCACACCACAAGTGCTAGGTGAGGTTGGTGTTGCAGTTAAACAATTCATATTGTCAAGATGCCTTTAGTATCCTGCATAACACCAATGTGGTACATTGGTATGAGCTTCAAGAAAATATATATATTTTTTTTTACGTTGCATCTTGCAACTGCCCATTACAATATGCTGCAGTACATGCAAGTACAATCAGCAGGGGGGCTTGCAGGTTGGCAGGCTTCTAACATGGGGAGTCTGCTTCTTTAAACAGAAAATATAAAATCATTGCAATATAGTGCACTTCATTTCTTTATGTGTGCAAATATTGTGCATTTAACATGCATTTCCAACTGTTAATATGAATCCACCCTTAGGACTTTTGCATTCCACCTAGATATTTGATGTAAATCACAATAATCAAGCTAACAGCAGGTAGCTGATAGCAAAGATGCATTGTGGTCACTGCCCATTCTCACCTTCCTTGGTGTTACTCAAGCCTCCCGCATTTATATGCAAAAAAGCAAGTTGCTGTAAGTTTCTGTTTGTATACGAATAGACCAGCCCACATTACAATACCTACATCTGCTGATTGGTTGCTCAGACCTTGTACTGTAGACATACAAGAGGATATGTCTAGTCTTCATGACCTGTAAGTGTGGAAAACTACAGAAAACTCAAGGTCCTCTCTAGAGGTATTTCACAGTACCAGCAGGTATGTGATTTCTGAAGTTGTTAGATAAACTTTTCTGTTTTGACTACAGATTTTTTTTAAAAATGTGTAACTTGTTTTAATAACCATCACTGTAAAAAAAAAAAATTTTGGGTTATGCATGGACTAGAAATGATTACCTGGTGGACATCAAAGTCTCCAGATCCATCTACACACTGTGGTCTCTTCAGGCACTTTCTAGCTTGTTAGTGATATTGTGATATGTTATTGATTGGAAAAAATAAACTATGATAGTTTCCTACGAGAAGACCAGGGGCTGTTGTAACTATTGGAAACCTTTATTATCTAAAGCAAACAATCTTTCTTGTCAGATATATTTTGTGATAAGAACTTTTCATCATCTTTCCAATGGCTGTTATTATTCGTGTATATTATTACCAAGTCCTCAAGTTAAAAAAAAAATGGTTTAGTTAACATTTTTGATTACACCTATAATCAAACATTACATTTATGTACTGGCCATATGGAGGCGAAGGTAAAATAGTGTGTAGCATTCTGCTTCTTGTCAGGGGCACCATTTAAAAAATAAGTCCAATTGCTTTAAACTGTTGCACTTCTGCTTTCTAAAATGTATAATATTTACACATTCAAAATCCAATTACACTTAGTTTGGAGGGTGTAAATGAGGTAAGCGAGTCAATTTGCATGTTATTTACATAGTTAAAATCAAGAATCTTGGCCATGGAGCATAAATGTTTGTTTTTTTGCAAGAAGGATCATCCTTGTTTAACATGTGTATTCTACTTCAAATTAAGCTAACATTGTAATGTTTGGTAAAACTGGTAACAATGCAAAATATGTACTGTCATTTTTTTATTCAGTTATCATGTGGCACCTTTTTATTTCTTACAACTTCCAAATACAATTGTATGAGTCAGATTATATGAAGGAAAGATGTAGTTGGTTTGTCCAGTGTTTACTTTAGCACCAGTCTTGGTGTTCTTCCTGTTTAGGGGATTAATTCCTTGCTTTTTTGTTTGCAAAGAGACCACATTGCAGACATCTATTGTAGGTATGCTTTGTGTATTTTTACAGAAAAAATGTGCTAGGGTTGCAGCCTTTCTTACAACACTGATAATTGAATTATAGTACAAACAAAATGCCCACTTATCATTCTGTTTAGGTAAGGGAACTGGCTGGGCAGACATTAATATCAAATAAGGACCTTGAGCAAAGCTTGCTGAAGTACTCCTAAATATATATCTGACTTGGAGGGGGAACATAAGACTGTTTAAAACTTTTCATCTTTGTGCTGCAGTGCTTTTAGCCTTTTTTCTGTGCTTAATGTAGCAGTATGGAAAGGTGAAGTGGTTACTCATGCATTCTGAGCCTAATCTGGGGATGTCTTTCATTTAATCACTTGTTGGAAGTTGACACCAAGCTAGAGTAGCTTTGCTCCTCAGGGACCCTGTAGCTCGTATTTCCAGTACATTCTTGGCCTTTTGTAGTGAATGGTAATGTGCCACTAAATGTGGTTTATTTTGTTTAAAAGTTGGAGCACCACAGTATGAGGTCTAGATCAAATATTGGAGTTTGAGAATGTGTCTCCCCAATATGGCAATGTTGAGATGCAATTTGTGTAACTGAAGTTGAACTTTGTGGAAACCTGTTAAATTGACTAGATGTATTTATTTTTTTCTTGATCAAGTAAGCTATTTATTCTGCTCCCAAATTACTGGCCAGGACTTTTGAGCAACATAAAGAAACTTTGGTCCTGCTAGATGTAAATGTTCATTTACAGCATTTTAGTAGGTATTCATGGGAACCGGTATTGTGCACTGAGCTGTGCATATTCAGTGTACAAATTAAAACATTGCAAACAGGTATGTTTTATTGCAGAAGGGACATTACTTTAGTTTTATTTTAGCACTTTTTTTGTTCTCTTGGAACTTTAAAACTAATTTACGTTGATTAGATTGGGATGTTGTTATTCTAAATATTCACAAATAACCAGAAAAGTTTATAGCTTATGTTTTCACCCCCTTTTGTGATAAGAATCCAAATAAACTGGGATGCAGCCTGTTGTAAAGTTACGCAATTATTTAAATGTTTGTGTAGTTGTCACACAATCATCAGTTCATGGAAGACGCCGTTTCAGAATGTTTGTCAATTTAAGAAAAGCGCCTTTGCATGTGTGACATGTAGGGTCACCCATATCTGTGTAATTCTTCAGTAAACATAATGGGTGACTTGAATATTTTGATTGAGTTTATTTTAACAGACATGTAGAAGTTTGTGTATGACAGTGTCTGTCAATCTCCGGTAATCTTTGTGTACAATGATAATGTCTGTTTGTTGTATTTTACACAACATGGTTCCCCTTACTTTCAAACCTTTAAAGTGGGTATGTTTTGATCTGATATGGTTGTGCACCCAATATTTGCACAGGTTTCTACCTTATGGTCCAGCAGTAAGTTTTCCCTTTATCAGAGATACAGGTACATTAGGGTTTTACACTTTGAATTAAACATTCACATTTATGTGTTTGTAAACAAGGGTAATATTACCAACTTGGTGTCCTGTTGAAGATTTGTCATCCGTGTCTGACTGTTTAGTGTTCTAAAAGATATTTAAATACAAGCTGTGTTCTCTTGCAGAACATTTTGTCCAGTTTGACTTGTTGTGTTGTGTTATCTGCTGGCTTCCAGAAACTGTTGGGTTGACTCTTATTTTGGAAAGGTTTATCTTATTTGATAAAAACTTGTGCAATTCTCTTAAGCTGCGTACACACTGCCAATTTTTGTCGTTGGAAAGGATCTTTCACGATCCTTTCCAACGACAAGGGAGTGCACGATGCATGAACGGTGCTGTACATACAGCACCGTTCATGCTCTATGGAGAGGGGAGGGGGAGAGCGACGGAGCGGCACCCTGCTGCGCGCTCTCCCCTTCACTTTCATTACGATCGGCTGTCGTCCATCGTCCGTGGATCCGGCAGGTCGGTCGTCCGGACGATGGACGACACCGACTGTACACACGGCAGATTTTCGCCCGATAATTGGCCGATGCCGATTATCGGGCGATAAAAATCTGACGTGTGTACGTAGCTTTACTCTCTGTGTGCACTCCTAAAAGGTTTTCCAACCTATTGGTCGGTTTTGCTCTTTTAGGCTTGGGGTAAACTTTTCCTAAAGAAAAACTGAAGCTGCTATTTCTTATTTCTCATTATGCAAATGTCAGTCATGCTGACTCTCCATAGTTTGTGCACTGACCCAGAACTAGTATACATTAATTGAACAGCATATTTGTTCAGGCCCATGACTGAGTACTGAACCAGCATTTTCAGATAGATGTTGGAAATAGCAGACCCCCGTTTTTTGGAATGGATTCATTAGTTCAGTACTTTTTGGCACATAAATAACTTGTTCTGTATTGTGCAGTAATTCTATGTTTGTAACTATATTCATACCAGATAAAATGCAGCTGTCTATTTGGTAAGGTAAAGGTTTTATTTAGGTTTGGCTATTGTGCTTTTTAAAGTCTTTACCTGTTTTACTGCATGGGGAAAATGAAATATTATTTGCTACATGTACAATGTTTAATAGTTTTTGATAATCATCAAGGCTGTGGTAGTAGGCAATGAGGTGAGGTATTTGATCATCTACTGTTAAAAAAACAAAAAAAAAACCCATAAGACTTGCACTATTTTTAAAAACAGGACAGGGTTGTTTGTTTTGCGACTGTGGTCTGCCCCTATTCATGAAAATTTATGCTTTGATGCATATAAAGTGGCCCTGTTTGTTTTTAGATGTTGCTTTGTTTGCCAAAGTTTTAGTGCAGACCATGGGGTCACTGCACAAAGTAAGGTCTCAGAATAGTTTCGTTCCCTACTGTTCTTTGCTATAAATGCTAACTGTAATTAAATCATGAAGACTTATGGAAAAACACTGTGTTTAGCTGAAGTACTCATTCGTACTTTTTTATTTTTTTTTTTTACTTAGCCATGGTGTCTCTGGCTGCTTTTGTTGTGCGTGACTGAGCAAACACAGATCTTATGAAAACTCATAATCATTGCTTGTTCAGGATGTCACTTCTATGTATTTTTTTAAACTCATTTGCTATCCAAATATTTCTGCTAAAGCCTGGGAAAAGAATTCCGTAGCTCTTTTTAAGCAGGTTTAATGGAAATGGGAAAAAAGTGTCATGTGATTCAGGAATTCTCATTGATTTTGTCTGTTTACTACTTTCATAAGAACTTAGTAGTCAAGCCATAGCGAATATTTTGGGTGTAGGTACGCTTTACAGTTGAAAAATAAAAAAACAAAAAAACCTTTTGCTTTTGATTGGTGCTGGTTGCTATTTCATTTTGTTTAATTTTCCTAGATTTTTTTTTTTCATTCTTCAGAAGATTTAATACCACTTTGCATATAAACCAGCCAGCTAAAACATATACATACCATTGATTGCTCTGTTACAGTTGGCTCTGTAAAAGTGCAGGATATATTGCACCGCAGTGCAGGTCATCAGGATGACAGTTCTATAGTTCAGTTTTTGTGGCACTTGCACTGAAGTAGATTTATGTATAAGAAAGGAATGTATATTAGAGCAGGTGTTATGTCTGTAACTATTTAGGAATTTTGTTTTCAAGCTGTGAATTCATTGTGGGTAAAGTATATTCTGTTACTATTTGCATTGCACTAATCTTTCTTTATTAGAGTGCTCTGTACCTACATAATGTTATCCCATCCCTCTGCCCATAATGGGAACTCCTCTATTAGATACCTTTTTGTTGCAAAAACTTGTTTGCAGCAGTCATGTGTTTGCTTTTTTACGGTTTCATTGTCCTGTCCGCAAACATTGGTGGCTCATAGGTTAGTGCTCTGGCCTTTGTAGCGCTGGGTCCCAGGTTTAAATCTTGGCCAGGACACTATCTGCATGGAGTTTGCAGGTTCTCCCCGTGTTTAAGTGGCTTTCCTCTGGGTACTCTGGTTTTCTCCCACATCCCAAAAACATGGTCAGGTTACGTGGCTTCCTCAGAAAAATTGACCTTAGACTGTACAGTGCTGCGTTATATGATGGCACTATGTAAATACTGTGTAATATTAGTATTATTAATATTCTGGTCTACAAAAATGCAACCCAGCTCTGTCTATTCTCAAAATACCAAAATGTCAGATGAATACCCTAAATTGAATGTCTGATTGTAAAAAGAAACTTGCCAAAAACTTAGATCAGATACTGGTTGGAAATGTTGAGGTAATGTTTTTATGAAATGTAAAGCCAAGATATATTATGTGAATTGTGACAGTGCATTTGTTTTTTCATTTAAGGTAAGTTAGTAAAAATGTCAGGAGTGTTAACATTTTTACCAATTTGCCCACTGTGAGCCCATCTTGGCATTATGCCCAGCAGGATTTAGTCACTTTCTGAGCCCGTAGTCCTTTCCCAGAATAAACTTTTCTGTTCAAATAACTCTTGTCCTAAAGTGACATCAAAGTTTCTGGCACATATACTGATCTTTTGAAGTTGATACCAGCTGTTTTTGCTACCACTGAGAAGGGAAATTAATGTTGAGGCTTCATGCTGTTTGCTAGCCCAATAATGTAATTCTCTTTGTTATCTATACTTTAGCTGTTCAGGCTGTTGTAACAAACAATTCATAGCTAAAGGTCAGTACATATAAACCTCTTAGAGCTTTGCTCTGACAGAAAATCAACGTACACCACAGGAAGTGAAATATGGGTGATTTAGAAGGTAAAATGGAAACTAGTTCAATAAGCGGTAGGTAACTGGACAGCTATACTGCACTGTAATGACGAACTGTTGTATGCGGTGTTGTAAGTGGCTTCCATGCTGTACATTCATTTATAAATCTTCGATTGGCAGAAACCAAAGGAGGCTCTTTATTATTGTGCTTATGTTAACACCCTATACAGAAAAGCTGGTAACATTAATGGTATGCAGCCTATAAGTCCAGGAAAACTTTTCTAACACCATAGATATCCATAAAATCAGAGATGAGTGGAGACACATTTCTGGCGTAATCTAAGCATTTGCCTATTGTAGCTGTACAATAAAACACTTCTAAAAATTTCTCTTTCATTAAAAATGCCTGCTTGCAGTTTCTGATTGCGAAACTGTAGTTCCACTTTAATGCTGTGCAAATATCAGGTCAGATGGTGGGCATTCCTACATGCCATGCTAAGGAGTGATCGGACAGTCTTAATTTTGTGGCTGCAAATTTTAATATATTTTATACAAACTTTTAGGAAATGGATCTCCATACTTGGATGATTCCCTAAAGTCCTCAAACCATCAATTAGGGACCAATTACACAGAAGTTGTGTATGCCCGATAGGCCCTGTGCACATCTTTTGGCTTTGAATATCAGTTGTGGCAGTAGGTGAAATCAATGATAGCTTGTTTTACAGAAGCACATTAAAAAAAAGCCTTCAGTGACAGGAAAGGATTATCCTTGAATAAAAATAGACCAGTGCGAGGTTACATAACATGTATAATAAATTATTTAGTCCTTGGTGCTTGTATATTTGAAGTGGCGAGTTAATCAGTTGGTGGTATCCCTGCATTAATTTGCAAAGCAATCTTAGGTACAGTTCACATGATTTTATTTTAGCAATGGGTATTTTTTCCAATAAACACTAAGTTGGGCAAGTAAAATAGAACCATTTTTCTTTACTATGTAAAGATTTCCTGTTGGTCCTGTTGTAGCTCCGTAATAGGAGGTGAAGGCATCATGGGGCAGTAAAGTGCTCAGGGCATGCTCTCCACCTGAATCTTCGTGGAAGTGCTGAGAGGCAGCAGCCAATAACTTTAAAAGACAGAAAAAAACTGAAAAGCATATTTGAAGAAAAAAAAACTGCAAGTTCTGAAAGTTAATTCAAAGGGAAACAATAACCTGTGGATAAGGATTAAAAATCTTATATTGCCACTATAGCGAAAATGTTGACTTTCTTCTACCCATATAGTCATTTAGGTAATGGCAACAGAATACTTTTGGTCACTTTTTAACATCTGGTCCCCTTTCATTTGGTCTCTTAAATCTAAAAGTTGTTATTGTTAAGAGTAAAAGCCATTAAAAGGCTTGACGTTTGGAAGTGAAGTGTGAAATCCCTGCCCACTACTGACAAATATGTAAGTTGGATGTATGGAACAGAAAAAAAGGTGGCAGGATGGGTGTTTGATGGGTTTGCAGTTGTGGGTCCACAAAAATAGGCTTGAGTGGATCTCCAACTTCTGTGTTGATGTTATGTTGAGACACTGAAGCAATTTTTCTTGTATGACGTTCACATGAACATGCAGGTATTCCTATCTTGTTGCTGCTCCAGTCTGCCCACCAAACATTTCCTCTTTGTGGGGAAGTCTGTTGTATGCACCTACCATGCTCCTTGTGGTACAACGTAGACATCTGTGTTTGGGTTGTGCATTTTTGCAGGATCCCTAAATCCCAATTTATGTTGCTACTCCCTATTCATATTGATCCTTTAGTTAGCGGTCAGTCCATTGGTAGCAGTGATGTATTTAGTTGTGAAAAACTGTCCGGATATAAATCCAGGTTTCCTTGAATTGGTTAACATGCCTGTCAGAAAACTGTATCTCAATATAAATTACTTTCAAAACATGCTAGATGAATACATCTTGCTGTGGTTGACTAAATAAATGTTGCCTAATTTCCTGAGAAGTAATTAAAAGACAACTGCTTTACAGTTATTTCCTTGTCAAAATTAAAAATCCATTCTCATTCACTTGTGAAAACTTGCCTTTGTTATGCTATAAAATGTGGCCTTCAGTCAGAGCTTTTTCTCTGAATCTGAATAGAGGAGGGTGGTGTGTGATAGGAAAAACACCACCGGTTTCTTTGAATGTCACTACACAGCTGCACTCTTTGCATTCAGCCTGTGATAATGAAATAACCCCCACAGGACATCGGTTACTAATTTCCAAGGGTCACATTAATCACCGTAAGAGGTCGTCTTGTTCTGCTTCTCGTTGACTGAGTCCTGTTCATTGCACCAGTTGACTGCACTGTTATTTTCTCGTTTAGTCTCTAACCTCGAGACTAGACGCAATTTTTTTTTTTGGCTAATCCTGTTCAATGTTTAGAGAGGCAGTCACATAATTAATGCGGAGACTAAATTACAGGTTTGCTTTCACAGCCATTTAAAACCCGCTCTCTTGATTGGATACTTAGGAGGTATCTGTATTTTATGCCAGGCATTTTTATCTATTTATATTAGTCTATACATTTCTGGCTAATTTGTCAAATATTTGAGGTTGGATATTTTTTAACTGTACCCATTAGGACATGTGTAGCCATCTGTTTTTACTTGAATGTAAGTTTTATTAGCAGGCATAAGCATGCCTATTTTTCAAACTTTTCAAAAAGTAAACATTTTTCGATTCGCTTTAAGCAATTGTTTGGAACATACGTAACCATGATTATTGCACTTCAGTTTGCTGGTAAATTATTTTTATGGCATGCCCTAGTATCCAGTTGCACAGATGCAGGACTGGTTTACATTGTTTGGTGCTGTTACATCTGACTTCGCCTATTTGACATTTTCCAGGCAACCATATGAACAGCTGTTGTACTGCATATTACTTGTTTTGGTTTCCTTGCCTACCAGCTAAATCATATAAAACAGAATATTCAATTGTGATTAAATATTGAGGTAGTCCATTCTCTTTATAGAGTTTCCTTTCTCTGTATGTTTTTTGTGTGGGTTTTCTTCAGGCACTCTGGTTTCTTCCACATCCTAAAGATTTATATATTCACATCATCACGTCTCGTCTTGAGGATATGCCCCACCTTTTGTGCTAAGTCCCTTTTGTTTTTTGTTGTGTTTTTTTTTTTTTTTGACCGTCAAATTATAGTTTTTGCTACATTACGACTGAATGGTGGGGTGAAGGATTTATTCGTAATGCAAAACTTGCTTTTTTTTTTAGCATTAAAAAGGCTCTGCAATAAAACCTTTATACCTGCCTGTTTGCAATCTTCTTTTCATTTATATGTTAAGGCTGGTTTCTAGAATGATTGAGTTAGGTCATCCCGGCCAGGCTAATCGGGATCGCCAAAAGTTTCTGAACACTGAAGGTGGCCTGATGAAGATGTGGGAGAGGGAAGTACTGGTATAGTTAGGCTTTAAGGTGGAAAAAAGTTAGTTACATGCCTAGGACGGACTTGGGACCTAATGGGCACTGGAGAGAATTAAGACTGATACAGGAACATTCAAGCACCTCATGTGCCTGCTCTTCAGAATTTTTACTTAGACACTCTTTAGGACAAGGGAGGGTCACTTTTAAAATGCAACATTTAAGCATTTTTTGCATAAAATCCTAATTTTTATTAAAATGTCAATGGAATAGTATCTAAAAACATTTACCTTGAATTTACGAACACACTTAATGATGTATTATAGTTGTGTTTTTAAAATTATCTTGTTTTCATGGAGTTTGGTGTGTCAAAAAGCTTCCATTTTCTGATATTTGACTTTAGTTATGTCTTGTACAGCTACTATATACACTTGGCTAATTCAGAATGCTGGGCTTTGGGTCAGTGATGTTTTGCTCTATACTTCTAATGCAACCATTCTCAACCAGAGATCCTGTAATCTAAATGGTTATCTTTTTCTCTTTATACTAATGATCCTGCAATTTTTGTAATTTCTGAATCAAAGTACAAAGTAGGGTTGATAATAACAAAGCTTGCACGTAAATGAACCTATGCTTTATATATTGAGGTTTAGCTAATTTCCCCTTATACTGCCACTCTGTTCAGCTGATAAGAGTGAAAGGAATCTTGGTCAGTCCATCCCTATGTAACTGGGTGTGTCTAAGCATTGACGTGGCCATAGGAAAGGATATTAAGTCTCATTTTTCACATACCTGGAAGTACCAGGTATTTCTCTTCACCCATGCTGGTCAAATGAAAGCACCTTGAAACTGGGCAGTATGTATTGGTTTTATATTTAGTGACTCTACTAAAAGTAAGATTTCCTAAGTAAAAGAAATATGCAGTTTGTCTTTGCAATGAATGGCTTTTGAATCTATAGATCCAGTTCTGCACTTAATTTTAAAGCTTTGAAATGCTTAGCTGTTGAATTTATTTGATCCTTGTGTGAAGCATTTGCTTAAATGACTCCCTTTCTTTCATATTATCTTTTTATACTGGAGAAAGAGAACGAGAAGGAGAGTATTTAGCTCAAATGGACATTTTGTTGATTCTTGCAGCTCATTGTGTATTGGTCTAATTTTTTTCCTAAAGTCTTTAAACATTTTTTTCCCGTTCTTTTTCCTAGGTATGGCATCACAGCTGCAGGTGTTCTCCCCTCCTTCAGTATCGTCCAGTGCCTTCTCTAGTGCTAAGAAACTCAAAGTTGAGCCTTCTGGCTGGGATGTTACGGGACAGGGTAATAGCAACAAGTATTACGCACACAGCAAAAACCTTGCTCAAGGGCACACAAGTTCCTCTCACCAGGTAGCCAACTTCAGTCTACCCCCCTACGAGCCAAACCTCCTAATCCCAGTCACTGCAGCAGAGCACATTGTGGTAACTGCTGCAGACAGCACAGGTAGCGGACCTACGACTTCCTTCCAGAGCAGCCAGATACTAAACCATAGAAGTAACGTTTTACTGGAACCCTACCAAAAATGTGGAGTGAAAAGAAAAAGTGAGGAGGTGGACAGCAACGGTAGCGTGCAGATTATTGATGAACGGCCACCTCTAATGCTGCAGAACAGAACCGCGGTGGGTGCAGCTGCCACAACCACCACTGTAACCACTAAAAGCAGTTCTAATGGCGAGGGGGATTACCAGCTTGTTCAACATGAAATCCTGTGTTCCATGACCAACAGCTATGAGGTCTTGGAGTTTTTGGGTCGGGGGACATTCGGCCAAGTGGCAAAATGCTGGAAGCGTAGCACAAAAGAAATTGTTGCCATTAAGATCTTAAAGAACCACCCTTCCTATGCTCGACAAGGTCAAATAGAGGTGAGCATCCTCTCACGCCTGAGCAGTGAAAATGCGGACGAGTACAACTTTGTGCGTTCATATGAGTGCTTCCAGCACAAGAACCACACTTGCCTTGTTTTTGAAATGTTGGAACAGAACCTTTATGACTTCCTCAAGCAAAACAAGTTCAGTCCTCTTCCATTGAAGTACATTAGACCCATCTTACAGCAGGTGGCCACTGCCCTTATGAAGCTAAAAAGTTTAGGGTTAATACACGCGGACTTAAAGCCCGAAAACATAATGCTTGTTGATCCAGTTCGTCAGCCATACAGAGTGAAAGTGATAGACTTTGGTTCTGCCAGTCATGTATCGAAAGCTGTGTGCTCAACCTACTTACAGTCCCGGTACTACAGGTAAGATTTTAAAAGTAAATATTTTATTTCATGTAAATTTTCAAAAGAAAGTCTAAGTTTACACATTCATGCATATTCACTGTGACCCTTTAAAGGACCCCACTACCCAGATAGTTTTAAGGCTTGAAATAATGTTGGTTTGAAAACAAATAGGTTTTTATTTGTTTTCTTTAGAAGGGGGCTGGAGAGGGAGTGATATTGGGGGGGGGGGGGGGGGGGGTATCCTAAGTTATAACTATATGCGTAATATTTTCAAGGTGTAGGAGTATTCAAAGAGACTGTGGAAACGGCTAATTTTTGCTGTCCAACCTGTGGTAGTTCTTTATATAGAACAGGAACTTAAGTTAACATAAGTTTTATGCATTTTACCACTTTCCTGATATGGATCTTGCTTTGGGGATCATCAGAAGTAGTCTAATGTTTTTGGTGTCTATAGCAGGCTTTGATGTGAAACCCTTGATTTGGAATGGGAATATGATTTATAGCAGTCTCTTGGAATATGCCCTTTGCCCCTCCTGCAGCAAGTCCCCAGTCTATCATGTAGGTCTTTGACAATCAAGCAAGCCTTTTGTTCGTATAATTAGTTATAAAGGGCTGATTGAGTTTACCTTTTTTTCTGGATCATCTGGATACACCGTTTTATTTTTTTGCGTGCTTTTTATATATCCTTTTTTAACAAGTTATCAGATGTTTGAAGCACACTGCATGCATCATGGTGTTTTTTTTTCTTCTAAGGTATTTATAAAGTTTTGTTCCAGCCTATTGTTGGCATGGATTACACTGTGATGGAGTTAAATGTTGGCTTCAAACTAGTAATGTGTACATTTTATCCTAACCATAAATAACAGTAATAGTGCTGGAGCCATAATTACTGTTTTGTCATATTTTCCAGTACACAGACTCCTTGTTTGCAGGCTTTTAGCTGCTGAGCAAACCTACTAAGCTGGTAATTCTAGGATGTTAACTGCTGACCACATCAAGTTTTTAATGCTAGGTGCCTACTAGTCATGATGGCCCTTGCCTCATGAGTCACTGACCTGTTACAAGTATGATGATGAGAAGGTTCAGCGTTGTTGGAGTTTTCTCTCCCTTTAAACTTAATTTCAGTACTTTAGTTCTGTCCGATGCTGGCCTCCCTGGTTATTCCAGAGACTGAGATTGCTGAAGGAACAACTGTGCACAACTTGGGACCATGCACATGATACACAGGAAAATATCTTGGCTGCAGAGTTTGCTGGAGGCCATAGCACATAAAGACATCAAAAGAATTTTTATTTTACCAACATAGTTCTCATAACCATTGTTATCTCATGGACAGATTTGTGAAAGACTTAGATGGAACTAAAGTCCATGCATATGGGTGTTTTGTCATAATGTGCACAGCATATTTTCACATAATGGCACTTACCTATCACAGGGATTCCCAAGATTTTTTGTAAATACCATGGTTATTGGTATACATTGCTTTTGTTGTTTTTATGGTAGGGTGAAATAAAAGTCTCCTAAAGGAGTTATATGAAGGGAAGTAGTATGTTCAGTTTATAGGATATATGATCAGGTTCAGATAATGTACTTTTTTAGAAACAATTTTAATTTAAAGGGAAAAATGTCAGCTGGCTGTGTGCTGTTTCAGCCCAGTGGTTTATCAAGCTTGAATTGAGTTATGGCTTTAATGCAAACACAGAAGCAGGAGTGTTTTTAGCAACTGACTAACCAACATGCTTGTGCAGGCAGAAAAGCGTGAGCATTATACAGCAACCCATATTAATTGCTTCACTTTTTTTATTACATGAGACATTTTCTTGTAATCTATATTTCATCCGCCCATTTTAGGATATCCTTGTGTACACTAGAAAGCTGCCAAGGGCATTTCCCACACTTGGTATTGAATAGTAACCCAGGTTAAAGTCATTTTTTTCCTTTTGGGAAAATTATTGTATTTACTTCTGAGGCTGGGCAATGGGGATTCCTTTGTTAAATAACATGAATCTATGATGCACATCTTTTTTTTTTCTATTTGTTATAGTTTTTTTCCTCCTTATAAAAAGCCACCCACACTGTCCCAGAAAGTTTATATAACACAGTTGCTGTAGCAACTCTCCAGTGTTGTACAGCAGTTAATGTGTTTACTGTTTTTGACTTGAGATTTATGGTCCTGGCAATCACACATTAGAACAGATGGCTCTTATTTTACCTGCTCTGCATTTCTTGTTTTCTTAGAATGTTGACCTGCATGTATAAGTTTTGTAGCTTGACAATGTTTCTTGTTTTGAAAAAACTTTTGTGAAATCCTATAAATTTGTATTTCTATTAAAATTAATTTTTCAAATGTAAAATCTTTAAAAAAGCCATCTTATATAACACACAATGGGTCTGTTTTTAAAGCAACGAATCTGGCAATCCCTGGAGAAGAATTTTCCAGATCCATGTGTTTGGAAAGCAGTAATTGATTCTTCACCAGGGAAGGTTTTAGGGAATATCCGATTCATGGCTTTACAAATAGATCCCTAGTGTATATGATGCCACTTTATTCTGCAATATTTTGAGTGATAAAGATTTATGTCCCTGTTTTTTCATAGTCTGACCATTCTATGTAATAAGTTACAAAATCTTACCATGCAATGAATATTGTCTAAGTAAAAATGATTTTGTTAATCTTCCTTGACATTTTTTTTCTAGGGCACCTGAAATAATTCTTGGGTTACCTTTTTGTGAAGCAATAGACATGTGGTCTTTGGGTTGTGTCATAGCTGAGCTGTTCCTTGGATGGCCTCTCTACCCTGGAGCATCAGAGTACGACCAGGTATGCTGCTATTGGTTTTACCTATTTTGTATTCATTTTTGAAGTTGCGATGGCAAATTCCAGGTGCATAAAACCTTTTAGGAGTATTGTATACTGTGTTCATATGAAATAAGTCTTAGATTGGGGCTTCTAACTCCCACATTGAAAATGTAGAGGTTTTTTGTTAAAACTAATTTCAGGTTTTATAATGGTTCAGTTAATTTGCAATATAGTATAGCCCATCTTTACTTCATGGTGATAGCCTTGTAATAAGTCTACATTAAATATTAAGATCTGAGATATATTAATGAGAATATTAATCTTTGCAAAACCAGCCTTGTGTAGATGCCCTTGGAACGGCATTATTGGTGTTCTGCCAGACCTGTTACATCATATCCTCACTGCAGAAGGGTGAGATCACCCCATTTCTCTCCGCAGATTAGCCTTGTAAATGAGGCTTATATTTTCCATACAGGTGTTCACTCTTGATGGATCATCCTAGCAAACTGTGTGTGAAGAACTACAACTCACATTGCTTCATTGTCATTTCAAATAAATAAAATAAAAGAACAGAATTCTATGTTGTGAACTCCCCCACTAACTAACTGTAAATCCCTCAACAGATTTCTATGTTGCTCTTGTTCTATTCAGTACTTCTGTAATAGAACAAGCTGTAACAAAACTTTTGACTTTGGCTATTCCTTGAAGCTGGGAAACATCTTAGATTATCTGCTTTGAAAATGGTTTCCTTTCAGAGAAAAGGGGATTGTATTTACATTTTCTTTTTTTTTTTTTTTTTTTTTTTTAATTTTTAAGGGCCCATTACAATCCCTTATAAAAGCATGTGGTAAATGACAGGTAAATGTAATATTAGGTCAATATAGTTTACTTTCAAACAACTAAACTGCAGGACACTGTTGATCGCAGAATTGCAGGCAGAGATGTATTTGCGACAACTCAACTATGCTAAAGATAGAGTTGGCATCCCAGCAGATGGCAGAAAATATTTATGATGGGTTTGCATTTATTTTAATATCTCTGAGAAAGCCATGTTGAAAATGGGGGCACATGAAGGATTGTTTTAAAAAGGCACCGCATGATGGTGGTTTTAAACGTACATCATGTAAAGTTGTTATTAGATATTTATAAAGCGACCGGGACATATGTTATGAGAGTCATAGAAATTTCTGAGAGCCATAGAAATTTCTGAGGTGGATGGAATAAAAGAAATAGTTTAGAAGCTTTCAGGAGTCTGTATTGAAAATGAGATGCAACCATGCTGTATAGCCGTGCTTTATTCCTGAAGCACTTTGTAGTAGTGGTAGTGTCAGGGCTTACCTGCTAGATATATAAATACATACACAAACACACTGTATTGTAAGTTTAAGGAGCTACTTTTCATTTCTGGGCCATTTGTTGCTAAAGGGAGGCACCTCATGGTTTCTGTGGGAATTTCTTAAAAGGCATCATACATCTGTTGGGTGGCTCCTGTACTAAAACACTAAACTGAAACCTTTTGTCTCCTTTTGACAACTGAAACTGCTCTGAAGTGCTTTGAAGTAAAACTGCTGGGAAATGTGTACCGTTTTCATTGAACATGACCTTTTATAAAAGCACTGTAGTATTCTAGATAAATGTTGAACGTTAGACTTTGGGAGTAAAATCAAATCTTTGTGAGTTTGGAGCACATGAACATTTAAATCCTTTGTTCACAAACCTATGGCTTGGCACTTTAATAAATGCTCACTTAAAACCTAATCTACTGTGCCGCTTGCTAAGAACTTTCTGTTAACCCGTTACTAGTAATCATCAGGAATTGCAAATGGATTACAATGAATTCAGAGGCAGCAGAAACCTGCAGCTGTTTTATTTGCTGCAACTCATTTGTTGTAAGGACCTACAAGAAAGGGCCTGGAACAAATGTTTTATTAAAGGGTACATACAGATGATTAAATAACCAGTTTTCATTAGGAAAAAGTTTTAGATACTTGGTTGAGTATTAAATGCACAGACGCAGTATGATGTTTTTGATCTAAAAAAAAAAAAAAAAAAACATTTGTAAAGGTAAATATGTTCTGTGCTGAACTTCCACCTAGACAACTATGTGTGGGTAGTTTGCCCTCTATTTTTATCCTTCTGCTAATGAAACAAAAAGAAAATCACACTATAAAGTCCAGAAGCTGACGAAACCAAAATTTTGCCTTTTCTGCTTGGTTTTTTTTTTAATAATTGGTATCTGTTTGTTATAAATGTTATCTGTCTAAATAATTGTCTAATGCAGCTGCAGTGTTTAATCCAGTGACACAGTAAATTTCCAGAGGAAATCTGCTGGCTTTCAGTAGTTAAATATGTACAGCTCTAGTTGGGAGGATCTGCCAGTATTCTGGGAAACATATCTGTAATGTGGGTGGGGTGGTGCTCATCTCCTCATGAAATCAGATAAGGTTTTGTTTTAATCTGCTGCCTTCCAATAGCGGCATCCAGAGTAAAGAAGGTTTTCTACCATTAAATATGATATAATTTTTGTTGATGTTTTAAAAAGACACTAAAGTATTCTGCTTGGTCAGGAAAAGAAGTATAATTCATTGCTAATCAGCAACTTTCTGGCTTGATGGCCACACACCATTCATGTTTAATTCCTACGAATGTGTGCTCAGAGAATGATGTTGGGAATTATGAGACGTGCATACCCAGAACTTTGTATTTTAGTTTTGCATAGAATGGGAAAACTATTTCCCTTTACACTTCTACCTGACAGGAAGTGGCAGAAAATCTGCAACAGTGAAGCAGCCAAAATAAAGCGAATGGGTATTCTAGCATTCCCTACTTAAAATTGGTTTGCATCTGTCTTTCTGTTAGATTTTTCTTAACTTCATGTCTTGGGGTGACAATCATTTTAGCAGATAAAGTTAATGTATCTTCTTTCTATTGGAACATCCAATAAAACCAGTGTAGTTCCAATCCTTTTCCACTAAAAACTAAATGGTTTGAGTATGAATACACTTTAACCCCCCTGGCGTTCCAATTCTGTCTGTTTTTTTAATGCAAAAAGCGATACATTAGTTTGCATGGAAATTTATTTTTCCCTTTAGGCTTTTAATTCTTAGGCATAATGCACTGAAATAATATATTTAGGAAATTTAATAATAAACTTTAAATAAAAAATCAGTTAAAGGTGCTTAAAAATACAGAAACCTGTTATATAACTGTACAGTAGCATATAATATATATTATATAATATAAGGATTTCTTTGTATTAGATTCAATACAGTTATTTTGTATTGAATCCAATATAAAATTATTTGAATTTTCCGCCGAGCTTTCGGCTTGCACCAACGTCACTAGGGAAACCCCGGGAACGCCACTGTATTGGCTGGCTAAAGATCGGAGGAAGAGAACACGGCCCGAGGACGTGCACGGACAGGGGATGCAGATGGGAAAGTGTTTTTTTTTTTTTTTTTTTTTCTTCCTTTTTTAGCTTTTAGCTACCTCGAGTGTGGCTTACTGGTGTTACTACTTTTTGCATGTATTGTTTTACCCTGAGCCACACTCGGGAAAACCGCCAAGGGAGTTAACTGCTTTTCTAAATAAATCTGTGCAAGATTCAGGCGACTTTTAACCAGGTTGCATTCATTTTTCTAATTTAATAATTTGGGAAAGTGTGTAAATCTTGTATGAAAGGTGTGTGTAAAACCTGTGACACCTTGGTATGTTGTTTTTTTGGGAAAATGGAAGTAAAATATCTGTCAAATGGTTATATAAGGAGGATGTTCTATTTAAGTTCTATAAAGGAAGCTGTCCGATGCAGCCTCCTGTAAAACTGAAAAATAGGTTTGTAGAAAAGCATGTAGTTTATAAAATAAATGCTGTCTATTGGCAGCTGTTTTGTGACTGTAGCTTGAATGTAAAATCTGCCAACTGCACATGTAAAATTACTGTCAATTTGTGTTTTCAGATTAGGTACATCTCTCAGACTCAAGGACTTCCTGCTGAATATCTTCTCAGTGCTGGAACAAAGACCTCGAGATTTTTCAATAGGGATTCAGATGTGGGCTATCCATTGTGGAGACTAAAGGTAGTGCTGAAAAGTGACTTGCTATTATCCATGGTCATTGTTTAACCCTGATCAGTACATATTCGTAACAACTAGTAAATATGATTTTTTTTTTTTTAACTCTTGTACTGTGAACTAATTCCTTCTGGAATATCACAGTAAAGATTTTGAAGTCAAAGTTCAGCCATTTCTAAAACTTTTGCTGTTTACATTAGCAAGCTAGTGCATCGTTTATTGCTGCCTTTGACAGGCTGCCAAAGTAAATTTGCACTACATGTGAGACTCATGTAAATATCCCCCCCATTATCTTTACCCAGACCCCAGAGGAACACGAAATTGAAACTGGAATCAAATCGAAGGAAGCTCGGAAGTATATCTTTAATTGTTTAGATGACATGGCTCAGGTAGGTTGTTAAACATATTGAACCTATGTTCAGTCATTTAGTGTCATTTACTATGAATTTACAGTTTCTCACTCCAATTTCTGTCTTGTTGAGGATTTTCATTGAAGCTGCTGTAAGGTAATATCTAAAGTATCCGTAAGCCTATGACCACTGTCAAAATTTTGTCAATGCTTTGGATAGCTTTTCGCTCATGAACAGTTTTTGCCAAATCTGTGTTTTCCTATTTTTCATGTTGAAAATATTGCTAATACAGAACTTTATAGTAAGCGAGAAACCTAAATGAGCTGCGCAATGATATAAATATGTATCCTTTCTTCGGGTTGTTTACTGAGCCACCTGCAACACGATTGTTCAGATTCATACTGCACCTGCTTGTATGTCGGCATTAAAGCTGCATTAAAGCTTGTTCAGTATAAAACCCTGTCTGGTGTCTGCCTTTAGTGGCCTATTTTAGGGCTATGTGTGTGTCTTGTGAAGTAGCAGGTATTTTCCTAAACAATGTAAAATATTGCAAAAGGAAAACCGACACCACTACTTTAAAACAATTTATTGTATTTTTTCTTAAACCATGATACGTAGTTCTGGATAGGATACGGGCATGTCAATATTTGCACTAAATATTGAGTCACAACCTATTAAAGCCTGCATAAGGAGAGCTGTGGATTATACGCCTTTATAAAAGACTGCAATGGTAGCTTTCATTCACAATTTGTTTTACACATACTTGAACAAATAACTGATATGTTTAGAAATTTTTCAGCTGTACAATGTATCTTAGGTTTAAAAAAAAAAAAAGCGTGGCTCGCTCACTAATTAATGATTAAACTGGTTCTGGTGGGACCATTACATTTATATACACTTTTTTACTTGTCCAGAGCCCTAGCAGACTAACGCTTAGGTAGGTAGGACCTTTTGCTTCTCCTGACTTTTGTTTCATAATACCTAGGTGAATATGTCTACAGACCTGGAAGGCACAGATATGTTGGCCGAGAAGGCAGATAGAAGGGAATATATAGACTTGCTGAAGAAAATGTTGACCATTGATGCAGATAAGCGGATAACTCCCATAAAAACCTTGAACCATCCATTTGCTACCATGGCCCATCTGTTGGATTTCCCTCACAGTAATCAGTAAGTATGAATGCCATATGTGTGTATATTTATACAAAACTTTGTTAAACACAATGTTGATTTTTATTTTACCTTTTAATTTGGCATACTTCAAAATGTTTTTAGATTTTAAAACCACAAATTAATGGCTGTCTTTTCCTGTAGCGTGAAATCATGTTTCCAGAACATGGAGATCTGTAAACGAAGGAACAACATGTATGATACAGTAAACCAGATTAAGAGTCCCTTCACAACCCATGTTGCTCCCAATACAAGCACAAATCTAACGATGAGCTTCAACAATCAGCTCAACACTGTGCACAACCAGGTATGTGATGCAGGCATGTGCTTTGTATAACAAAACATTCTGATTTTAAAAGGGTCAGTGATTTTTTTGAGATTTTTAGTGGCTTTGTATAAAAATGGAAAGTGATGGAAACGTTTAAAATCCATTTTCCTTTAAAATGGTTACATTAGCCTTACTTGGTCTTCCAGTTAGTGCAGAAAGTGTTGATCACAGAAGTATTTGGAATTGCCCATAAAAAGAGGCTGTGAATAGAATTTAGAAAAGGACTTAAATTATGTCTCTTTGTGTAGTGGAAGATTTAAAATAAACCTAGTCATGCTTGAAAGGATTAGCTGCATAAATGTTGCCTCCTTTTTTAGGCTAGTGTATTGGCCTCAAGTTCATCAGCCTCTGCTACACTTTCCCTGGCTAATTCAGATGTCTCTTTGCTGAACTATCAGTCAGCACTTT
The DNA here is from genome assembly GCF_032062135.1 of Pyxicephalus adspersus. Lineage (NCBI taxonomy): Eukaryota > Metazoa > Chordata > Amphibia > Anura > Pyxicephalidae > Pyxicephalus > Pyxicephalus adspersus. Next base: position 123,668,200 of record NC_092858.1, read on the forward strand.
ACCCACCATCTGCAGCTCCTGTATCTGGTGTCACACAGCAAGGTGTCCCTCTACAGCCCGGAGCAACTCAACTCTGCACTCAGACGGATCCATTCCAGCAGACGTTTATTGTTTGTCCTCCAGCATTTCAAGGTAAAACTCTTATTGGTTTCCAAATCAATTAACGCTCTAGTATGTACTGTCTGGTAATAAATTGTTTGTTGATACTGTTTAATGCATAGTCACTTTTAAGAACGACGTGTGTATGGTTTTCTTCACACGTCACGGCAATGGCAAATACCAATGTTTGGCATAATAGATGGCAGTTTACACAGCTAAACCGTAATGGGTATTGACACACCTGATAACGTTTTACACAATCCATCTTTTTATGGATATGTTTTATGGACATATATGTCAGTTCTAATCAAGGCTGTAGGAATAGACTTTTTCTTCTGAAGAAACTTTAACAGCCTTTTATCAGCTTGAAACTTAGATTACTAATATTGTCTATCTTGTGCACATCAAATACAGTTTAAGTTGTGTATTTAAAATATGAGGTGTAATATTTTTAAGCTGCTGGGCTTCAAGCAACTTCCAAGCATTCCGGATTTCCTGTTCGTATGGACAGTAGCGTTCCCATTGTACCACAAGCTCCTGCTGCTCAATCTCTCCAGATACAGTCGGGTGTTCTGACACAGGTAATTCAACTTCTGTATACTGCTTTATTTAAAAAATTGCTATTTAAATAATATCGCTTCTAACCTATGGCACTTTATAAATATTAGATTATGTAATACTTCAAGGGGAATATTGTGTAAAACCTGACATCCACAATATTGATTGTCTTATGCTTCCATGCCTGAAAAAAAACTTTATCTGCAAATACATAATATTCCTATGTAGTATTTTCTCTACCTGACTTAATTTTGTTTGTTTTTTTTTTTTGTCAAAAATGTTCATGTTTTGACCACATTAAAGAAAACCCCAACCACTATGTATTTCCTTTAATATCTAAACTGAATGTGACAGGATTTAAAAATGTTATATTACAATCATTTTGATGTGCATTATTGTTTCACGACTATGACTTCAACTTTAATGGAATCAAGTTTGACATGAAAGCTTGTAATGTGTACCATTGTGATTTCCAGTTGTGCACGTATGGCTCTGATGGGGTAAATCAGACTATTGGTACTCTCACAATTGTTTTTAAATCTGCTACGATTTTTCCCCCTAAGAAATGAAGGAAGCTTCCAGGATTTTTGATTAGCACGAGTCACAATGTCAAAATTCCTGGCCCCCTTTTGTTTCTGATGTCCTCACTGGAAAAGTCTGAAGGGTGTGACTGTATTTACCCCCTCATTTCAGAAACACAAATTTATTGAACGTTTTATTCTTAGAGAACCGGTCTGTTTTGGGCATTTGTTTGACTTTGAAACTCTGCTCAGGTTGTGATATAAGCTCTTGTCTGAACTTGTTGCTGATGACCAACACCCTGTCTGGATCCATTAAAACCATTTTGCAGTCTGATGATGATGATACATAATTTTAATCTGAATTATACACTACGAAAAGTGTTTATACTCAAAAGGCACATAATGAAAACACTAATATTCAGTAGGCTTCAGGAAGCTGGTATCAGATGGGTAAGGATGCTTTCTGGGTGTCTTTGGCAAGCTGCCTCAGTAAACAGCCAATAAAATGCAGTGGGAATACCTTACAATTAACAAGCACCACCTTTATATAGTTGTAAAATTTCTGAGCAGGGTTTAAACGCAAATCACTGACTCCCATTGGCAGTGATAAAATTCCTTGTATGCTTTCAGTCAAATAGATAGCACATAATAGTATATAAAATCAAAGCTGAGGAATCGGGTGCCATTAGATTTTGCATAATTTATGAAATGTTTCATACAAGATGTAAATTCCCCTCAGTTATTGGATTTTTCCAGTTGTATCTCCAGATTAGCATATTAAGAGAAACGGCTCCAGTGGGGTACAGATGGCAAAACTAACCCGACTGTTTTGATCCTTTGGTATGTTAAGGGATTTGGTATGGGTGGGATAAGAGGTTGTGACCAGTTTTATCCACTCCCACTTATGATTTGGTCTCATATTGCTTTATGTGCGTTGAAAGGCTCCTAATATTTTCGAAATGGTTTCCAGACTACTGCCACCAGGGATGCTGTTTGTTGCTCAACAAAATATTTTGTTGCTAAAAAAAGACATGCATTTTAAAAAAGCTGTTTTTTTAAAATCTATTCCCAGCCATGTCCTTTTAGCAAAACAAAAGTGAGTCGTTTCACAACTCAGAATCCACTCTCCTCAAGTTAATTGTGCCCATTTGAAAACTGATCATGGCTTACCCACAGCCATTGATCTCAAAGTAATTTGTCTAAAAATACGTCGGGCAGCTTTTGTTGGAAGAGAAAAATGCCTCAAATAAGTGGTGTTTCGTGGAGTTTATAATGGAAACATGACCTCAGAGAAAAGACTTCTGGAAACTGAATGCATGACTATGAATCAGCCACACTGGTTGCTAATAGGAATTCTTACTGGCGTACAGTAACCATGCAGGTGGAAGATATTTGTGACATTTTTAATACAGTATTCTTTCATTCCAGCCTTCTGACTCAGTTCCTCCTGCTTATTTTATCCAAAAAAGAAGTTTTTTTTTCTTTTCTGGGTGTTCAAACCTAAATCTTGCTAAATTGTACAAGTAGCCACTAACATATTACTCAGGTAGAAAACCAAAGTAAAAACTTTGCATCTTTGCAGTCATAACATTTTTTTTATTGTGTGTGCATTCATTTAAAATCCATTGTTGGTAGACAAATATTAGACTGGTAGGCCTATTTCCTTTGAATTCAAAAAGAATCCCAACATCTCCAATTGGGTTTTTAATTGATGAATAATTTACCTCTTTTTGGGTTTTGCTGCTAAGTGGGCTTACCCATTGGCTACTTACGTTTTGTATTGGTATCTACAATTTCTAACTTGGCCATACTTCCCACTTGCATGAAATATCTGCTGCAACTCGAAGCTTTATTTTTTGGGTGAGCTTTTACTGTAAAAAGCTCAATCATGAATAATAAACTGTGAACGCTAAGGTTTTTATTACAAGAACACAGGGTCATGTTTTGGACCAGTCTTGAAAGAACAGTACCATAGCAATGCTGGCAGGTTAGCTTTTTACAGAATTTGGGTACAACTTCCCCAGTTGTCTTCTAGTATTTCAGATAAACATTGCCTCACCTTGGCATACAAACTGGATAGTGTTTGTCTATTTGCAGCCTACAATGTCACGGGAGTCAGGGCCCAATAACAGTCCAAAACATTTATTAAAATGTAGAGAGTTCCTCTGAAGGACTGTGCCCATTTTACCTACCTATGGTATGCTAATTTCTACAACTTTTCAAGTGCACATTAAAAGCTTTATTGGCTGTTGAGAATTATAGGGTCATCTGGCATTCTCCTTATTTTTCTATTTAGGTTTTACTTTTTTTTTTTTAGTTTTTGGGCAACAAATAGCTTAAAAAGATAAGCTATAACCAAAAGCATGAAGACTGGGATTGGTCTGCAGTGTTCAAGTTCACATTTCTAGTAGAGTTTTTGTGTGGGGTGTGCATATAAATATATAAATGATTGTGCTCCCCCTATTCTTTAACACCACACACAATGCTGGAATTCTGAATTTCACCTTCCTATTTTTTTTTTCGCTTTATGTATTGTGTACTAATGAAATCAGTGTAGCAAGACTTTGCAGACAGGTTTCCTTGTGCAGGCAGTCTCCAAGTTACAAACACTTGACTTACAAATGAAGGCTGTACAGCAGGAGATCACCAGGCTGCATCTAAAGCATACAGCACGACTTTCCAAAGTCTGTGTTTGTCAGAAAAACTGCTGCTCCTAGAAAAGCGCTGCCAACGAGGGGTGCCCATCTTCACATATATACAGTATGTACTATATACATCATATTCGTTGAAGAAATGGCAAAGTTAGAGGAGCCAAGATCCTGATAGAGGGGTTCACCAAGTTTACTGTACAGGTACCCAAATCCTGATATGCTACAGGGCTATTTATGATGAGAAAAAGAAAAGCTCTCTGCACACCCTACTTTAAGAAACAGACTCCAGCAGCAGAATCGGACCCTGACTCTGATACCAGTCCAATCCTCTCTAACAAGTCCATCATCTTCTACCAAGGTTTTTTAAGATTGTACTGCTGTTTAAGCATTTACAAAAAGGTAAAAATAGGTCTGTCTTTTTTGCATTTATTAAAAAAGTACCCATTCTTGCATACAAACTCATCTTAACAACAAACCTACAGAACATCTCGTTTGTAACCCGGGGACTGCCTGTAATACATAACGATACATTGATATGTAGATTCGGTCTGATTTTAAACTTTTCTGCAGGTGTAAGTTTTGTGCGTGGATGTATGTCCTTGGATTAAATGTTTACTATTCTATTTCTTTCATCATGAAAAGCTAAATTATTCCTCTTGACACCAGCAGCAGAAAGGGAACTTGAGTTGACCTTTGGGGCCCAACCTATTTCTCCTTCTCTGACTCATTGTTTTTGGGCACTGAGGCTGCCCATTACAGTGATGAACCAACAGAGTGCAGTTCAGTGTATCTGACGTGAACCTGCCAAAGAAGTCCACACTTTGAATTTTTGGACTTTAAAAGATGAATAAAGTTGTGTTCAGTCACCTAAAAGGACCATCTTTATTGGTCTGCTGACCATTTACGAACACGTAGGTTGAGAAATGTTCTAGTTTTTGAATAGACCCATGTAGTTGTGTATTTGCAACTAGATGTGCAGTTTTCTATTTATATTCTTTAGAGTTCCTATAGGATAGAGTTCCATTCAGATGTTGTGAAATCATTAAAGCAAACTTTTCTTCTGTAGTGGTATTCTGCATTTCCAGTGTGATGGCTTCATCTAAAACTTTACAATGAAAATTGGTTTTGAGCTAATAGAAATAGTTCCTAAGACTTCAATTTCATTGGCCATTGTAATGTTGGTTGGTCTGAGAAGTAAGCAGCTTCCTTCTGTATGTATTGATAGTTGTCTGTTGTCTTTATCACAAAATGTTTTCCCCTATTAAACTCTTCCGTGTCCAACTTGCATTGTTTCTGATCTTCACAGATTTGTAATCAAATGGCAGCTCTGTCTTGCTGCAGTTCTGTTACATCCAGTTAGCTAAAACCTATACTTTGTGCAGTGTGAGAATGAAAAAAAAAATTGAATTGAGGTGATTTTTTATTGAAATCTATATATGAACTTGCACATAAATTAGTGTAGGCCAACCATCTGCAGACCACTGTCAGACTCAGGAGACACAACCACCACGCTACACATAGAGCTTTATCAATAAAAAGTGTTAAAATTCTGGTGCTGTTGTCTATAGCAACTGTTCAGATTCGTCTGTTATAAATTGTGGTGTTTTAATTATCACTTGCTATGGACTGCAGTAACACTAGTTTTGAACTTTTTATTACAAGAGAGAGAAACCAAAGTGCTCCACATACCATTTCCTATGGTAATGTTTAAGTATATATCCTGGTAATAAAAACACTGTTTCATTCACCTCCTAATCTACGTTTCAGGGAAGCTGTACACCACTAATGGTAACAACTCTTCATCCACACGTAGCAACCATCACGCCGCAGTATGCGGTACCATTTACCTTGAACTGCGCAGCCGGGCGGCCGGCCTTAGTTGAACAGACTGCCGCTGTACTGGTAATTTTGTTTCACTTGATTGTGCACACTAACAGTCTTTTTTTGTATATTTGTGTGTTTCCTTTCCTCCTTATCATAGAACGTTTCAGAAGAGCATGGAAGCATGAGCTCCATCTTGTGGCTGTGTTCTTGCAACATTCTAAGCAGCTCCTTAATTTTTTTTCATTTAATTTTTTTTCCCTTTCTAAATGATTGCTGCAGTGCTCTCTGCCTCTATGTTTCAGCCTGGCTTTCTTTAAGGCAGCAGTTCCAATCAGGGGGCTAAATTGCATTCTTGCTTCCTATTATACAGCTTTTTCCTTTTCCTTTTATTTTTTTCAGCTTGTCTTCAAAAGGTTTCCCTGATGAAACAGCCTTATTGACATACTATTTATGGCATTCCCTATTGCCAATTTCGGAAACCCTGGAATAATTAAAACCTGTAAATAGAAGACATTGGAAATCAATTATTTTTAACTTTAAAAGTAGACAAAATACCTTTTTAACTTTAGTTCCTAACTGTAAAGCTAAATATTTTTACTAATTCAAATTTTCTTGTAAAAAAAAAACCTGGAATTACATTGATGGAGTAGAAGGAATGATACCAAGTTTTTTTTGTTGGTTAGCTGATATAAAGTTTAATTGCTACTAAAACTTACCAAACAAGCCTTTTATCTTTATAAATTCTGAGCACAATTAATTTGAGGAGAGTATCATTCCTAACCATGACTGGGTTACTAAGTCCTTACAAGTTTCCGTTGGCCATAACCCTCCTAAAAGACATGGTGTAGTGCAGCCCATGTTTCACTTTTGAACTTATCACGGGAGTGTGGCAAATGTCGGTAGCTTCATTCTGGGTGACTTGGGAGATCATTTCTTTGCATGCAGAAGTGAAATCCTTGTAGCTTTTTGTACATGCTTGGTTTGAGATTAACCCAATGGCTTTGGAGCAGTCTCCCGCTGCGATGTTCTGCACTCGAGGCCTCTCATTTATGTGGATTTCTAATCAAATACTTTATAAACCCTCAAAGACTATGTGCAGCCATTAACACAATCGTCGAATGAACTTGTTATGTACCCTCTGATATTGCTTTTCTACAGATGCTGAAATTTCTTGTTTGAACTTAAAGGTGAGCTCAATTTAAATTTTGGGTCAAAATTGCACCAATACATTGAACCTTGTAAAAGGCCTCCTGGTAATACTTTAAAGGGTTGTTCTGCTAAAGTGGTTGTGAAGTCCTGAAAATTAGTTTATGGGAAAAAAATTATATTTTTTTAAATAGTTTGGAAACTTCACATTTCTTTCCTGTATTTATATAGGATTTGTGTTACTATGTAAACTACAGTGATTTTATCGTAAGAGATCTATAGATTAATAAAGCGCTTTTTCAGAAGAAAACCCAGTCTATCTATGCAATAAGGTGTCTAAAATGTCTCTCTCCTTAGTTATTGTAGATTTACAGAGAGTTGTGGACTGTAGAGGCAAGCAGGTTCCCATTGATGAACTTGTGTAGTACATTTTTTACTTTCACACAATATGCATATTGTGACTATGGCTATTTGCCTTTGGTAATTTATTTATTAACTACTCAACTTAAAAAAATATATATATTTGTGACCCTGTGGCTTTAAAGTAGTCCTTAATGCCATGGGCTGATCAGATACAAATCAATTCCTAATGTTTTGATGGATTTAATCATTTATAATCTTTCTATATAAGGTTTCTTTGTTAGTAGTAGTCAATGTAGATTGGAGGTTTTTTCTTGTGAACTTGCTTAGAGTGGAATGGTGCAAAGTACACTCACTGCATTACCAGAATAATACAAGTTAAATGTGCATTCCAAAGATTTTCTTAATAGTAATCTAACTTTAGCTCACCTTTTAGTTCATCGGCCGGCTTGCCAAGGATTTGACTGCCTTTTATTGCTTTGCCTAAGTTTGCATTATTCCATTGCAAAGCTTTGCATATTTTTGTCCTTCCTTTGTTAAACAGTTCATCGCTAGGAACGCCAGATCTCTGCATCACATTTTGGGATGTTCTTGCTTTATATTAAACTACATGCTTTGTCTTGGGCAGGTGTTGGCATTTTGGAAAGACGCATGGTGTTATAATATGTAATAAACGTATTTCCTTTCCACTGTTTTTATTGTAAAACGGAGTCTCGAGAGCGGTGTATACAAGACAAAGGCCTCTCACTTGCAGAAATAAGTCTGTATCAAAATCTGGTATGAACATGTATGTTGTGCTGCAGAACATCTGTTAGGCCTCTTGAGTTCCAGCCTTCAAAAGCTGCATTGCAGCAGCTACTTTACAGTTCGTGAACTCTTTAGAATTATTTGCATTTGATTAAATGGCTTCTAATCTATGTAAATGAAATGCCTCCTAATGTGTGGTCTGATCTACCTGTAAATAACATTGAATTCAGTTTTGTGTAAGAGATGGTAAGTGTGGTAAAATAGCTGAGCTTTGCAAAGTGTCACTTCCATTCTTGATTAATGAGGTTGTTGACTTTAGCCATTCAATTGTGTGTGAGAAAAATGCATTTTTTAAAAAATGTATTTACAATGCAGAAGTTCAAAATTGCTGTATGTCATAAATTACCTCCTGACTGTTCCATATTTTTTTGGGGGGGGATGAATAAAATAAATGAGAAATGTACATGAAGCAAGCCCATATGTGAATAGTGGATGGAGCTTGGTTAAGGGCAGTTCTGTTTCTTCATTTCTGGAGATCCTTCCATAATACAACAATAACGTTTGAACAATATGTTTAAAATTGTAATAAATTGTCAGGATAGCAGCCTTTCCTCTAAAGTTTGATGTTTTTGATATGCAGTAAGGTAATGTCCTGAGCAAAGGAACAACAAACAGGATGGTAAAATGGTGTCAAGTTATATTTCAGACATTAGTTATTCATTCTGTGGCTTCACTTGAGAGGGTGTACCTAAGAAATCCTATTGAAACGGTTTTGCAGGAATAAATGGTTCCCCATACATGCGATGTGATCAGTATCAGTGGAGAATGATATACAAACCATTGCATCAATAATGTTTGTTTTCCAGCATGACCTGAGAACGATGTGTTTAGTAATACATAGAGAAGTGTAGTTTTTAATGTGTTTATGCAATTTTGTATTTTGACTTGGTTGCAGATCAGACCACATTTTATGATCTTTTTATGCCGAAATCCAGATGTTTTAAAGTGTTCACGAACCTATTTGGTAGCCGTTTTCCTAATACTCATGAACATACCGTAGCTTTTAAATATCTAGACAGAAGTCAGGTTCCAGTTTTGTATTAGTGTTGAGGATAAGTTGGGGAAATTATTTGAAGACTAATTTGAGTTTGTCGCTTTACTTCCTTGTTTAAGTGGTTTAAGGGTACCTTTTTAGTTTGCCTACAGTCCTGGCCCTGAAATATAAAATCTTTAATACAAGTCCCATTCATACCGGTTTATGTAATTCATCATTACGGTGTTAATCTTCACACACTGTTACATTTTAGTATAAACTGGAATTGTGACCGTCAATACACATGATGTGTATAATGTAAACCTGAATGCTCAACATGTATTAGATCAGCAGCTTTGCAATCAAACTGCCATATTAGTAGCTTGAAGGTTTTTTTTTTTTTTTAGCTTTTAAGAATATTCATTATGTATTTATTGTTTTGGAAAACATTTTCCATACCTAAGTGGTCTTTAAACTGGAAGTCAATGCACCACAATAAATATGTAGTTTAGGGAAAAAACCTCAAACATGCTTTATAAGTAGTTTACTAGAAGTAACATTTTGTATGGACTTCCATGTTAAATAATAATCAAAATTCAGCACAAGAAACCTTATATTTTTATTTTTTAAATCATAACTTGAGTTTAAGGCAGTTTTCACTTGTTACATATATACAAAAAATTGCATATGATATATACAAAAAAATGCATAAAATTGCTAGGCAGCTTCTGCAACACAACAGCATGAATGAAGTTATCACTTGTGACCTTTGATTTCTGCAAGGTGATGATCCACTGTCTTAAACAGGTTTAATGATGTGTTTTAACAGTGTGTGATCAAAAACTAACTTTTCCTTTTTGTGCTTTCCAGCAGGCCTGGCCTGGTGGTACACAGCAGATCTTACTGCCATCTGCATGGCAGCAACTTCCTGGTGTGGCCCTTCATAACTCTGTTCAGTCGACAACCATGATTCCTGAAACTATTGGAAGTAACCAGCAGCTTGCAGATTGGAGGTAATATATATGATTGTATAGATTTTGCTGCACCATATAATTAAGCGTAGACAGTTGATACACATTGGTTCTTCCCAACAGTTCTATTCTTGCATATGTGGTTTATAGACTTTCTATTAAAAAATCAATCAGCTACTTTTATGAAACTGTCCCTCTTACTGTGTATGACACCAAAGGTTTCCCAATGTAGCTTTACAGGTGTGCATTACAGAAAAGCCTATTGATAGTGTGCTTTTTTTGTTTTTACAGTTTGAATGTTAGAAAAGTTTATTTAATGCCCTGGAGTTCTAGTTTAGCCTAACATTTGCAACCACCATGTTTAAATACATTTCTAATTTTTTTACCATTTCCATATATGCCTAGTGTTTACAGTAAGCTGGATTTTTCAAATAACTATAGTTGCTGGGACTGTCAGGTTTTGCATACAACAAACTAGATCTGGGGTTAAAGTTGCAATACCAATATAGTATATGAATCAAAAGTAGCTGTGGTACTTAGAATATGCTTATCTTTCCATAGAAATGCACATTCCCATGGAAACCAATATAGCGCACTGATGCAGCAGCCGTCTTTACTTGCCAACCATGTGACCTTGGCCGCGGCCCAGCCTCTAAACGTGGGGGTTGCGCATGTTGTGCGGCAGCAACAAAATGGAAACGTGTCAGCAAAGAAAAACAAAACGCAGCAATCACAAAATGCCAAGTAAGGGCTGCTTTAATAAAAATCCATTGTCATTGTTCTTCATCATCCACATTCTTGATGGTCCTGCATTTCTCGTTATCAAGTTTTCCATATATTGACAAACAAGCCACTTGCCAGATTTTTCATTCACTCTATGGGTAGTATAGATTTTAACACAAGTTCCAAACTTTTTAAGGTCCGACTGGGCAGTAAGAAAGAAATTCATTCATAGAAAGCAACACCAGATGTTCACCACTGCACATGTATAAGCAGCCTGTCATTCATATCAAATAGTTTAATGTAGATTTAAAAACAATGCTGTTTTTTTCTTGTGTCTTATTGGCAAGTACCCTTTACTCTGACCCTGAAATCCAGACAAATTTCACAGAAACAAGTGTAAATAGTGATTGATTTTTTTTCTTTCTCTGTTTTGGTGGCAACTTTTTAAAATTTTTATTTTTCACTTTTCCTCATAAAACTAGTAATCAGGACAATTAAAGTTAATTACCGCAACAGGGACACAGCAATAGGATCCTAACAGCATTTTCCTGCTGTGTTTTGCATTAATTTTTATTTTTAAATGGAGCTCACTACAGTGTGTTCTGCAAGTAAGACCTGTTTGCTCTTCATGTGTTTAATATTGTAGCTTTGATTAAACTTGAGTTCTGCTGTTTAAACCACACCTGTCCAGCCTCAAAAGAGATAATTCTCATTATCAATATACTTATGGCTAGTGTACATTTGAAGTTTGTCAATTTGACTTCAGTTTGATCTTTTCTTACCCTCTAAATGTGGAGCAGGACAAGTGTTTGTCAAACACACAAGTACACACCATTTTGCTGTTGTGGTGATTACTAGATAAAGGAAGCAGGAAAATAAATAAATCCAGTCAGAAGAGTTTTCTGTTGTAGACTCAATTGTAGAGTAGTGTCTTGATAAGATTCCAAACCTCTTGAAGCTTAGTGTTGGTTGCATAATATCTAAGCTGGAGTTTCAAGCATTGGGCTTGGTCAGAGTTGTTGTAGGTAGGTGAAATTTGAAGAGTAGTCCAGAGAATTTAAACACTATCACAAGTAAGGTTTAGGCATGGCTGCAATCAAGATATAGATATTTCTGGACTGGCTTTTTTCAGCTCATTTTTATGTGATCACAAGCCAGCTGGTTAATATATGCATGGTCAAATTTCATATCATATTCAACAAACTAATGTTATTTTAAAATGTCCTGAGAACACATTCTGTTTTCATTATGTTGCCTTTAAAACAGGTTTAGGTTTGTGGCCATTTTTTTTAACTCCTTGTGTTCCTATTGCTAAGCTCACAAATACAAGTGGAAACACTAGCTAAAATCTTTGTAAGCGCTTTTAAAAGAACAGATGAGTTGTAGCAAATTTGTAATAAGTGCATAAACATGGTGCCTCAGTGATTGTAGAGATTTTAGATTTTTATTGAAGAAATGTTTTCTTTGTAGTATTTTGACCTGTAATATCTTAATTTGTACAGGACCCTATCTGCCTTGGATGTTATCCCATCACAAGTTTATTCACTTGTTGGGAGTAGCCCCCTTCATCCTTCCACTTCATACAACACGCTTCTTCCTATCCAGGAGCAACGCCAACCCATCGTGATTCCAGATACTCCCAGCCCTCCTGTGAGCGTTATCACAATCCGCAGTGACACTGACGAAGAAGAAGATAGCAAGTACAAGCCAGGAAGGTAAGATCGTGGCCTTGGCTTTTTTTTAATCTTACACCCTAACATAAACGGCCCAGATTTGATCTATAAATAGGGATGGTTCTTTGGTGGTGATATCAGTTCTTACATTTGCTCATGCATAGATTAGTGTATGGTCCTGGCATAGCTGGCTGTGGGCAATGAATGAACTCTTGCGTTCATGCAGTGGAGTCATGTCATTCCAGCCTAATCAATCAACATAGATAAAGATCCTATTCCTGAAGAGAACCAGGTCAATGTTAGCACCAGCGAGTAGAGGTGGTTTATCAATCAGGCAGGTAAGTAAATTCTATTACAGAAGAGACATATTCCTTCTGCAATATAGAAACTGCCTGCCAACATTTTTTTAAATTTAATTTTAGTTCCCCTTAGGCTAAAACAGAATTGGCAGCAGTAGATGTGTAGGCACATCTGAATGTTTGCTGGGTTGCTTTCTTAAAGGTGGAGTGTCTAAGGGGTAATCAGTTCTGGGCTAATCTTTCAAGGATTAAGTAATAAGGCAATTTCTGGCCATTTCTGGCTATTGGAAATTGCTTTATATTAGAATAAAAATAATTTACAGTCGGTTGCCATTATTTTAACATCTTTCTTTTTACATTCCATTGTGTAAAAATGTCAGTTATTTTTAGCCTATTTAGAATGCTTACATTATAGCATAAACAAATGCAATGGCTTACCAACTCAATCCATGAAATCCCTATCAACTGTAAGCTCTGTGGGTTTGAATGTGGATATGGTGTTTTTATGTAGTTAATGTTTTGTAACTTTTATTCTAGCTCTGGGATGAAGATGAGATCAAATGTTATAAGTTATGTTACGGTGAATGATTCTCCGGATTCAGACTCCTCTGTCGGTAGTCCATACATGGCCAACCACCTTTCCAGTCTTAATGGCATCAATGGTGTTTATGATATTCCTGGTAACAGAGGCACTCATCCACAGAATTCCAGCTCCCGCACAATTATTGTGCCTCCACTTAAGACTCAGATACATGGTTGCAGCTTGGATAATCAACTGTCAGGTAAGTATACCCATATGAAACTTACAGTTAAAGGAACTGTTGGTTAAAAAGCAAAGTGCAGACCTACATGGGTCCGAATTGCTTATTGGTAAACCCCCAAATCTTAAGCTTTACAATCTACAACATCATCATAAATATTTGCTTAAGTCTCCTGTTCCCCAGCTCTCCCCCCCTCCCCCCCCCATTTTAATTTTTGTCAGCTTTTTATATTTCAAACATTTTTATTGATATTGGAACAAACAGGCAGTAGTGTTTAAAAGCTCTGTCAGTTTTTTTAAACATCTGAAGCTAAACGTCCTGCATACATGTAGGTACCTCAAGATTTTGGGGATTGCGTCTACCCAAAAAAGCTTACCATACCTTTCGTTCATTGTCTAATGAGAGCAGCTTGGTGGCTAAGGCCAAATTTTTGGGGCATATAGCAGCCAGGAGGATGAAGCTTTGTCCCTAAATATAGTAAGTCAGGTCTCGTAAAGATCACAGAACCACACAGTGAAGGGTTTTCTACCCAACAAAAGGTATTTTAGATATATTTTTTATACCTGTCCTAAGATACTTGAATAGATGAATGAAGTACACAAACCATGAAGTAATTGGTAATCAGCATTGCAAATCATTACAGCTATTTGCCTTTTTTTGTGCAGCAGGTAGTCTTGGCAATACCAGCAAGGCAAAATCTTCCATGTCTTCGAATGGACAATCATCTGGCAGTTGCATTTCTCAGACAGGCTACCGTTCTCATCGTGTGGTAAATGGAGTGCAGCCGCTCAACCTCAGTCAAGTAAGAAACTATTTATTTGTCTTGACACATACACAAATTTGACAAATTTAGTGTTCTTGGTTGTTTATGCTATAGGCATTCAGTAACCCCTGTTGTGTCAGGTTTTTACCACCCCCACCACTTTGTTCCAACTTTCTAATGCCTGTCCCCTTTATATGTGTCATATTTCAATCTTTTTTGTATTATGTCCCAACTGTCCTGTACCTGTGTATTTTAACCCAACTTCCTAGTGTTCTATGTTTTTGTTAGAGTGTATCACTTGTAAAAGTGCAATCAATGTAGTTTAAGTTAAGCTTAGTTCACATTGGCAGTAAAAACTGTGGTGTTTACTGCTCCTAAATGATTACTGGAAACAAGCAAAGTATCTCTAGTATAAATATGGTTTCTGGTTTGGGTTCAATACCATGTATTGGTGTATTCATAGCTCTGGTTTAACTTTTTTATTTTCCTATCTGTCTCTTTTTAGAACCAGCAATCGGCCTCAATGGGATCCCAAGAGAGAAGCATGAATCCACCTCCTCGAAGGCAACAAGCCTATGTTGCTCCTCTACCATCAATCTCTCAGGCACCATTCACTTTTCAGCACAGCAGCCCCTTGCATTCCACTGTGCACCCCCATCTTGCGGCAGCTGCATCGGCCACCAGCCATCTAACCAGCCAGCCTCACATGTATACCTATGCTCCCACGTCTGCTGCAACCTTGGGTTCAACTACATCTATTGCCCACCTCTTTTCCCCTCAGGGCTCTTCAAGACACACAACTTATGCTCCGCATCCCAGTACTCTCGTGCATCAGGTCCCAGTCAGTGTGGGCCCAAGCTTACTTACCTCTGCCAATGTGGCTTCTGCACAGTATCCACACCAGTTTGCCACCCAGTCATATATTGGTGCATCAAGGGGTTCTGCAATCTACACTGGATATCCTTTAAGTCCAACCAACATCAACCAGTACTCCTACCTATAATAAAAATCCAGAAGTTTTTATTTTTTTTTTCTTTAAAGAATTGACTGTTATACAGCCCTGTTTGCTAAAAGCACGCTTAAAGAAAAAAGGGGTTCTCTTCCTTAATGACTGCATTGTTGTAGTCAAATAAGCTTTTTCAGTGTTAAATCATTCTGTGGTTTATGTATTACATTTTTGTAGCATCGTTCGCATAGCTCCTTCCATGTAAAGACTGCATTTCTACTGGCTTGGGCCTCCGTCATGGATTCCTTTGAACTGCAATAACATTCTTCCCTGTTTCTTGCTTTATTTTTGTTTTTGT
This sequence comes from Pyxicephalus adspersus, assembly GCF_032062135.1. Classification (NCBI taxonomy): domain Eukaryota; kingdom Metazoa; phylum Chordata; class Amphibia; order Anura; family Pyxicephalidae; genus Pyxicephalus; species Pyxicephalus adspersus. The sequence continues at coordinate 123,683,633 of NC_092858.1, forward strand.
TTTTGTTTTTTGGGGGGGGGGGGGGGGGATTTATAGTGGTTTAAGGTTTTTAATATATTTTTCTTTTAGTGTGAATTTAATATTTACAAGTTATAAGCTCACTCTTATAAATGTGTGACACATGAAGTATTCAAATTTTTGTTTTTAAATCTGTTCATTTTATTAAGAAAAATTATTTGCTCATGGTTTTTACTTTTTAACAGACTTTACATCTGCAAACTATAAGGTAATAGCTGCTCAGTAGAACCACTTTAGATCAGAAATATTACATTAGCAGACCCATATGTGTTGACAGATATATGCATTATAATTTTCATGCGGAAATGTGAACAAAGGAGTCTTATATCTATTCCCTATTAGGTATTAACTGCATTTATTGTCCTAGTAAATAATGCACAACCCCGTTAAAAAAAATTAATTTGAGCTAAAATAGTTGGAATTATTTGCTAAATATGCTGAGCGTGTTCTCATTTGTGTAAGAAATACACAACTATCCAACTAATGTTTCTTTTCCTTTTTCAGGACAGTTTAAACTTTTAGCATTTCATTTAATAATGCCAAAAATATTTCTGCACACTAATGATGCCCATTTGGAAACTGATTAGTCTAAAGCCAGGCAGTAGAAACTTGGTTGGCCATTATGGATTAATGAACATCGTATTTGGAATTGTTTATTGTATGACTGCTGCTGAAGTAATCGCAATATTTAAATCTTTTTTTTTTTTAAATTGTGAATTTAATTTGTGATTTTTAAAAAATGTTGCAGGAATATTGTAACTAGATATATCTATGAATAGGACGCGCATTTACAGCGTTAAATCTCAACAATGTCCTATATTTGCATACCAAGATTTAAAAAAGTTGTCATATTTATTTAGGGTTTATCTGTTCATATAAAAAATTGAAATGAAGAAAAGAGCAGTTATTACCTTCTTTAAATGTCTGGAGAAATTGATTTTAATTTTTCTTATTAATGTGACCTGTATTTACAGTGCTAACATTCCTGGCATGCATTCTGGATAACTGTTCTAAGACCTTTGTATTTGTCCAGTGAGCATTTGTGGATATAGCAAAGTATAGAAACTTATAGAATACATAGGAACATTCTGTGACTTCGGACACTGTCTGTTTTCAGATAGACGAAGACTGCTTGCATGCATAGGAGCTCTTCCGTTCTTTGGTTACGGAAATCATTCTTTGTAAAGTCACACCTGCTTGCTTCAGCATGCTTTTTTCACACATATTTGGGCCTTCTGCAAGTTGAAATTATAACAAAAAACTTTAAGATTTCATACAGAATTTCAAACTATTTTTGAAGTTTTGTATTTGTATTTTACACAATGTACCATTTTAAAAATGCAGAGAAGAAAACATAAAACTTGGAGCGGCGGAGTGGTGAACAGTATGTCGTGTCACCCCAAGTGCATCTGTAAAATAAATTCTGTCTTTGTAATCCAAACTGTTAGTAATTATACTTGAACCTATGTGTACTTTGTGTTAGTTAGTTTTTGGGGATGAGGGCGGGTAGTGGTTAGGTTTTTTTTTTATATATAGATAGGATTTTTTTTCTCCTGATTTTTTTTTTTTTTTTTAAACCAAAATAATTTGTGGGAATGTATGTGAACAGTTAGTTTTATCACTGTAGCACTGATGAATAAATATATAAAATATATATAGAAAATTTGTTTGAAATGTACTCACCCAGTTGTGGGTAAATGATAACGGAGTTGTTTTGCACAGGTATGTATGGTGAATAATTGTTTCATGTATGTCCACTTAATGTAGTGCCTTAAATGCCAATGTAGTGATTAGTTTACAGTAAGCTTGCCTTATTATAGGGCTGGCAAGCCCCTTTAAATAGAAGCAATCCTTAAAACCTTGGAGCAAGAATTTAATGAAGCTAGGAAGTTGATTTGTGCTGCCATCTCCCCCATCTTCCCCCCAAGTTCCCTCTAGTAGTAAAAGTTATGACACTTTAGAGTAGGTTTACCAATGGCTGCTTCTCTCCTGCTTTTATACACAGGCACACAAACTGTTAAGTGTTGTAGCTAAACATTAGAAATTCTTCATGACATGTAGTTTTCAAAGTGATCTGTCTCATTCATCGTGATGAATTCTCACTAGAAACAGACCCTGAGATTGATGACATTCCTTGTGAGAATCCATGCAAGTTCCAGGATGTTTATACCAAAGAAAGCTTTGAGTACTAATTGTGTCTTTATAACTGGTATAATGTTTCCATACAAGGTTACCAGTTCACATTTCATATGTGAAATGTGTTGTTACTTATGTTAGGTAGATCAAGCTATTGTATATTTTGCCTACAATGGTGGTTTCCATTCTGTGAGAACTTGATTAAGCCCCCTTGAGTAGGATGATTTAAAATCAGTTCATAGTTTGCAGTGTTCAGCCCAATAATTTGTTTGAGCCAGGTAGAAAAAAATTATAGGTGGGTGGCAGCCCTGTACTGTGACCCAACTTTTAGGCAACCACCCAAAAACAGCCGGGTGGTTACTGAAAAGTGCCATGTGGTGCAGGGGAGAACACTGAGTTTGTCCTAACAAAGGTGATAAGACTTATGAGTGCCACGCTTGTGTTGGGATCCTTGTGTTTTTACTCTAGAGGGATAACAAACTGAAGCTCACTTTACAAATAGGAAACCCATTTCAATTATACATTTATATTGCACCTGCAGTTGAACTATCATTGCACAAAATTTTTATTCCATTTTAATTTACAGCTTTGCAGTAAACATGGAGTGCAATATATACACATTCAGAAGTCTTGCCAAGCCTTTCAATGTTTTAACTGAAAGTTTAAATGATTTCTTTTCAATATCTGGTTTAGGTATAAAAAATCTCAACCTCAATTAAGTTAGTGGCAAATGTGTACTAATCTTGCTCTTCGCATTGTGGATTCCTTGGTATACAATAATTACTATTCTAAATGTGTTGGTAAATTACCAGATTATCTTTACCCTTGATGAGCTTCATATATCCCATCCAGTAGTTTACCAGCACCTGCAGTTTGCTGGAGCTCTAAAATAAGGGAAAATGCTTTCAAATGTTAGCAAGAATATTATACTGCCAGAAAGATTCCCTTCCATGAGACATAGCTAAGCAAAGCTCTGTATATGGTTTTTGTTATATTAATGTGAGTGCAGGTGGCTCATTTTATGTTTAGAGCAACTTGTATGGAAGAGTTCAAACACAGCAGGGGTCTGTGGTTTCCTTCCAGATGTAATTTAAGGAAAAAGGACTATATGCTTTGGCTTTTAGGGATAAATTCACCCAACAATGATAGCTTAGCATTTGCTTACTTGGGCTAAAACACCAGTTGGCTGCTTATGTTGTGGCAGTAGTTGGGCTTAAAGTTGTGCAGTATTCTTGGATTGATGTAAGCAGCCAGATGGTGGCTCATCCAGCGATGAACCCAATACAGACTATTAATTTGGGAGCTTTTAGCCTTAAAGACTGCATAACGAAGTTGTATATAATTATCCTTCAGTGATTTAGATTTCATAATGTTTTTGAGCATAAAAAACATAGATTAGTTTCTAGTTTTTCTGGTATGCATTATGCAAACTTTTGTAATCTTGTTCATTTTCAATATGTATATATTGTTTTTTTTTTTTTTTTTTTTTTAGATGGTTGATGAATACCAGATTCAGCTCTTTATAAATAGTCCACATACACTATTATAAAACTTTCCTGTGGTAAGAAATCTTTATTTTTTTTTTTTTTTTTTTTTTGCCATTCCTTCGGTCTAAAAATCCAATTATTTAGCTTGTAACTTGAACATGTCTCTTACAATTTAAAAAATGCATTTATTTTGTGAGTTAAATATCTTTTAAAAAAGTGTATGCTTTAATTATGACATATTTTTCTCTGTGTCCTAATGCATTACTTTCATAGTTTTCTGTTTTCTTTTTTTCCTAAACTAGACACTGATGATATTTCAAAATAAAAATTGTGTGATAACTATCTTTGTAACATTTAAAGGCTGGCTTGAATACAAATTTTAAAAAAAGGAATAAAGTTTGAAAAATACATTTGTATTAGTCCTTATCTTATTACTGGCAAAATATATCATAAAAGATATAAAACATTCCTTAAACCTAATATACCAACCTCCTAATACATAACTTACTACTATGAGTGACCTAACTTTTATGGGCTGTTTTTAGCTTAATGTTGATCACTACATGTAGCCGTGCATTATATGTAATGTTAGTGTTATGTTTTTTTGCTTTTAATCATTGATATTGCGATGTTATTTCATTTTAAAATGTATTCAATATGCTAGTTGCTGTGTTAAAACCTAACAATTCATATTTTATATTGTTGTGCTTTCTTTTCTTTTTTTGTTATAAATATTTTTTTCTCCCCCAAGTGGCTATAAATGTAGTTCCTTGGAATTGATCAATCTGTTTGTGTTGCCGGTGTTCTGAGGGTTATGTAAACTCAGTTTTAAGAAAACAAAGAATAGATATTTAAAATTTATTACTAACTAAATGGGATAAGGGTCCATTGTGAAAACATAGTTTATCATTGGATTCAATGTTTTTGTCTTTGGTTTTACAAAGTAGCTTGTACTTTATGTATTTTCTAAATCATATGGCCAATGTTTAGCAATTGAAATGCATCAATAAACTGGGGTAATTTTCTTTACTGCTGTCTTCTGTTTGCTTATTTACTAAAGTACTATCTGTTATCTGAAGAGATAGGCACAGAAAGGTAGATTTGTATCAGTTCAATGATTACCAAGTTCTAAAAGCGCCAACATCATTCTCACAGCTAAGTGTCATTACATTTTCCAGTTATTGCTATGCAAGATCATAAAAAAACTGGTAATGTTTTATTTTTCCCACTTTTAGAGGGACTATAACTTGACAATTTTCAATTTTTTAACTTCTAGTCCCCACGACTTTGGCAAAGCTGCAGTAATGATAAAGCTTGCTTGTCCCTTCCCAGCACGTCCCCTTTTAAAGCAAATGTCTGCTAGCCTTGCTTTCCTTAAAATTTTCACTCCCATTTTCTCTTTTTATGTGTGTTTTTTTTTTTTTTGTATGTTTGAAAACCTACCGCCTCAACTATTTGTGTGGAGACAAATATTCTTCACACAACGTTTCTTCAATTGCTTAGGTCCTCACATGCTCAGCAACCTCCAGTTGTATCCAACTCCAAAATCTGTCTAATCACATCAGCTGTCTTACATTTAAATTACTATACTCAATCAAATTTCAGGATGAATATGCCGAAATCCAAAACCCAAGATATCTTCTTCTTTCTGTTTTACTGGACAACAGCAGTCACCTTGGCACTCATATCCCTATCAAACTCCATCATACTAATTTTTCTACCACAAGATTAGACTTTAGAGCTTAAGGCAACATACTTTAGGTAGGTAACATACACTAGCTTTCTTCATACCACTTGGTTCCTTTCTGAGTTTACAGTTTTTTGGGCATACAGACTCCCCCCATAACTGGTAGGTGTATTATTAGGGTTGCCAAGTCAAGAGTGGGAATTGAGTTTCCAGATTCTGCCCTGTACTACACATCTGGTCAGATTCATGGCTTGATGAAGACATGGGCACCAAGCAACTTCAAAACACAAGCAACCATTGCTAGGGGTGATGCTAAAATGTGTCAGAAGTCAGAACAGTGAATAGGTATGCCAGGCATACTGAGAACCTTAGTCTACTGTGCTTTAACACTTAGTATTTTAACCCTAGCCCACCTCAAAACAATTACCTGTGTGTATGTATGTATAAATATATATATATAACTCCTACACATGCACACCTCATTCTGCTTTATGAGGTACTGAATAGGTGATCACCTGAATAAAAACTTATTTATTGAGTAAAAGTATAAAATCCACTGCTGTAATAAACACTCAACTCATGCAATGTGAAGCCGAAACAAATGAAAAGAAAGATTTTAAGTGAGGAAAAGAAGGGCGTCATTTTGGCTTTACAGGCACAAGGATTCAGGTTGCTTCTATCCCCAAAAGTTCACAGGAACAAATTCAAGCAATAGGCACTGGGGACAACAAAGCTACAACCTGGCAGAGGGCGAAAATGGATCAGCACTGTGAGAGATGATCGTGAGGGCTGAAGTCAGAAAAAAAATCCCCTTTATCAGTGAGAGTCAGGCTGAGGTTTGCGAAAGACTCCAGGAATTGGACTGCAGAGGATTGGAGTAAGGTAATCATCTCTGATGAGTCCAATTTTCAGCTTTGCCCAACTCCTGGTCGACTCATGGTTAAACAGAGACCTGGAGAGGCCTACAACCCACAGTGTCTCGCACCAACTGTAAAATATGGAGGAGGGTCAGTGATGATCTGGGGGTGACACAACAAGGCTGGAATCAGGCAGATGTGTCTTTGTGAAGGACACATGATTCAAGCCACATACAAGGTTATCCTAGAAAAAACTTTTGCTTCCTTCTCCTAAGACTGTTTCCCAACTCAGAGCATTAATATTTCCAGCAGGTCAATGCTCAATGCCACACAGCCAGAGGAATCAAGGGTTGGGTGGAGGATTACCAAATCAAGGGTCTGTCTAGGCGAGCCCAATTTCCAGATTTGAACCCTCATCACATCTGGACATCAATAGGAAGATGGATGGTCACAAACCATCAAGAAAATCTAAGCTGTTTGATTTTTTTTTGCAAAAAGAGTGGTATGAAATTACCCAACAGCAATGTAAAAACTGGTGGAGAGCATGCCAGAACACCAGAAAATCAGGTTATTCCATCAAATACTGGTTTCCGAAAGTTCTTCAGTCAAAACAATTTTGCCATTTTCTTCAAGAGTGAACGGGATTTTTTTTCTTCGAATTAATCAAGTTCTGCAAACACTGCATCATTTCTTTTATTTTGATGTATTGTTATTTCTTTTAAAACTATGCCTAAAATTATAAAAAAATATTTTCATTTTGAAATTAGGAAAATTGTTTGCATTTCTTAAAAACTAAGGAAAAGCTGTTCTGTTCAATACTTGTACCTATAAAAGATAAAACCTATAAAACTGATCATTTTTGCAATGGCCTCTTATTTTTATTTTTAAAGCTATATATATTTATTCATTGTTTGAACATGATGGGATTACAGTAATAGAAAATGATGCTTACATTAGGGAATTTTACTTAAGAACAAAAATCGTAACAGTTTGCAGTGAATGTAGATCTCAATACAAACTATCCAGGAGGTAGGGAGTTTTTGACAAAAGAGACATGCTAAGTATTGTAATGTGGTGGCTTTTTACTTTTTTCCATGCTCTTAAATTTAATTAAAGGTAAAAGCTACTCCCACAATCACCACATGGTGGTGCTGGAAACATTTATCTGTCTACATCAGTTCAGAAAAATGGTAAAGCCAGTGAAAAAAGTAATTGGTTACTGGATCTCATCCTGTTTTTCACACTATGTTAGAAAAAGGCCATTGAATCAACAATTCATTGTCCATAGATAGGTGGTATCTATTGAAATGTATTGTTTTCAGTCACCGAAGATGAATTCAGAGTCTACAAATTACTTAAAATGTATATGCTTCCCCTTCTGCCTGAGATCCTCTGGACAAATTGTGACAGAACTATTAGGAATTTACATCTAGAGTCATTCTGGAAATTTCTTCCTTGGCTGCTCTCAAATTAAACCTGTCCGCACATTGAATTATGCTGGTGTTTACAGTGAAAATCTTTAGTTTTCAGTAATACTTAAGATGGTTGTAGCGATATAAGTGCACATACAACATCAACAGAGTTAGGCACTGTCCCTGATACTTTTTTTATTTTATTATTAATATTAATAATTATAATAATAATATTAAACAGGATTTATATAGCGCCAACATATTACGCAGCGCTGTACATTAAATGGGGATTGTAAATGACATACAATACAGACAGTGACACAGGAAGAGAGGACACTGCCCACAAGAGCTCACAATCTAGGAGGTGGGGAAGTAACACACAATAGGATGGGAGATATGGTGTGATGGGAAGTAGTGACGGTTTTAAAAAACAGAAGAAGACGGGTAGACAAGTTTGAAAAAAAATGGGTTTTGAGTGCTCTTTTAAATGAGCAGAAAGTAGGAGCAAGCCGAATAGGATGAGGAAGACCAATCCAGAGAGTTGGAGCAGCTCTAGAAAACTCTTGTAGCCATGTGTGTGATGAGGTTATAAGTGAGGAAGTCAGTTGTAGGAGGAGTGGAGAGAGAGGCCAGAAAGGTAAGTGGGATTATTTGCATTAAAGTTAATTTTCAGGACAAGCTTTCATGAGCAAACTGCACATGGTCCAATCTGGTCCAATCAGTACTGACACAGAAAAGTCTGTCAGAATGTTGAAACATCTGTAATGTCAGCAATTTCTGAGATGAAAAAAGCCCAAACTACAAAACAATAAGTAAATCTGATAAAGGGCAGACTAGTGACTCCAGAATGGGAGGGGGGATGAAAAAAGTCACAAGTGACAGTAGTCATAAAACTAATAGTAAATAAGAAAGCTAAGGCCCACATTTAGTTCCGTTATTTCTTGTGTCATATAGAATTAATATTTGGTTTTCAAATGTATTTTTTTAATCTTTCCTACATTCTGCAATCTTGTCACTTTTGGCTGTGAAGGAATTCTAACTGTTTCTAACGCCCTGTCACAGAGATCTGCAAGTAAGACATAAGCAGAAAGTAGCTTAACTTGTTCCTGGGTTCCTAACTTGCTTCATAACCATCCCAAGCTGTGCCGCTTTTTGACTGAACTATGTTAGCCTAAAGCATTGTTAGAATTAAGCTTGATATTGTTTGTTGTAAGTGTCTATAATTTGTTACCCGAATAGAGGATGTACCGTGTTTCCCCGATTTTACGACATCCCCATTAAGTAAGCCACCCCCAATTTTTAAAAAAATAATTAAAATAAGACACTCACCCGTTTATAAGACAGCTCCAGATATCTGATCCTGCGTGTGTGTCCTTTATGCTGGCTGCAGCGTGTGTGTCTCTGATGCTGGCTG
>NC_092858.1:123693474-123727127 GCF_032062135.1 Pyxicephalus adspersus
GAGTACCCATTCTTAGTCAGAGGTCATTTTCAATAGAGCCATGCATTGCTGCTCAAATGTGCTTCCTTGCCTGTAAAACCCGGTGCTTCCAAATCCCTTTTTTTCCCAAATGCTTAGTCATGTGTGTCTTGTCACCCCTTTATGGGGCCTCACATCAATGTCGTCTTGTTTTTGATTCTCAGTATTTATTTGCTTCTTGAATTTAAAAAGTGAAACTAAACCTTTTAAATAAAAACATTATGACCACACAGCTCTTTTATTGCAGAAGGGGCAGCATGGTTGGCTTAGTGGCTTGCACTCTCACCTTTGCAACACTAGATCCCAGGTTTGGAATCCCAGGGAGGACTCTGTCTGCAAGGAGTTCGTATGTTTTCCCTGTGTCTGCATGCGTTTCCTCCAATATCCTACCACATCCCCAAAATACATGCAGTTAGGTTAATCGACTTGCCCTCAAAAATTGTCCCTAGACTGGAATGATGACATATGACTATGGTAGGGACATTGTGAGCCCCCTTTGAAGGACAGTTAGTGACATGACTATGGACTTTGTAAAGCACTGCATAATATGTTGGTGCTATATAAATACTAGTTAATAACAACAATAGATGAATGAAAGGTAATGGCGAGTAATATGAAAAGCAACAGGCTTCATTAGTGAAACCTCTGCAGAATCTGTTAGAATTACAGCTAGATCTGCAGCCTTAATAAATACTACTAGGGATTAATGGTTAAAAGCAATGCCTGGGGATGCTGCTTCAAAGATTTTCTTTGCACTGTCCACTTCTTCTGGAGACCAGATGCTTGGTCCAAGTCTAGAAAAAAAACAAAAAACAAAGTCAAAACAAGGATCTTTATAAAACTAAGTCCTTGCTGGTAGCAATGGGAGTGCTACATTTCCACCCTCTTGTACAATCCATTTGGTCCGAATGACTCAACAGGCCAGGTAGGAGGGAGATTTGAGCTCTTTCTTTCTCAGTGATGAAAAGTAACCTGAAATAGATTTATACTGAAGCTTCTAGGTAGAAGGTAGTGTTCTGAAGTTGTCACATGCTCCAACATCATGTTTATTTCCTAACTATTCCTACAAAAGATCAGGTAAAAGCCAAGGCACTAATGTTGTACCTTTGGGAACTGGTAAAACAAAAAGGATTGGCACCAGTACTTAACTGCAAAGGGATTTCTACTTCTCACGTTTGTGTGTTAAAAAAAAAAAAACTCTCAAGCAAATTTCACTATATTTCAATTTAGGAACATTTATCAAATCAGTGAGTTACCAAAAAGTTATTAGACCCCAGAGAAACCTAATTACACACGACTATTCACTCACAGTTTCTTTTTAGTGTTTATTATTAATGTGGGAGAGGAAAGTAATGCATGTTTAATTCAGTGCTCCTCAGTTCACCCTAGCCTCTTGGATTTTTATGAAAATATTGGCAGCTACACTAAGACTAAACATAACTGAGGATAAGTGTGGGGCGGAGCTAAGGGGCACTCATAAACCAATGAGTGCCCCCGTCCCCGCAAGTCGGGCAGGGGAGGGGGGAGCTCCCACCTTCCTGCAAAATCAGGAGGTCAGGATAACCAGAAAGTTCCCCAACTTTCCCAAACACATGTTGCCAAAGTTCCCAAACACATGTTGCCAAACTATTACCCCTGAGGAAGCCTAATAAGGCGAAACGCATCTGGTACAACCATCAACATGATACAATGGTTATAAAACAATATGGCAATGTAATGTATATGTTTTGTTGAGATGAAGCATGTCTAGTGCCCCTTAGGGCCAATTTGACACTCGGGGGACCCCAAGCTAATATTGTGGTCCAACCCTAAACCAGTCAAACCGTTTTCACTGTATGTTGTAATCTACAATTCTGTGAAGCCGAATTTGTATATCTTGCGCCACAAGAAAGTATTGTGGCACATGTCAAATGCTATCTATCTTTTCTATAAAAAACATTTTTATTTGTACTGCAGATTGAATACCAATACAGTTTTCTTTCTTGTGCAAAAAACCCTGCTTTTCCTTCCTTCTTAATACCTTATGTTTCTTTAAGTACACATACCATATTTTCTCAAACCAAATACCCATGAAAGTTATAGTAGAGCACATGCCTTGGATGACCTTAAATAGTTACCAGTAACTGCATGTCTAGCAAAAAGCATGCAAAATTATCTACAAATCAAAAACTAAAATAAAAAAAGTTTAGTTGATAAATAGTTGAAATATTGAAAAATAATACTTAAGTAGTACAGTTATTCTTCATATAGATCAGGATTCATGCCCTGGGAAAGTAGATGCCAAATTTTTTTATGGTATGACCAAGATCTTTTACTGGTTAAAGACATTTAAACATTTCTTTGGCCTCATTTGTTTCGCAAAAGGAATGTTTGGAGCTTTGCAATATGTAAACACATTTCTATTAGAAAGAAAGATTCAGGCACTTTGGTTGCATCTGTTTGCTTTTGTAGAAGACGTAATATATGTAAGTAAATGATTGTATGTATGTGCATAGTTACATTCTTCATATTCTATAATATTCTCATGGTTGTACTTGAGTAGGTAGCAGTGAAATATATCCCAGCATACCTGAATGTATCACTGGACACATATCTGCTATAACTAATTGTGGGACCATGAAACCGGATTTACTAAAATTCTGTGCAAAAGTCTGGGAAGATGACCATCATGACTTCCTAAAAATAATTTGCTGTTAGTTGCCAAATGTTTTCAGTCCCAGACCAGGTCAAAGCAGATACGTGGGGATTACTGAAAGTTCAGTGAAAATTGCAGTTTTGTGCATACACTGTGATTTGTACTATAAAGTGTTACCACTGTTGACGTGTGCACATAACTATTTTAGCACATCTGCTATTTCATCACCTTTCAACAGTTCACTCTGGGGTCTGCTATGATACAGGCAGAAGTTATAAAGTTTTTCTCATATCAGATGATTTAAAAAAAACTAAGGGTAAAAATTTGCTACCCCCCCTTCTTAGATAACTGGTAACACTGTTAACTGATACCAAGGGTACTTTTGGGGATTTTACTATTATGCCATGGTAAAATACAGTATGTACCATAGTTGTAGCAGTTCATCTTACTTTGATTGTGCTTGACTTGTCTTATTCTCCTCTAAAAGACCAGACAATTATATGAGTCATCACAAAAAAACTTTTCTTCTTGTTATACTGTCTGAAGTGTGAAGAAATGGAGATAGAACCTGGAAAAAATATTTGCAAACTAGCTAGGTTTTCCACCAGCAGACAGTGAGAAATCCAGATGTATTGTTCTGGCTAATTTGTGGGAACAAACAGCAACTTATTCTTAGTCCTCCATGAACAATAATTAACAGTATTTATAAATCCCCCTATTTCCCGGGTAATAAAAATGAACAACCTCCAACCTGAGTGAAAGTCATTGTTCCCTCCATAGGGAGTAGAGATAAGTCATCAAAGTACAGGAAATGTGTTATTACCAGAATTACAAGATAAAAATATACTAAGTTCCAGATTACTAACACAGGACAGTTTTTCTTAGAAAACATTAGCTTTTTAAATGAAGAAAATAAGTAATAAGTTTTTTTTTGGACATTTTGGACTCTATGTATAAAGCAGGAAATCTGACTTTCCCTGGTGGGAATCAATTAATGCCATTAAAATTCATGGACCTGGAAATTTGCCACAATGGAGTTTTTAAGGGAATGGGGGAATAGGGGATGATTTTATTAGAAGATATTACCAATATTGATGCATTACTCAAAATATATTAAAAAATATATATATTAAAAAAATGAATCTAATATTTTTAGTGAGATGAGCGTGGTGGCAAGTGGCCAGCTATGTGTAACAGGCACCCCGGCAGCCGCTCAGTTCCTCGCACAGCAGATCTGCGGATTTGACTCCAGACGGCAGTGAGCGGTACTGAGGGTCTCCCCCTAAGCAGGGTTCCATGGCATGAGGAAGGGGTAACCGCTGTGTCATTTCACCGCCAGTCTGAACGCAGCCTTAAAGTTTGGTGAGCATCAAATTTATATTTGAGTCACCATAGTGCACAGACAATTGGCAGTACCCTAATTCTCAATGCCATGGAAGTGGCCCCCGGGGGGTCCCTAATATGCAAACTCAATTTGGAGACCCTGGTCTTGAAATAGCCAATCACCACAATTTTTACTTTATTTATATCAAAGCAAAGCACAAACTTATGTTAGGTGATCTCAAAAGCCTATGTACACCAGCTCAAAGACTTCCTCTATTACATTGCAATGAGTGTGGGAAAAGCAATGTTATGGGCATTAAACTTTATGGGTAAAAATATTAGGATGTTGCAGTTCTTTGCACTTTTCTTAAAGGGAAATTTATTAGTTTCTTTGAGCAAAACAGTTTAACTAGCTATTTTTTTAACATCACATGGAGAACACATGCTGGCAAAAAATGAAAATGTCCTTTAAACTTCCAGGGGAAATGAGATTTTGCAGCTGCTGTAAATGTGTAAAGTTCTATTTACATGATCTTCAAAGTGGGATTCAAGACAAATAGCTAAATACACATAGGTTTAATATTATACTGGCTAAATATTTGTAATTCTGTAAAGCCAGTCTTGTGATATACAAACTTGTTCTACTTAGAACCAAACTGTTAGCAGGCTAGTTACCTAGGTATTCGTTCTGTGTGTATATTGAATTGGCAGACTGTATCCTACATGCTTTACGACATTAGTTTGGACTGGTCTTGTTTGACAATGGTGTCTGATTTTTATAATGAAGAGTTCTATAAATATTGAAGAGTTGCTAGTACAAGAGTGCACAAAATTTATTTCCATATTATAGAACAAAATTACACTTTCACAATCAATAGTGTGGTTGCTGCATTCACTTCTAGTACTGTAAACCTGTAGGAGGACTTTAGTGTAACCTACAATGAATGAAAAGACTTTTACCAGGATGTCTTCCCATGTCAAGTATAATCATGGAGGATTTGAATAATAACAGGCAATCTTTGGGTTTCTGGTTGTAATTATTTGTTGTATAGATTTCCATGAATGTCAAGAATAACTTTTTTTGATCTGAACTCCTGCCATCTATGCCAACACTTCTCTTTATAATACTATTACATGTGGTGGTCCGTGGCTCTGGCCGGTGCACTCCCCAGCAGGGTCAGGAGAAGGACACCGCTGGGAGGGTGCATGGGCAGAGCCAAGGGCCATGTCCTCTGTATGGATCGCTGCTTCCCGCTTGCCCTTTGAGTGATACTCCCCGCACATGCACGGTCCTTAGTCAGTAAATTTAGTGGTCCGTGGGTCCGAAAGGTTTGCAACAACTAATCCCTGAGTACCATTAAAAAGTACCTTTGCTTACCTTACCCCTTTCTTCTTCAGGCTTCCCCTTCTTTATGCAAAGAATGACCAAACCAGCCAGTTACAGCTCCCTGGTGCCAACGCATGCAGTAAAAGAATTAGGCACCTCTATACATCAATGAACAGGGTGACAACCCTTAGGAGCATAGTGCCCAGGATAGTGCCCTGTGTTAAACACAGCATTGGAAATTTCCCATATGCATATTATGAACTAGGCTTATATTTAACACGCCTACCACACCACACTACAGTACAGACCTGAGGCTTGCAGTCACCAACCACTAAACTCAAAATCTTTTTAGGTTTTAGACTACAGTTTTGAACTTTTTGAAGGGGTGTTTTATATAAAAGATCAATGCTTTACTTCCAAGAGGCTAACTGTATTTTACAGTACAGCTAAAGGTTTATGTTTGATAGTCTAAACCAAGTACCAACTCCAGTTACTATATAATGAATAGGGTTTGTATAGTAACCAAAAAAATTCCCCTAACCTCCCTGACTGAGCTAAATCCTCCATATTGTGTCTCACACACTCCCCCTCCCAGTTACTGCAGATCACAGAAAGTTTTAGTAACACTAACAGTGCTGTCAATCCAGAAAGCAGTTGGCAGTACTAGGTGTGGGCAGGTGCTACAGACTTCAGTACCTACTTTAGCAGTGACTATGCCAACAGCCTGCGTTACTCTGCAACATTTCTTCATCCTGTAGTGTAAGCAAGCACAGCTACGTGAGTTACAATTTTTCTTGGTATTCAGGAACAGTTCAGTGTCATTGTCAATCCATCACAAGAGGCTGCAAAGGGTGAACTGGAAGGATCAACAGGTATTTGTGGGACTTTTTATGGTGACTATGAGAAAACTGGAAGTGCACTCATAACAAAGTGCTGCATCACATTTTTTTATTAGGAGGTCATAATTTTACTTTAAGTGAACATATATAATTTGTCTTTTCCCTTTCTGTAATTATGAAGTGCTGACTATGGAGTAGACTGGATTGCAGTGATTCCGTATCTTAAGCAGGAAAGAATTCTAACAAATGTACACCATATATTGTAATTATGTATATGACATTAGCACAAATAGTTTTTAAATAGACTTGAGACTTCTGTGTCTGTATAAATTCCTGGCTGGGTGCTGTCGCTGTAGATGGCCTTAGTTCATTTAAATCTCTCATCTGTTTTATGGTTTGGATGCATTCCTAAAGTTGATGGCCATGCTGTCTTCTCCTTCAAGCCAGAACACCCACAGAGTGAAAAAATACAAAATCATTTTTATGCATTGTGTATCCATAAGGATTTTTTAAAATCTAATTCTTTAAATTTTTCACACATACTAAAAAATATACACTACTGAGTTTATCATTCCCTAATCATTACTAAAACAAATTCTTTATGAAAGCAGAGACCCCTAAAATCAATCGACAATTATTAGATTTTGGGGCTTTTTGTTTTATTCTTTTTATATTCATATACTTTTTTACATATCAAAATTATCCCCATTTACAAAAAAAGCTGCTTTAATGAGTCCAGCATTGCTATTATTAATTATAGGGTGGTTTTATAAACTCGGTAACTTTTGTTCAGCCTTTGAAAACTGTAGGAGTAGATTCCTCCTGTCCAGCAGAGCAAATAAATTATTCTAATCATTACTACTTGGGCTTTCAGGCAGTATGCCACTAAACCCAATTTCTTCCCATCATATAAATTTGTGTTTTAGATAATGAGTAAAAACTGAACCAGTCATATGCAAACTTGTTGTGTGTTATTGTTTACTTTATTTGAAAATTTCAATAAAAGCTTTGAAACAAAAAAAAAAACTGACGCAGTCATCAAAACAACAACTAATGTAAAAGAACACAATTACCACACTATCCGAACCTATCCAAAGTTAAATGCCTGGTGACCCTTTGTGCTTTAGGGGTTCTCCCACCAAAACCTAAGGACTATAGGTGTATAGGACTCAGAGGGGTAAAATAAGGGTTATCAGAAGGAAACACAAGGCATTTAACACACTGGTTGGGTAGATCAGATGACCTGACCATTTAATTTTAAGAGTAAATTTAAGTAGTAATTTAGGTAGACAAAGCATAAAGTATGCAACTAAAATCAAAAACTCTTGATGGTCGTACTTAAAGGCATTTTTTAAAGTAAAAATCAACTATGGAAGATTAGAAGTGTGACTTTAAGCTCCTAAAACTTTTACAGCATATGTGCCACACACAATCCTTGGTCGAGAGTAAAGGACTTGGTGACATCTGGCAATCTAATTATTGATTCTTTTGTAGACGTCTATGAGATCTTTTCACCCATGGTCAGATTTACTGTGTTGTGTATTTCTTTTACTATAAATGAAGATATATGGTCTGTTACGGAGAAGAAAAATGTTTGCTTTGTCTGTTTGAATCCATCAATGTGTGTATATTATCAAAGTTTATATTTAAAACCCCTTCAAAAGCAGATTCTGGAGATGAAAGGGTTTCTGACAGTATTTAGCAATTGTCCTACATCTGGATTTAATAAAGTCTGGAGAATGGAGCTGTGCAGAAACAAAGTCCCTCCTACAAGGAAAAGTAGCCAGGAATTCCAGAGCTGTGAGCTGGAAGCAGCGCAGGAGAGTACAACTGTGCCCAAACTCTTTTTCACTATTGGTAGGAGAACAGACTTCTGGAATAAGAACATCTTACAAATCAACGACGGAGGGAGCCAAAGATGGCTGGGATTGTGGCCTGCGTCCTTCTTTCCCTTGTCACCATGGTGCATTCCCAAGTACAGACAGCATTTCTGGAGTACATGCAAACAAGGATGGGAGTTTTAGAGGTAAGTGGGACCAGTCCAATTAAATGTTGCACTGTAGTATTCATACTATAAATCCAGTAACCAGACGTTGCTGCATGATGTAAGGCTATTTTTACCACATTCACCTATTTTAAAAGTCTCGTATTTGAAAAACAGCTGGAAAGTTCTGCAGTTAAACTTACACATTTTCCAGAATTTGTGAGACAGCCATCAATGAATAATGACATAATAAAGGTTAATTGTCATTGAACCTATTTCCTTCCCAAATGAATGATTCAGTACTGAAAAATTCAACTGTTTACTTTTGTAAAAAAGACTTTGAAGAGTTTGAAAAAGTTGTTTTCTTGCCTGGCATAAAAAAAACTCTTTGTTAACTACTATCATAGCTTTGAAACTGCATAGAACGGGAAAATCCCTAGCATAAATTTTCAAAAGCATATAAATGGTTAACTCAGCAAAGCCTTGAAGAGAAAATATCTCTCAAAACAGGAAGAGAGTGGAAAATCAACTTCAACAGGAAAGAAGTTATGTATCAGATTTGACAAGGTTTCTGAATATTTTAAGGAATAATTAAAATGGATGCAAAGTCATTTAAAGGAGCAGAAAACTAACAAATGCAAAAAAGTCCAATATTGTATGTATTTATATGTATATAAGTATATTATACAATTGTGTCCATGCCATAAATGTGCAGATGTATATATTCATATTTAATAGGTCACATCCGGTTGTTGTATTTGTCTGACTAGCTTACTAAAGTGATGAGAATTGGCACCAAGCTAATCATAAATCTAAATTAGCTAGTCTTTAGTAAATATATTGAATATATATTTATAAAGCTGTAAATTAGATGTTTACCAAATATTCACTACAGGTGACCATACCTGGTGCATATATTTTAAAATATTTATAATATTTACAGTAAATCTTTACTCAGAACACCAACACCTACTATGTCTTTGCAGTAAAGACTTTCTGCTAGAAATCTTCTTTACGGCGTACTGAGCTGCACATGCAGGTACTGGAATAAACTAACTTTCTGGGCATGCACAGGTACTATTATCTATTAGCCCAACCAAATAAGTTGTTTAGCCCAAACAAATAAGACAGTTTAAAATCTCTTGCTAAAAGAAGAAAAGAGGAAGATATAGGCACTGCCTAGTAGCTTTCAGTATTGCTGGACTTTAGTTCTGCTTTAATCACATTTGAAAGTTTGCAGGCTTGTTATGTGGAGTGGAGTGGGGAGTACATGTGCCAACAGAAATTTGGCAGCTTCCAGGGTAACAACAAAAAAGGTGCTGGGGCTGGTAGCAGGCACGGGTTCCGATGCTCAGATTGGAGAGTGGGTCAACATCTCTGGCAGGAGGGACATTTTGGGCAGATGTATAGATTAAAGAGCCTCCTGGACAAGGGTCATAGTATTCAGTGCACCAAGCCAAGTCAAATAGCCCGAGTGTACTTGTACCTTCATAGATGCATTGTCATTCTCGGGACAAATTTGGATACAGTGGTAAAAAGATGACATAGGCTTGCCGGAGGGGTGGGGGTGTTAAATGGTTGTGGAGTCTGGAGCTACCTCCCTACAGTCCATTACCTGCAAAAGTCCCACTTTCAAAGTATCACTGACAGGGAATTTTAGTTTAAATAGTTTAAGTGTTGGTTAGTGTACTGTGTCCTCCTATGGGGTCAACAGGTAGGGGTCTACTTTGAGGCGAGGGGTGTTTCCTTGTGTTAGTGTATTGGCTAATTTAAACAAATTTTTGTTCTGTAATTGTATTGAAGATTTTACAATATGTGGTTTAATGTGTAAACCAAAATTTTAATACATTGAAGCTGTGGCCAAAATACTTCTGACAATAAGGTGTCATGTGTGCTCTTTATTATAAAAACTGTAATAATGTTGCAGTAAAAGTGGGTATAATTTTCCCATCTTTCACTTCGCCTTGCCCTAGTCATGGTCCTTATCCTGGTGTATTGGCTTGTGTATTGGCCTATGAAACTATTGTTATTATTATTAAGAGGAGAGGACCTTGCCCCTAAGAGCTTACAATCTAGTAGGTGGGGGAATTAGCACACAATAGGGGTGGACATAGGTAGTGGAGGGAAGTAGTGACGGTTTCAAAAGACAGAAGAAGATGGGTAGGCTAGTTTGAAAAAATGGGTTTTGAATGCTCTTTTAAATGAGCAGAAAGTAAGAGCAAGCCAAATAGGATGAGGAAGACCATTCCAGAGAGTTGGGGCAGCTCCAGAAAAGTTCTGTAGCCATGCATGTGATGAGGTTATGAGTAAGGAAGTCAGTTGTAGGTCATTGGAGGAGCAGAGAGAGCAGCTGGAGGAGTATTTTTTTACCAGGTCAGAAATGTAAGTGGGACAAGAACTGTGGAGGGATTTGAAGGGAAAGCACATGAGCTTGAATTTGATTCTAAGGTGAAATGGAAGCCAATGGAGAGAACTACAAAGAGATGCAGTGGAAGAGGAGCGGAGGGAAGGATGAATGAGTCTGGCTGCAGCATTCATAATAGTTTGTAGAGGCGAGAGTCGGGTTAGTGGAATACCAGAGAGGAGGATGTTACAGTAGTCCAGACGAGAGATGATGAGAACATGTACAAGGAGTTTGGTGGTCTCTGGGGACAGGTAGGGGCGGATTTTGGAAATGTTGCGTAGGTGAAAGTGACAGGACCTGGAAATATTCTGAATATGGGGGGTAAATGGGAGGGCAGAATCAAAGGTGACGCCTAGACAACGTGCCTGAGAGGAGGGACAAATAACAGTGGTATTAACAGTTAGAAATATGTCAGGGGGAGATTTGGAATTTGAAGGGGGGAAGATGATGAGTTCTGTTTTATCCAGGTTGAGTTGCAGGAATCGGTCAGACATCCATGATGAGATGGCTGACAGGCAGCATGAGACCTTATCCAGGACTGAGGGAGACAGGTCAGGGGTCAAGCAACCACAAATAAATTTATTTACAGGATAGTGAGTTAGTTAGGTCAGGGCCTTGAAATAACTTCCTCGTACCTTTTGACTCTTCAGTAAGTAGATTTTTTGTGCTTGAATGATAAAGTAAACAAAAACCTTTGCTCTGAGTGAAAGTTTTGAAAACCTGTTTGGAAAAGAAAGTTACAAAATAAAGGGGTAGAGATAGTAAACCAAAAGATTAACACATGTGGAAACACTCTTTGGTATTTATAAAGATTCTAACCTGATAGCTATGTTGAAAATGTATTTAAGCTAAAATTCTGAACAAATCCCATGTAGAAGCTCCCAAATATAAACATCTGACATAATAACTAATTCACATATAAGCCTCACCAAGAAACCTAAGATATCTCCACGTTCAACAACATGACATTCCGTGGACCTGGAGAACAACAACAATTTGTTCTCATAACATTTTTTAGCACAATTTATTGGACCTGTATTATATAGAGGACCTAACTGCATATAAGAAGCTAGTAATAATTAGAAAACATATAATAATTATTTACTTTATTGTGGAGCAGAACTGGTGGATACACAACTGGGATTGATGTAGCTGGCACACCAAAAAATTGTTTTATGGATTTCATATTGGGAATTTGAAAGCTGCATACGGACAACACAAAAATGGACTAATGGAAGCCCACAATGTAATATTTTAAAAACACATAGTAAAGAGCATTCAGAGCCAACTTACAAAAATGTGTTGTGATAATGTGGTAAAGCAGTAAATATTAACCAAATGTCATATGAGGATTGCCTGTAAAGTAGTTCAGAAATAAAATGAATAGGACACAGTTTGCCTACATACATGATAATGCATGCATGAACACAATTGTAGTGTAGATGGTGTGTATGGTAGAATTCTAACTATTTATACTATATTTAGTATGTAATCAACAAATGCATTGTGTGTCAACTCTGAAGTGGCTAAATGCTGTGACATGTAAGAAGGTTTATGTAATCCTTCAGACTGCTAGCCTCGGATTTGTAAAAGTTTTGGCTGTTGTGCACAGCTTCTCTACTGCCACCTCATTAGAGAAATGCAAGACATGACTTTTTCCAACAAATACTGTAAATGTCTGTTTCCTAGATTTAGAGTATATTCTTTTATGACTGCCCCTGTATACTCTTGTGTATCATAACAGTAGGAAAAAGGCATAGCTTTCATTTACACCACAAAGCACAATATTCAGTTACACCACACATTATTTAAATATGCAAAGCTGGATTTAAGACGTAGCTACATTTTTTCGCATGAACAGTATTAAAAGGTATTTGAATTAAAAGAATAGGGTTGATTTACTAATGAAAAACATGCTCTTCTCTTAACCATCCTGGTAGTATAAATACTAAGTATTTTTAAATGTAAAAGCAGTACATTTAAATATACTTAGTATTTTAAATTTTCTGCCTGGTTCTGCCTACCAGCCCAGTGGTCCCGCCCTTTGGAAGGCATATGCTTCCCCTGGCCTGGAGTCCCCAACCTTCACACGCCAGGTTACACAAATGCCCAGTCGGCATCGCCAGGGGAAGAAGATGCTGGGCATCGCTGGAGGACGCCGCTGGAACGTGGGTACCAAGTAGGACTTTTAAACTGCCTGGCAGGCAGTTACCGCTTTTGGTATGGAAAGTTCACCCTGAGCAACACGCGAGAATACTGTCAGGGAGGTAAAAAAGTAAAGGATACTTTACGTAACCTCCCTAGCGGTAACCCCAAGTGTGACTCAGGGTAGAAAAAAGTTGCTGAAAGTGGTAACCCCGAATCACACTCAGGGTAGATAAACCTATGGGAAAGATAGTAAATACAGCACTTACCTGGTCTGCCGGTGTCCCGTGTTGTCCATCGCCACGATCCTCGTCTTCTTTCTTCTTCCTCCGGCGTCTTCTGCACATGATGAGTCACCGGGGGAGTTCCCAGTGACGTCAGCGCGTGTGTACTTTCCCGGTGGGTCGGAGAGGGAAATTCAAAATCCATTTGTATTACATTCAATACAAAGTAACTGTATTGAAAGCAGGCCTAAGCAGGAATGGGCGATAGGCCTCATGACAGGGGAAGGGGAGAAGGCTGAAGGGCTGGGGGGTGAAAAGTTCATGTAAGTAAAAAAAAACAAAAAAAAACAGAGAGGCGGATGGCAGGGGCCGAGGGCTTTGTAGCAGGTGTTTTAGTTAGAAAGAGAACAGAAACTTCCTTGAATTCTTATAGAATTTGGGTGTATGCTTAACCTGTATTTAGATTTATGGCAGGTTCAGACCTGTTAGAGTTTTCAGTTGGAGACCAACAGGTAATAAATCACATGTTTCTTACTCACCTGTTTCTCCAGTCACCACTGCATGTCTCTGAACTATAGCAAACCAGATGCTTTCAGCCATGAGTACTATTAGTTTATAGCTTTAAGTCCATTTTTTTGAGTTTTGAGAATTAAAGACTTTACATACTAGGTATCTCCTTACCAGACACTGACTAGTCTTAACTTTCACCAAAAAATTATAATTGTATTTTGTTTGTTTACTTACACACACACACATACATTTTGGTCACCCCCTTATCACCCCCAGTGTTCCTCTGCTCCGCTGTCTCTAATCACAAAGATCTTGAATCCTTGTGCTGCTTCCATTGAAGAATGACCTGTACACAGGATAAAGGAACTTCTGCCCACTGCCAACCAATGAAAGAGTTATGGCACCGGCTTACCCTATATTCACTCAATTCTTATAGTAATATAAACAAGATGCATTAAAGCTCTCTCTTGAGCTATTCGGTTCTACCTGTGGGCAGAGTGATGCTCAGGTTAACTTTATTTGGTTTGAAGGGCAAAAATCAAGGTGCTAAAAACCTGGCAATGCTTACCGTGTAAATTTTGGCATATTTTAAATAAATGTATTTTTTTAAACTGGATAAACTTGCATTCTGGATTTTGGTATGTGGGGGACTATTAAATCTTTAAAGCCTTTTTTGCTCCCAGTTAAATGTCAACAAGAAAAGGTTTTAACTTTACTTTATTGATGTAGAAGTAAATTCTGTGCATATGTTACTCTTTTGAGTTTTCCATGCTGTAGGTTTAATCCATGACCTTTTTTCTTTTTCCCCTTTGCTCTTTAATACACTTCCAAGAGCAAAAAAAAAACATGCAACCACATCAAAGATAAGCATGTATCTAATACTCGTCTGCAGAAAGTGAATGTCTATGCGTCATCTGTCTTGCTTCAAAGACCAAAATCGTCTGTGTACACAAGTGAGGTTACTTAAAACTAGTAATTACTATAATCTGAAAAGCCCTTATATGTTGAATTTAAAATAATTGCCAGAAAAGTAATACATTCTGGTAAACAACAACAAAAAGCTTAGAGGAAAAACATCACTTAACGCTTTCTATTAAAAGATCTAACCAACTATTCTTGCAGGAAAGAATTGCACAATGGCATGATCATAGCAGCCGCTACAGTTCAGAACTTCGAGATTTCAAGAACCAGGTACTGAAAATGCTGGAAAACATAGAAAAAGAGCGAGAAGCAGTGAGGAATGAGGTGGAGAACACAAATGTTCGTGTTGATCGGCTGGAAAGGGAGGTGGACTACCTGGAAACTCAGAATCCAGCACCGCCATGTGTTGAAATAGATGAAAAACTGACAGAACTACATGTGAACAAGAAGAAGAAAAATGAAAAATATGAGAAACTTACAGGTATGTATCATCCAAATTAAAATGGGCTGATTTATTTATTCATGGGCATAATGGGCTCTTAAAAATAGCTGTGCAAATATACTTATATTTAGGGACTGAAACATTTAAATTTTAACTATTTTAAACCATGTATGATTTTTAGGTTAGCATTAAGCCAAAAGTTTAAAATTTTGATTAAGATAGGAAATGAATAAAACCACTGTCATTTTTTTAATTGGTGTCTATTGTCTGCCCCATTCAGAAAAGTTAATGAAAATCTCCCTAAAGTTATTGAAAGTCCATCTTCGGGGTCACTAATTCATCAGTCCCCATTGAAAGATTTCCCGCTTTTGAATTTTGAAATTCCCAGTAAAAATGGTACCTAGGAAAAGCAGAGATTTTTTAGGCAATACACAACAAAATACAAAAAAAAATTTGGCTTTAGATATGCATGGGTTTTACTTACAACAAATTATTATCTTATTGATTGGTTAATTCTTTTTTCATTCAACCATTGATGCCATTGACTCTTCTGGACAGGGTCCTGTCTTCCTGTGTCAATGTCTCTATCTGTCTGTCATTTGCAACCCCTATTTAATGTACAACACTGCGTAATATGTTGGCGCTATATAAATTCTGTTTATTAATAATAATAATAATAATAATAATAATATTATTATTATTATTATTAATAATAATAATAATAATAATAATAATAATAATAATAAAAATAATAAATGACAATTGTCCAAAAAGAATAGATGTGTACTGTATAAAATCCTAATAAACTTTTTGATAAAAATAATTATTGGTAGGTGGATAATAACCATGGCATCCTCCTCAAATTAGTACTTTGATTACAGTTTAGAATAGTTATTTTGACATACTTTATTGCATATGAGTACATAATATCTCATGCTCCAAACATTGGGCCTGATTTATTAAAATTCTCCAAGCCTGGAGAAGGTAGAGTATCATGGGGGAACCTGTGTGATCCAGCAATCCTAGACTAGATCCATCCCAGGCTTGCTGGATCACTTGGGTTCCCCCATGATAGCCAATCTTCTCCAGTCCTGGAGAGCTTTAATCAATCAGACCTATTGTAATGCATGAAAGCCATATTAGAATTAACTTGTTGTAAAAAGCCTTAAAGCACATATAATATGAGTCACATTTTAAAATATGGTGTTCATGTTCAGTTGTTACTTGTAAGAGTTACAAAACCAGTATTTGGTAGTTGCCAGTTTACTGTCATATCATCCACATGGTAACATGAGCATGTAACAAGGACCACATCTGATTTCCAAACAGAAACCTAGCGTATGTAGTATAGCATTTTTTTAGAGATTGTAAATGGGTCAACAGAAAACATACTTTCTATTCTATTTAAACTACATCAGTTTTTTAACTTACATTACCATGCTCTAACAACACAGTTCTTGCTTTTACCTTAGCCCTCCCTTGATTAGGCATTTTCTTGTCCACTAATGGCCCACAAATAATGGCTAAGTCGAAAGTAAATTATATCACAATGATTACAAATGATTAGAAATCACCTTAACTACCCTTTCTATGTAAGAAATCACTTATCATTCTCCTTTGAATAGATACAAGCTTAATTTACCTTAACTCTTAACATCTTTCACAATACATTAGTTTCACAGTACAAAATGTATTATCTGTTAGAACTCTAAATTACAATCACGGTTTTTATTGACAAGAGCAATAAAGCGTTTTCCAACTCACTTTGAGAACTTTATTATCTTGCTACATTTTTATGATCTTTCTAGAGTTAAGAGTTGAATTTTACCTTGGAGTGTAAATTATACTTAGGAATTTGTTTAGTATCTCATTTCAAATGCATTTTGCTGGCATGTAGTATTTGCACATTATTTCCACAAAACAACTACTGATTTTTTGAGCATGATTTGGAATGAATTCTGTAAGTTCACAGGGGTTAGTGGAACCTACCTCTCATGTTATAATAGGTTGTCCCAAGGCTGAGAACCCTGACACCGCGGAGCCAAATGTGGTACCAAGTCCTCCTCCAAACCGGAAGTCATGTAAGTGGGTTCCATTAACCCCATTTGTCTTTCTTTTTGACTGTTTATAGTGATTTTTTTTTATACAAACAAAGAAATGGCATCCTGTAGCTATGACAATAGGAATGGGGAGACCATGTCTGCTGAATATATGAATATATATATATATATATATATATATATATATATATAGTAAAATTTTAGAACACTGAGACTGATAAGTTGACTGTAACAGGCAAACTTTTCCACTTAGTACGCAGTAAGCTAGAAGTGGAATGTAGTTCCATATGTGTCTGCTAGGCAGTGTGATGAAAATCCTTCCTAACTTAGTAACATTGACAGGACTGTGATTTTCTCAGCAAAATCAGAGATGTTATTTGAAACTTTATGTGCAGTAGAGTTACTTTATGTGTATCCTTAAAATAGCAGAATTTGGGGTTAAAAAAAGTTTTTATCTTGTGAGCATTCTACTGAGGCATACCAGGGTCTCAGGCTCTGTTTTCTCCAGGGACACCATCTTCACTTTGTCTGTGACGGTTTTCTGCAAATGTTCAAATTTCTACTAACATTTCAAAAAACATAGCAGCCAGTTATCAAATCTTCACCCAAATTTGCCCTGTATGCTATTGACTAGGCCTTGGGTTGTTGAGAAAGGTTCAATGCTTGCTCTCTAAGCACTACAGGTTAGTTCGGCATAAAATAATATTTTTGTCACAATATCTGTATTGCTTGTCAATACATTACAGTGTACTAGGTTGGTTCTTTATAGAGGATCGCCAAAACCTAAACTGTTCCACAAATGCTTGGAACCAATGTTCACTAGGAACTTTTATTGTGGTATTTTGGTTTCCCTATAAAGAAATCACATTTTAACCTTCCAGGATGGTTGAACCAATATAAGAGGATCTCTCTACCTGGTCAAAAAATGTACAATAAGTTAAAATGCTAACTCTGAGAGAAGTCTATGGACATTATCTACCAAAAGGGTGGTAAAATGTAGGATTTGAACATAATGACTAGTGGGTCCCCACAACAAACCCCACACACTCTATCTTAATTTCTCCCCCTCTTTTCTACTCTACCATTCTTCTTTTTCTCTTCCTTTCTTTGTGTACCCTCTTTCCATCTCTCCCCCCAAAATCCTCCCGTCCCAATCTCTTTATCTCTCTCTCTTCCCCTCTTTTTGACATTCCTCTCTCTCACCTTCCAGTCTTTCCCCTCAATCTATTTTTCTTTTGCTATCCTTCCTCACTTCCCACCTTCCCACTTTAAAAAAAAATAATAAGGTATTTTAAAAAAAGACTGCTGCATAGTATATTCTCAGTGCAGATCTTTCCAATCAACCATCAATACACCAGCGAGTTTATCATTAAAAAGAATTACCTCTGTCCTCTTCAACTTAAAAAATAAAAAAAGGTTCCCCTATATAATATCAAACAAGGGTTAAGCCACATTGGGCCAAATTATTATTTTACATCCATAGTTTTATTACTGTACTGAAAGATGGGCTGGTTTCCATCAACCCAAAGCTGTTATAAAGATTTAAAGAGTAGCAGAAAAGTACCTTGATTGAGGATTTAATAGATGGACTGTGTCACAAAACAAATACCAGTGTGATTAGTTCCTTATTGAAACAGTCACCCCATGACTCAAGTGCTGCGAACAAGATCCAGAGCAGTGACTCAATAAATTTGATTATTTTCACTTTCCTGGAACCAGTAAAAAAAAAATAATAATAAATTGTCTAAATGCTGCTTACATGATAGCCAAATCCTACAGATGTTTTGCTTTATGGGTCTCTTCTTTTTTCATTGATCACAGAGATAACAGCGTTAGGGGTTTATATATATTTCATATTTATTATATATATTATGTTTCACTTTGGTAAGTAATGACCACGGCATTGCATTATGCCCTTGTAACCAACAGAGAGGCTCAAGTGCAAGGAGGGGAGAAACATAAGGAAGCTCTTTCAGGCTGACAATCTAAGACTATAAGGGGTAGAATTTGGGAGGGACAGTCAGTTGGCTGTGTATGAAGTGAAGACATATAATGTAAATGTACTACAGGATGATATGATTGCAGGTTAGTAACTGGAGATTTTGGTCAGATTGTTCACTTGCCTGCCTGTACTTTTTATGTGTATTGCAGCGCATTTCCATTTATTGTTTATTGCATCCTAATGCACATTTTTGCATACCACATGCACAGACATGGATGCTTTTTACATTACTGGGTGCTGTGGAGAAGAAAAAAAAAGTAATTAAAATTGCATGTAATATCAAAAGTAATAACACCCAGCTAACAGTACCCAATGATGGTGTCATTAGGTCTGAGATTATGAGCCTGATTTATTAGGGTTCTTCAAGGCAGGAGAAAATACTTTTGTCAATGAAGCTGGAATAAATCTGGTCCAGAATTGAAAACATTTATAGCTAATGAGTTTTAGGAAATCCATGTCAGGTTTGCTGGATCACCCAGCTTTAATAATGAAAGTGTATTCTCTCCAGCTTTAAAAAAATCAGGGCCAAAGCCTTTAATGAAAATGAAAGATTTTGTTTAAACATTTAATTGGCGTTGATAAAACTAGGGGGGGGCAAAATACAATCAGATTACACTTCAGCCTTATATGTATTGTATTGATTCTGCCCTTGTAACATATGTTCACATTTGTCTTTTATTACCACATCTGCTTCTCTAGACTGCAGTGACACTATTTCTCAAGTTAATGCCATGAAAATACTGAAGCGCTATGGAAGCTCTACTGGCCTTTGGACGAAGGACCCCATAGGGAATTCAGAGAGAGTTTATGTCTTTGATGGTTCTGGCAATGACACTGTGTATCTTTTTCCCCGCATGAAAGAATTTACTCTTTCCACTTCAACACGCAAATCAGCTCGGGTCAAACTTCCTTTTCCATGGATTGGTACCGGACATGTTGTTTATGGAGGTCACCTTTATTATGTTCGACAAGGGGATGAATTTCAAGTCATCAAATTCAACTTGGTGAACAAAACAGTGGTTGATAGTGCTGTTTTACCAATCGAAGACCAAGTACCAGTTTATGGCTTATCCACGCATAACTACATAGATATAGCAGCTGATGAAGAAGGTCTGTGGGTCATCTATGCAACTAGGGAGAATGAGAAAAATATATGCTTAGCCAAACTGGACTCCAACAGTCTTAGCATTGAACAAATGTGGGATACTCCATGTCCAATAGAAAATGCAGAAAGTGCCTTCGTGGTCTGTGGTACCCTCTATGTTGTGTATAACACCAAACTCCCAAGCCGCTCTCGTATACAGTGTGTCTTTGATGTTAGTGGCACCATCTCCAGTGAAAATGTACCAGTTGTTTACTTTCCCAAAAGATATGGATCCCATTCAAGTATGAAATATAATCCTAAGGAAAGGCAGATCTATGCTTGGGATGATGGTTACCAGATCATATACAAACTGAGCATGAAACCAAAAGACGAATTGTATTAGTAAAATCAGAATACATTGTTCTTTAATGTAGCCATTGTCATTTAATGGTTGCAACATGTATTGGGTATAACACATAGTGCTCTATTAACATATTTTAATAAAAAAAACAAACACATTTGGGTAACATTGTAATTGTAAGCACGTCAGTTCTACTTTAAATGTGTTACCCTGTACTTTGTATTCTGACATGAAATCATCAAATTTTCAAAGTCTAAAAAGTAATTAAATCAAACTATAAACATTTATGCTACAAATTAGGACTGAAAAGCCAGCTGTTTGGAATCTAAATCCCATCTGTTTATTTGAATGATCATTTTGATCTATCTCTTAAAATAAATAATGTAGAAAGCATATGCTATATTCTTGCCACTAAATTCCAGATTATTCTCCATGCCATTTTTTAGGTGGTCCAGTTGACATTTGATCACTGTCAAACTTTCTTACAACTTCATTTGGATCTGATACCCTTTTTATTTCTCCCTAGGATCATGTTCTGCTGGCAACATTCCTATTTGTAGATTTACTCTTCTTCTGAGCTATTGAAGCTGTGAAGTGTAGGTCTGTGTGATATTATTTGTGCTGCTAAGTGGTAACTCTGCAGTTAAGTACTTTGTCTAAGTTTTATCAATTTGAGTTTTAATAAATCAGTCTTATTATACTATGTGTAAAAATAGTCTATTACTCCAGTTTTTTGCTGGTGTATTTGTGGTGAACTGTAAATAAAATGTTTAATTGCTATATGCAATGTACAAAGCCATTGTTGTTTTTTTACATCAGTTTATCTGAAAGCTTTAGTACTAAAATAAGACCAAAGAAACTATTAGCCAGTGGTACCTTATGGTATACTTTATACTTAAGGTTCTTGGGGTATTTTGTGTGAAATGATTTTTTCGAAATGTCTGCTTTATTGGACACTCAATAGAGGAGAGATGGATGCAGTGGTGTGGGGTTAAGGTTGAATGGTTAAAGTAATGCAAAAATGCAGGCTAAATACAAAATATGCTGAAAAGTTTATGCCGATAGTGAGCCAGGTCTTCTCATTCAGCATAGAAACCTGACCTAACAAATGCATTTTTTTTGGCTGAATGAGCACAGATTTTTACAGACACATTCCAAAATCTTGAGAAAAGCCCGCAAAGGTTGGTGGTAGTGGCTAGACAACCCTTTCAAATGTGAAGATAATGTTTCGTATATCATATATATATCATAGAAATTAACAATGACAATCTCGTGGAGCAATATATACATATATATATATATGTATTAAAAAAAAATATATATATATATATATATATATATATATATATATATAGTACAGTAAAGTACAGAAGTGAAGGAAAATCTACCAAGTAGGGACAAATGCTACAAATAATTCCCTGATGGGGTTTTTGGATTTAAATGCACTCAAATACAGAGGTTTCTATTTAATACATTTACAATTACAAAAATAAATAAAATAAATAGTGAAGCTATATTGCCATGTCATGGCACATCTGCAACAAGTAAATAAAAACTCAAATATACAACCTAAATTCCACCACATTTTGCAGAGATGCATTGTACCATATTTGTAAATAGGGATAGGCAATTACTCCTAATGTGGTTTATTAGACACCTGGAGAGTGCTGTTGCTGGTGTAACTAGTGGGAAATGCCCCACAAAGCCAGTTCCCAGAGGGGTATTTACCTTTCCATTCACCTGAAAGTGCCTAAAAAGGGAAACAACTGGCTGATTACTGTTTTCAAAATATAAAAAGCTAAAGAATGTGCAAGTTTCTACTGAATATTTTATTGAAAAGGAAGCTATTCTTGTGAATCAGCACAATTTTTTCTTGTATGCATATCTCCCTGAATGATAACTATTTGAATATATATTTCCAAACCAGAAAAAAAGTCTAAAAATCTCTCTTTTAATGCCAAACTCCCAAGGTGGTAGAAATGGATGTTTAGTCTAAAATAACTTTTTCATTACTTCTATTCTCTGTAGAGGAGAGTGTTCAAATGATTATCTCTTGCCTTTGCAATAGGTCATTTACATTAACAAGGATTTCTAAAATAAAGTAAATTACAGAAAAATTAGGTACATATGCATGGAGAAAATATGAACTGAAACGACTGTGTCTGCCAATGCACAGTCTTATGATCCAGGCATCATTGCCAGACAACACAGACCTCCCTAATGACCACATTGCAGCTAACTAATACAGCTTGGTCTGGGACTGCCCCCAACCTGTGATTGGACAGTGGGACAACGGCATACTGAGAAGATCACCAATCTGCTCTCCTGTTTTGAAAGAATATTTACAGAAAGCAAAATGTGCCACTGGAATGCTGCTTCTCCTGCTATGCAGAGAATTGTTGGAGGGTAATATGAAGACATTTACTGGTATGTATAGTAATTGTATGACAAAATGATTTGAAGATTTTTAATAAATACAAAACAGAATATTTTTTAGTCTCAAGTTCAGATTGTGGGATAACCAAGGACTATTACCTTTAAATTCTGAAACTTCAACCTGGTATAAATAGAAATGAGGAAAAACATAGATATGTGTGAGATATAATCTGTAGCACATCCTATTATGATATTGGACTCTTAGATTATTCCATTTAAAGTGGAAGTAAAACTGTGCAGATGATAACAAGTCTCTTGATATGGTAAAGATTTCAACAAATAATGATCTTCCTGTACATGTGTCACCCAGATTGAGGAAGGAACCATTAATCCATAACGAATGATTTTTATTCATCAAAGTTTTCTGTCCATTTGATTTTAATCAGTTCTAGTACAAAGCCATGGTAAATAGTAAATGTGTTTTTGTTAAATAAAATGTCTAGATACTCGCGTTGCCTTTGTGATCTACCGATAGATTGCGATCCACCTGTTGAGCACCCCTGGTCTGAAGGTAGGTAGTACTCAATAGCAAGAAAGAAGGTTAGGGTATCAAGTGTCTGGTGGTTGCAGATCCATAGAGCAATAAATAAGGTTAACCTTTAACTTTGAGTATTCTAACATACGTGCAACATTGAAGATAGTAGGTGGGTGAAACATATCTTCTGTGGAGTGGGTCTCCTCCAATGCAATGACAGTTGAAAAACAACAAATATAACTCTTTTATAGACATCTTCCTTTAGATCTCTTGTAGGAATCCATAGTGAAGGTCCCCCTCACCGATCATAATGAAAATGACACGAATTTTATTTAAAGGTCAAGGAGACAAATGCACCAAGATAATGATTGGCTTTTATCTGGCTAAAGCCAGGTTTCTCCCCTGCGACAGAAGGTGACCAACTATCACTCTCAAGGGAGAATCAGAGGCATAAACTCTTTAGTAAGTTCTAGAACTTTTACCCCTTTTACCTTAACAGGACCTCTACACTAAATGAAGCCCTACAAAAGCATTAGCAATGAAAAAACTAGAATTTGTAGTAATAATACCATGTCAATACACAGTCTTTATTACTTACGGACACATACTATCAAAGTTTCAGTGGGTATCGTACCCATGTTTGTTTTCTTTAAACCCTGCTACATGAAATGCAAAACACTATGTTTTTGCTTTTCAATGCACCACATAATAATCACAGTCCTAATGGCTCCTAGATACATATTATTGGAGTAAGATGAAAGCAGTGAAACCACTGCATTTTGGGTCCTCTGGTACTTGGA
Source organism: Pyxicephalus adspersus (assembly GCF_032062135.1). Classification (NCBI taxonomy): domain Eukaryota; kingdom Metazoa; phylum Chordata; class Amphibia; order Anura; family Pyxicephalidae; genus Pyxicephalus; species Pyxicephalus adspersus. Next base: position 123,717,465 of record NC_092858.1, read on the forward strand.
AAATGAGTGGATCCAAAAGCAAAATTTGTGATGTTAAAGTATTGCTTATATTTAGTGTTGGTGTTCGAATTCAGGTTGTTCTTATATTCGACCCGAATATGGCTGTTCAAATTCAGATAGACCCGACCCGAAAAAAAAGAGATTCAACAGCAAAAATTCAGATAAAAAATGTGTTAAAAAAAACTAAAAATTAATGTTAAATTATTTTATTAGGTGTTTGTGTTATTTAACTATTTTTTTTCTTTTTTTTTTTACGGGTTATCATACAGTGACATATGTTACTCTGTAACACACTTTCCAGCACAGTAATATTCTAAAGCTACGTACACACTTCCAATAATTATCGTTGGTAAACGAACGACGAACGATCCTGCACGATATCTGCGAACGATCGTATAGCACCGATATACTGTATTACGACATATTGTACATACAGATAACGACGTGATCGTTCGCAGATATTGTACACACGATAGATGAGATCGTTTGAACGATACAGGAAGTGACGTGCACCACAGGAAGTGAGCGAACGTTCGTTCATCGTGCATGCTCAGACCATGAACGATCACTGAACGACCGTACACACGATAGATGGTCAACGATCGTCGTCCAATCCGATCCACCGGTCCGGTCGTTCATTTCCAACGACTATCCTCGTTGGTCGGCGTTGTTGGTTACTTTTTTACGAACGATTTTTGGCCAATCGGTCGTTCGTTCGTCGTTCATTTCCAACGATAAAAATTGGAAGTGTGTACGCACCTTAAGAGATACTTGCCAGCCGGCATCTTCTCAATGAGTGCAGCCAGGGCTGCAATCATTGAGAAGAGTGTGCGATCCCCGGGGCACTACAGGCTAGTAATCCTGTATTGCCCCTGGGATCGTAGTGGAACTGCAGAGTTCATCTGCAGTTCAGTTCCGACGGTCACATGACCGCGGGAACTTTGCAGTCATAGCTGTGACTGCAGGCGATCCCCGGGGCACTACAGGTTGGATGGGGACAAGTTTCCCCATTCATCACATCTAGTGCCCTGTGTTCTTGGTTCGAGAAACTCGATCCAAGAACACATGCAACTAGTAAAGGGCTGCAAGAGCAATCTGATTACTCCTGCAGGCCTTAATAGTCCCTAAAAATAACCCAAATTCTCCCACTATTGACTTCAAAATTTGTCATTTGATCTCCCGAACAATATCTCACTATTCGATTGAATAGCTGTGGAATCGAATAGTGAGATATTCGACCAACACTACTTATATTCCTCCAGTAAAATATCTTAATAGCTGGTAGCATTGCATAACATGAATTGTTTTTTTTTACTAGCTCCAGGGCTGCTCACACACTGAGGAACTTAACCTTTAATTAAGCATGTGTTCCTAATTTCAGGAAGCACTACAGTCTGGTTGTAACATAAATGCCATGCCATATTTTGGGCTAGCTGTGACAAAGAATTATCAGGGGATCATATGAAAGGCAAGTGTACTACTTTGTTAAGGGAAGCTTTACACAGACACTGTCACTTTCTCCTGTATGATAATGCTATGTGGTATTGAAAATAATTTGTCTGAATGGGCCCTCAATGTCTCCCTAAGAGGAAGTACCTGGAAACTTAAAGAGGCGAATTTCCCTGGTCATCATCTAAAATGCTGCTTGCTAGTTTGCTATTAACACTGTACAATACTTTTGCAATTTAAGTCCGGTAAATTGACCATTTCTATCCAAACTCGATGTACTGAAAGTGAGACTTCTGGAAGAAAAAAATAGAGCTTGTTTTTACCAAAACTTTTGCTGTTTCAATTCAAGGAGCTGTCAATTTGAAAACCAGTGTAATGGAAGTGTCACTTCACTTAAAGCACAACAGATGTTTTTTTAATAAAATCCCATGCTGTTTTGTCCAAGCAGATGACATAATCTTTCAAAACTCAATCACTGTTGAAAAGTGAAAAAAGAGAGTTGCTTGTCTATCAATTAAAAAGAGAAATCCTAAACCCTCAGTTAATCTGAAGGAAGGCAAAACAAGACGCATGGTTTAATTTTCTGCAGTAGTGAATAAAGCCTTGTATTAATTTCCAAAATCGCAAATCCCAAACAAAAAAGTTGAATATTTCCCCCAGATCAATATTCTACAAATAAGTTTTACAAGTGTTAGTACCCATTTATATATTTGGTGTATTTGGAAACATATAAAACCTTTTAAAAAGCAATTTTCCCAGTCAGAAAACAGTTCTTATGAAATACTTTTCCATAGTTAGAGCTAATACATAAATTAACTTTTTATATAGGTGAAAGTTAAACCTCTTCTTCCTTGGGAGGAAAGTTTGCCACACTGGATGTTCTTGTCTTTTGAAATTCTCTTCATCTAGTTTTGGATAGTGTGGGGAATGAGGTTTTTTTTTAGAGAGGATTACCCCTTTATTGAAAGTGAGGGGAATTCTAAACTTTTAGATTTGTCAGCAGAGCATGGGGTAAGGATAACATGTCCAATGTCAGATTATTAACTAAGATTGGGAATTTTCCTCACTTTGGGGACGTACGGATGATTCTTAGATACGAACAGGCTTCCCTGCTCGCTCCTATGCAGAACGCAGGCTTGATGGGGGCAATAAGGCACAGGTTGGCTTTTTGCAATGCAACGTGACCCTGTACACATGTAAATAGACCCTTTAATGTTTAAAACATCTGCTTAAGAAAGATATAGTAGTCCCCATATTTCAGTAACTTTACATTCTATACAGCCTATAAAAGTACTGCATATTTTTTATGTATTATATTAATATATTATCAAATGCCCTTTTTCTTTTTCTGTAATTATCATTATTTGAATGTGCTCTATGTGATCTATTCCCTGGGAGTCAGCAATGAAGAAATGAAAACCAAATGTTTAATTTTAGGCCCATACTAGACAAAAGATCTATTGTGTAAACTGAACAAGTTGTACTGGAGCTCCAAAACAATTTAATAATACAACGTTACGTAATAATACAATGTTATGTAAGCATTTATATATGTAGTCTAACAATAACATTATGTAATATAATTCAACCTAATAAAAGTGGTAAAGTAGCTGTAGCACATTGTAGCAGGCCACATTGCCAGACATTTAACATCAATCTATTTGTATTACTATATGTATGTTTAGTATATTTTAACCATGTTGTTTATGATGTGTAAAAGTACAAAAGACTTAAGAAGGCTTGAGACTGCTGTAATTACCGTTTTTTTCGGCGTATAAGACGCTCCGGCATATAAGACGCACCCAATTTTAAAGGAGGAAAATCTAGAAAAAAAAGATTCTAAAAGATTATTCCCCTTCTGATAACCCTGTGCCAATTTATCCCCTTCTGATCACTCTGTGCCAATTTATCCCCTTCTGATCACCCTGTGCCAATTTATCCCCTTCTGATCACTCTGTGCCAATTTATCCCCTTCTGATCACCCTGTGCCAATTCAACCCCTTCTGATAAATTGGCACAGAGTGATCAGAAGGGGATGAATTGGCACAGGGCGATCAGAAGGGGATAAATTGGCACAGAGTGATCAGAAGAGGATAAATTCCCCAATCTGTGCCTATTTATCCCCTGCTGATCATCCCTTCCCACTTACCGGTCCGTTTCTCTCCGCCGGCTTGCTTCCGGGATCGCGGGGACACGCTTGTCTCTCAGCCTGCTTCCGGGATCGCGTGTGCAGGCTTCTCCTCGCTGGGTCTGCAGGAAGGCGGGGACACGCGCTGCAGCCAGGAGGAGAGGAGAGAAGATCGCAGAAGCACGCAGGATCGCGGGATCGCGGCATCGGGTAAGTATGTTACCGGTTTTATTTATTTTTAAAACTTGCATTCGCCGTATAGGGCGCACCCACTTTCCCCCCCCAGTTTTGGGGAAGAAAAAGTGCGTCTTATACGCCGAAAAATACGGTAGTTGTTAGAAGAAGAGGGAATTATGATGATCAGGCTGATCGCCAATTCATAAACATGGCAAATAAGACATGTAAATGCAAATTAGTATAAACTATACCAGTGATCAGTAAGAAAAGTGCCAATTTAGCGTGCAACCTGTTAAAACCTTTATAAATAATTTTCTTAATATTCTAATGCTCTTATAAGAAGTTACAAAACATGTGGCCATGGTGAAGTGTAAAGACATATTTGTAAACTTCCTTCCTGGAAAATAAGCACAATTGCAATAGGGAAATTTCATCTATGTTTTGCTTTTTGCTAAACTAGACCATTGCACAAAACCAAAACTAGATAAAAAAACATTGTAATGTAGTAAAAGAAAGAAATGTTCTGTTGTATTTATATTTTGTCTACAAAATATACTAATGTACGTTGTTATCAGGAAAACAAAAAAAATGATAAAGGAGGTCCTTGCTCCTGTGACTGGTCCCTGGCAATATAACAGTTTAAAATCTATAAATGAATTATTGCAAGATCTAAAAATACTAGAATCACATTCTCTAAAATAAAACATAGATCATTTTGATCTTGCCTATGGTGTGTGCTCTGTGCAAAGTTCACTTTGATCCTTGTGAGCATTGTAGTCTATTGACTCATATTACCAGATGCAAAGTTCAGAGAAGGGACACAGGTGTCAGTTTGGAACAAAATAGGAGGTTGGATTTCTGCCTTTTGAGATAAATTTGATCTATGGAGAATAACAATGGAAAATAACAACTTGGCTGTGCATATTAAAACAGCACAAACAAGAAGAAAATCGAGCTGTAGTAAAATTCTGCTTAGTCAGTTTACTTGTGCTGTCTATTCTGTGTGAATTACTCAGAACATAGCTTAGCTTTTTTTTTGGCAGGTATTGACAGTTGTTATTAAAATAAAAGTTGGCTTAATAACAGTACAATATGGACAATTTATGGTCTCTCTCTTCTTCCAGGGATTATGAAACCTGAAACATCTATGTCCATAGGTTCCAAAAGATGAGGGCAATCTGAGCCACCAAGTGAGTGCAGGTCCTATAAAGGCCCAGGGACCAGTGCAACCTTAAGGAATAACGATGGACTCTGCTGATAAGAAAAACACAAACCTCTGCTCACGAGTAAAGTTTTGAAACTTTATTTAGAAGAGAATGTTCCAAATAAAAGAGTAGAGATAGAAAAGCAAAATATGCAGTGTATAGAGGATCCAACTGGATAACCATATTGAAGGCGTATTTAAACTAAAATTCTGGACAAGTGCCATCCAGAAGCTCCCATATATGTCTGATATACTGGGCCTGATTTATCAAATCACTCCAAGGCTGTAAAGGATACACTTTCATCACTGAAGCTGGGTGATCCAGCAAACCTGGAATGGATCTGGTCTAGGATTGAAAGCATTTGGTAGCAAATGACTTTGAATAAATCCATTCCAGGTTTGCTGGATCACCCAGCTTCACTGATGGGGGTGTATCCTCTCCAGCCTTGGATAACTTTAATAAATCAGGACCATTAGGTAATTCACTGAAGAAGTTGCAAAACATTACATTACAGCAAAGGAGACACTAGTTCTGAATATCTTGGAACAAGTTATCAATTGACAGTCCTACAATGCATCACCAAGAAGACCAAACTATCCTCATATTCACCAACAAGTCATTCCAAGGACCTAAAGAACAACAATTTGATCCTATAACATTTTCTACTAAAATTCATTTTAGAAAGTGAATATGTATTATATAAAGAACCTGAACATAGAATATAAGTATAATAATTATTTTTTTTATTGAGCTCCCTTATTTTCTTTGTTTTTTAAACACTTTTACATTTAGAACACAAATCACTGTGGCCCCAGAATCTCCATTCAATGGGCATAGAAACTAAGGACATAGTCTTAGCTGCTTTCATGAGCCATTTAAAGTGCGAATGACAAACACATAAAATACAAGACCACACATAAAATGAGTAACCAAACAAGAATTGTAATATTTGACCTAAAAAATTAGCCTAACTTTTTTTTAAGCCAAGTACTTATCAAATCTATATATAATATGTGTCTCCTTGCCTCTCATCCAGGAATCTAAATTCATTTCTCTAAGTTTCATGTCTCTAGTATATAGGTTCAAATTACTAATTTTGTCAATAATCCATCCATCTATGGCTGAATGTAAATAAACATATTTTCTAGTAAAAATACTTCTCCTAACTTAAAGGCCAGGGGAGTATTGGGAGATGGTAAGACTTAAGGCACTTCCTTCACAAAGGAAATACATCTGAACAGACTAAAGATCTATTAAAATGTTTAGAATTTAAACAATTTGAAGGTTGCCTTGAGAAATAAAACATTACTTGTCTTTGGCAGCTACTCAGTAGCAAAGTAAAAAAAACTCCTCTTGCTAGTTTCATTATTACAAATAAACCATGTGAAACATCTCTCTCAAATAGAAAAGAGTGACCACATTAGTCAGGCACCTGTCTCAACCTATATCTGTGGTTCCTGCTACTTCATTAGTCTTTGGACAACCATCACACCTTTACAACACGTCAGGACAGTAAATACTAGAAGACAAATAAAGGTTCAAAATCATAAGGTTGCAAAATCGTAAGGTTGCAGGAAACCTGCTGATAAAACATTATGATGTTTTCAGGAACAATAAATGTTGTTCTCAGCAAATTTCCCCAGAACAAAAATCCGTGACTCATTGCTGGGGACCCCAATAAGGGAAGGTCCCCCAAAAACAGCTACAGAATTACGGCCACCCGACCCAAAAGTTCAAGTCTGAGTAGAACTGTATAGGTGCACCAAATCATTGTTGGTATATGGAGCATGACAAGCAATAGCTAGAAATCAAACAGAAAAAAGAAGACATCCACTCTTTACCCAACGACAGGCCTACTTGACTGAGTTCCAGACAAAACACAGAAGGCTGGCTGGGCTTAAATCACACTGGTAAATGCAGTACATATACAGCAACAAACAACTCCCTCTGGAAAAGCTCCATCCAGCTTAGGTAGCGGCTTTCTCACCAACAATGACTCCTCCTTTGCTGGTAACCCAGTTGCAGAAACTGCCTGGAGTGCAGACGTCACACAGGAAGGGCATGGAAACCATTTTGCAATGGCATAAATCCAGATGGGCTTACACCAAATTTGAATGATGTAGCAGTAGTCAAAGGACCTGAAAACATACCTTTTCCAAGGCTGCTGGGGCTTGTCAAGGTGTCACTTGGCCACTGTTAGGATCTGCCAATTAAAATAACACTTAGGGATGCAGGTCAGTTAGGGCACGATGAAACACAATACAAGTTCAGTCAATGCTACAAAAACAAGAAGGTGAAAAAACACAGTTCAGTCTTCAGGTAATATTTAAAAAAGGTGACATTTTTTAGGTGCGTGCCTGATAGACATAAGTACATTTCTGTAACTCACAAAAAATAAATGAAAAACAACCTTCTCATTCCCAACCTCCACCACAGGCGTGTGGATGAACCAATGCAACAAAATCTGAAGGTTAGGAAGAAAACTAAGTACAATTCAATCTGCCATTCATACCATGCCACCTACACGCAGGGCCTTCAAAGCATCCAAGAAGGCTAACCCCCACCTTCTACTCCAGCTGCACCATCTTCAGCTGTGCCCCCTCTATATTTGAAGGGGAGTGGAGCTAAATGGATGAACTATAAATGAGATGGGGGGGGATTTGTAAATTGTACCCTGTAATTCCACAGCAAGACATGGGCAGCGGGTCTGAGAGCCGCTCTATAATGCCCTTGAACTTTACAACCAGTACTGTATAGCCCATGAAAGGGTTACGTCAGGGAGAGAGCGTGTCCCCCCAACTCTAGCTGTGGCCCAAGTGGCTCTGGCCCACTCTGAAATTCTCTCAAGAAGTAAGACTGAGGAACTAAGGAAAAAGGACGAGGTGGCTGCACATGCTTCTACTGATGTAGCTTATCAGCTAATACGTTCCCTATCTAAAAAACAAAAAATTCCAGCCCCTATACAGAGTTCATGGGTACCTTGGACAGCAAATGAGTTAAGAACAATAATGAAATAAACCCCATCACTACAACAAATCAGCTGGTTGCTGATGGACCACATAGTGTGGCTCCGGGAAAACTTTGAGGATAATATAGATTTCTCCCAAACAATTTACTACATTGACTATCTTTTATGTGAGAAAATAGGTGATATCTTACCCAGAGCAATATTATACACTATCTTTGAAATTATGACAGATTTAAAAAGGTTGTCGTTTCCATGGGGGTCCCCATGCTTTAGAAAACCATTCCAAAAAGATGATGCTGCTCAGTGCCTACATGGCTGGCGTATATAAATCCATCCATGTCAAAATAGTAACTAGAGAGCCCACCTATTTTAAGAAATCCTTTGTGGTAACATGGGCTGACCAAATAGAATTTGGGCTAGCTGAGAAAAAAAGTACCAAACCCCAGAAAATCATGGTAGTCCAGAGTTTTGGGACAGATGGGTTTCACAGACGAAAGAAACAGTAGTATTTTACTTCTCTTTCTCTCACAGAAATACACATGTTCTGTACACCTCTAAAATGACCAATAACCGTTATCTAAGAATTTTATTAAGACAGTTTAAATGAATTGTCTAACATTAACATATTACGACCCCTAAAAAAACAAATATAATGACACTATGAAAACTAAAACCTGTTTTTCTCTAAAGTCCATCTTTCGCCCTGTGAGATTTAAAACAGTGGTTGCCAACTTTTTCTGACCACTAAAATCACTGGCTCCCGACTGCGCATGCACGGGTAGCTGGGTGTCACTAAGAGGGGGAGCAACCTCCTCCAGAATGATGTCATTATGACATAACCCTGCCCACTATCGCATCGCAAATCTAAGCCTGCAATGGCAGAGTAGGCAGGTTGTGTCCAGGCACATAGCCTACCCTCCTCTCTGAGCCTAGGAACTGAACGGGGGATGTGGTCAGCGGCTTTGGCTGGTGCGTCCCCACAGCGGTTGGCGACCGCTGATTTGAAAGTTAACAAATAGTTAAACATGTGAATCAACACCAATATAAAATAACACGTACTTATGAACCTTTACATTACCCAAAAATATTTAATGAGCCTATCATTTTTAGTACTGCATGCAATTTTTTACATTGGAAATCTGTCCATGGTCCATGGAAAGATCTATTCATTTACCATAATTTAATTAATCATTTTAATGGCAGCGTCATTTGTACATCATTAAACCTCATTGTTTATCATCATTAAACAAATTTTATTCATTTGTTTGTAAGACAAAAACAGAAAGTTTACTGCAATTCTAATGATAATACATACAACAATCACAGCAGTATATTCACAGTGCAGATTCATCCAAAAGAGGGGTGAACAGGCTTTGAGCTCATTGAGACTCATCAGACTTCACACACATTTCAGGTAACAACACTTAACAGCAATAAGCAGACTGCACCTACTCCAGATATCAAACAAATACAGTGGGCACGTTAAGGACCTTCCTCTTGTTAAAATAAACTAGAAAGTAATTTTATTTATCTTATTACTCCAAGGATCCGATCTCTGGATTTAACCCTCCCCTCTTCCTCCTCATCTATATAATACAAATGCTGTAATAGAAGGCCCCCGCTATATAGTGAGGGGGTGCAGGCGCAGGAACAGCTGTAGGAGGATTAATCTTGTCAGACTGACTCACTGAGAACTGATAAAGAAAATAATAATTATATGTTTTCTACTTATATTC
>NC_092858.1:123727527-123739734 GCF_032062135.1 Pyxicephalus adspersus
ACTACTATGATTATGTATTCTTTGAATATTATCACTGAATACAATTAGCACTACTGTCTATAAAAAACACGTGTCTATTTTGTTTTTTGCTTCTATTATTAATAATACTGTAAACAGAATTTATATAGTGCCAACATAATATGCAGCGCGGTTCAATAAATAGGGGGTGTAACTGACAGACAGTTGTGGAAGAACAATAAGTCTTTCAGTAAGAGTGAACATGCTAGAGCTAGCACTCCAAGCTATAAGTAGTGCATTCTATACAATATCCTCCCTCTCTTTTTTGTCTTTCAACTTTCTCTGCTCAATCTATACCCACATCTCATTTTGTATTCCCATAGTTATCAATCCTGTTACCCTCATACACTGACCATAATTCCTCAATTCCCTACACCCTACCCTCCTCCACCCCTTCCCATCAACCAACCTTTGTATTGATTAGGTTGACTGAACGATACCAATAGTATTGATTACTAAACACTATTCTATACTAAAAATAAAAATAATACCAACATAAATGGGACACCATCCATAATTGCTGTAGTGACATTTGATGGAGAATGTAATTACTGTATTGCTCATTGTTCTTCTGAGGGCCTACTGCAGAAAAAAAACCTGCAGCTCTAGAATCTCTTAGCTCCAACTTTATTTGTTTCCACTGATTTTGTTGCCTTTTGATCTTTTTTTTCTATAACTGTTCTACTTCTGTGTGTTTCTCTTTGGAATTCAGAAAGTGATATTAAGCCAATAATGTATATACATGTCTAGTATTTTTTATAATGTAGTTTTTAGTATCTTTTAGCATCATTTTAGTTTTAATAGGAAGAATTTGCAATGTCCACAATGACCTGTAGATGGAGATGTTGCATCCTTTTTTGTGAAAAGCAATGTACATTGCTTACATCCCACTTAAAAAGAAACTTTGCTATTAAATTTTTCTTGGAAATGGTTGAATTTTGACAGTCTAGGCTTTTATTCTCGTTAATCTCCCTGGGGGAAAAAAACTATAATATACAATGGGACCACGTTATTTAAAGTTGTTTTTAAACTAACAAAAAGTAAAGTTAATGTGACTAAAGAATTTCTATAGCTGACTATGGACTACCTAGTGACAATAGAATTGTCTTATGTATCAGCAATAGTCTTACATTGGTTGTATCAAATCATTTTTATTTTTCCTTAAAGCTACTTGTAAAACAAAATAAGGTTCTAACTCTAATGTTATTTTTATTGCTGTGCTCTACATTTCCTACTTTTCATTTCAAGCCAAATGTGTTCTGACACTGTGGAGACTATCCATAAAAAAAGTTAAAAAAAAGCTGAAATGCGTTAGTACTTTCCACATTTACTGCTCTTTGGTTTGTGTTTGCCTACTGCAACTGTTGTATCAATAAAGCAGCGATCAAATAACTGGCAGGCAAGGAAAACTGGGAACTAGACTTTGGAAACTGAAAATAAAAGTACCATTTTTTGAGATGTGGGAAGCAAAATTTGTAAATTTTTATAGAGGGAGAGGAAAAAAAAAGAAAGAAGTACCTGTGCCAGGGTTGTATTGTTAAATCGTTCACATTTTTTTGCAAATTGTAAATATGTCACTATTCAAAAAAAAAAATACATTCTTGAAAAGTCACAAAATGAATGTATGTAAACCAAAATATTTTTTTTTTCCTATTTGCTAGCTGCCTGTCATGCATTGAACTGGTCATAAATTTGTCCTAAGCAACTAGATATTAATTACCTTGCTAACCTGGTTCTAATTTTATATTCACTTTTAGCCAAAGTCTAATATTCAGTGCTAGCAATTCTGCTTAAGGTAGGCTGTGCTATTCATTTTAACGATTATTCTTTATACCTATATCTATATACTATATACTATATATCTATATACTAACTGATAACTTATACACATGCTGCTTAGGGCTTATGCCAGTTAATACTTGTTCTTTAAAGAGGTTTAGAACATTCAGAGACATTCTTGATTGCTTTTTTTAAAATCTATGTTTGAATGGGTTTACTGGATTTGTACCAATTACAATTATTTGTACATTATATTTCTAGTTACTCAATTCAATTGTAAAACTTTGAATTTTGTTGTATTCTTTACTTCTGCTTTGATGTTTTTAGATGTTATCCTCTGTACCTTACTTCTCAAACTTTCACAGACAAGCATATTGAATTCCGATCACACAGCCACATAGGTGCTTGGAGATTTACAGCTTTGCTGTGTGGTTATTAGTGTGACCACAGTTTACAGCTAAGAGCTTTTTATTTTTTCACTACATACTCTCTGCTATCATAGAGGAAAACTACAGGGAAACAGTGCTTTCCTGGTATTGATGTTTTTCTTAAAGGGGATAAGCCTTTAACTGACATAATCCTGCAATTTTCCCATCATACAAATGATAAGATTGCTGGAGTTATCAACATGCTTGCATCACCTGAGAATTGTTCAAACAGATGTCATTACAGCTAAGTGTATAGTAGAAATTACAATTGCTTGGTATTCAAGTGTGAATTGATGAATAAGGATTTCTACAATAATCATTAAGCTAATTTCTTCTGCTATGGCTCTCTGTTTTTTTTAAATCAGAAGAAAGATAACACTGGGGAACAATTTTGAACAAATATTTTGTTGACTTTAATTTTAAGCTTATTTACACCAAAATATGTAGGCTGATTCTGAAAGTGCACTTAGTTTTCTTCTATCACGTCAGTTTTTTTCTCTACTGCTTATAATAATGTGATTACTGTAGCATGGATTTGTATAGGCTATTCATTTACACACAAAACAGTGTGGTCAGAGGTTGTACGCTGCTCTACGTAGTGAATAAGAAATTTATTTTTCTACTTACACACGTTCTTCTTTTCAGATCATGTCTGGCTCTGCTCTTTCTCATCGTAAGTGCCTAAACAACCCTGATTCATTTTGTTATATCTGTGGCAGTTTCCCCATTCCTAGACAAAGGGTGAACATCAGCACATTTGTAGAGCAAGCCTATTTGGCATATTTCAAAATTAAACTTGGTGATCAAGATATGTCTTGGGCCCCTCATAAAGAGGGCAAACAGTGTGTCGAGGGTTTACAGATGTGGACAAAGGGAACACGTGATAAGATACCATTTGGTATATCTATGGTTTGGCCAGAGCCAGGAGATCATTTCAGTGACTGTTACTTTTGTATAGTGAAAACTTCAGGATTTAACAAGAAAAATAAATGTAACATAGAGTATCCCAGTCTACCATCGGCTATACGCCCAGTGGCTCATTCAGATGAAATCCCAGTGCCAGTTTTCGTTACACTACCCTCTCTTGAAGAACATGATTATGGTGATGAACTAGGTGACAACAATGACGAAGAGTCTGAAATTGAAGAGGATTCTGTTTGTAAGGGATCAGCATGATTGAAGTGATTTGGGACTATCCAAAAAGGCTTCAGATTTCCTAGCATCAAGACTGCTTGGGAAAAACTTACTTGAAAAAGGAACAAAGGGATCGTACTTTCGAACCAGAGAAATTGCATTTCTGCAGTACTTTAGAATTGACAGTGGCTTTGTGTATTGCTATAACATACCTGGTTTCATGGAGAAATTGGGAATTCCAATTGATAACTCACTTGAATGGCGCTCAAAACGGAGCTTAAAGTATGTCCTCCTTAACAATAGCAATATTTTTGGGTCAGTCCCAATTGGCCATTCAGCTTCTCTTTGTGAAGAATATGCAGACATAAAGAGAGTCAGTGAGTTGTTGCAATATCACCAACACAATTGGGTCATCCTAAGGTTGACCTCAAAATGGTATGCTTCCTTCTTGGTCAGCAACACGGATACACCAAGTATCCCTGTTATCTGTGCATGTGGGACAGCAGAGCTCGTGAGAGTCATTGGGTGGAAAGGAATTTGCCTCCAAGATCTGCCCTAAAACCAGGTGATCCAATCATTCTACATGAGACACTTGTTGATAGAAAGAATATTATATTCTTACCTCTGCACATGAAACTGTGTCTGATGAAGCAGTTCGTTAAAGCTTTGCCAACTGAAGGAGAGTATTTCAAGCACCTCATTTTGGCATTTCCTAGCCTGTCATTGGAAAAAATAAAGGCCGGTGTGTTTGATGGTCCACAAATTCCGCAGCTCATCAAAGATAAACATTTCATCAGGACATTGTCAGAAGTCGAAAAGAATGCTTGGATATCATTTAAAACCATTGTCAAAGACTTTCTTGGAAACACACGAGCAAATAATTACACAGAAATTGTCCAGAAACTTTTGGAGAGCTACAAAGTGCTTGGTTGCAATATGAGCATCAAGGTGCATTTTCTGCATAGCCATCTTTCCAACTTCTCAGAAAACCTTGGTGCAGTCAGTGATGAGCAAGGTGAACAATTCCACCAAGATATGAAGGTTGGAGCATCTGGCAGGATTGTCCTAACACTGAACACTCCAGGAAAAGCTATAAGTGTAAATTTGTACCTTAACTGCTTACTTGATTCATTTTCAAATGTTTTACTGTTAAAAAATTTCATAGAATAACAATAAATCCTTTGTATGAACAAAAGAAATTTAAATAAACAGTACATTCAACTTATTATTTCATTATTTTTTCATTGTATGTAAAATTTGTATGTTTTTTGACAAAAATGGAGGGTACCCTGTATTGCAAAAACTGGATGTGATAGCAAAAAACACTGGGATCATTTCAGGATTCACAACCCAAAAATTTGTAAAAAGCAAGTGTAAGATCTAACTCAACAAAAAATACGTTCCCCAGTGATTCAATAGGAAAGCAAAATCAGCCTGATGTAGGATGGTGTAGCCTAGAAGGAAGTAAAGTGCAGGTGTTCAAATGCAAATGCCAAATGCAAATGTAAAAAAAGTTCTGAGCATCACCACCTGGCAGGTATGTCATTGAACAGGCCAGTAAAACCTTTCCCACAATACATGTTGATAAAAGAAAAATAATGGCCCAATAAGCCAATTGTCAAACCAACTTCATGGTTACAATTCTTGCCAAGAGCTGGTTTTCATTTCACTATGCTAGCTCTCAAAATTCAGAAAAAAATGATTAGGTGACAATATATATCTTGTCTTGAGTCTCAATCATTGGCTGTTCTGCTCAGGATGTTATGCAGTGAGATTGGGGGACATGTTTTACATGCAATCATTTTCATATTGCACCTTTTAAAAAAAACAGGACCTTTGAATGTATTGAACACTTCTGGTTTCATGGTTAGTGCATGTCGAGGACTCTGAGTGTCTGTTCTCTTTCTTTGCAGTATAGTGCAGACATTGGGGCCATTTGAGCCTTGGCCTACTCAGTACCAGCAATGTTTTAGCATTGCCATCATGTACCCAGAAGGTGATATGCCCCTCTGCAATGCCAGAAGACCCAGGCAGCCTATTTACTCCCAGTGTCAGCCATAAGCAGGCAATGCCAGATGTCTTCTCCCCATCACTGTACTTGATCCAGCAGGTCTTCATCTTGTGTCTTTTACCCAGAGCTGGAAAAGATGGTAGCATTGTGATGTGACCCCAGGACATAGAGGAACTGCTTAGTTTCATCGGACCCAAAAGTCAGGAACCAAAAGAGTATGCTCTTTTTTCACCTGCTCCTTACTGCTTAGGAGATGACCCTAGTGCTACAAGTATCTATCTATCTATCTATCTATCTATCTATCTATCTATGTGCCACTTTCTTGTCAGACCAGGTACTTTTGGAATGTGGTAGCTGTGATTTCAATGGTGGCACTTTACTTTTTTTGTCAGGAGCCTCTTCCAAGGGCATCTTTAAAGGCAGCAATGTGTCCGGTTATATACTTGCCACATCACCTCTATAAGGAAAGTGGGACGGTACAAAAATTCATACATTATAAATTAAAAATATAAAAAATGCAGGATTAACTTTATTTTGAATAAAACAACTTATAGCATAAATGCAAACAACAATATAAATAAATCTGCTGCCTATATACCCCCTCTCAACTATAAACAAGAAGTGATTTGATAAATAACATGAATAAAAGAAGTTGCTCGTTCTCACTTCTCACTTGCCCTTTATATAATCTTCTTCAGGAGAATGAGTGTATATACACATTGTTCTTGGTAATAAATATATGTGTGTAAATATATATATATATATATAAAACACAGTGGGCCTGATTTATTAAAGCTTTCCAAGACTGAAGTAGATACATTTTCATCAGTAAAGCTGGGTGATCCAGCAAACCCAGAATAGATCTGCTGCAGGATTCAAAACATTTGCCACCACTAGCAAATGACTTTGAAGGAATCCATTCCAGAAATGACTTTGAAGGAATCCATTCCAGGTTGGCTAGATCACCCAACTTCACTGATGAAAGTGTATCCACTCCAGCCTTGGAAAGCTTTAATAAATCAGGCACAACTAACATGGACAGTTTTAGGGTTACTGACATGGTATTACACAGAAGTTTTGAAAAATATAGTTGGATGAAATAAAAACTGGTAGAAGAATGTCAGTAATTCTTTGTTACTGCTCTCACAGGTGTCTCTCTGCCTTGTGTACCCTTCTGCTGGCAGACGTCTCTCCAGCAGGGCCAGGCAGGTTGCTCCAATGCTTTAACTCACCTACATCTATGATACCAGCAGTGCTCCTTTACTCCAAAGCTTGGCAGATGTCCGTAGTGGCAGCAGCCTCTGCCTTGTGTACCCTTCTGTTGGCAGGGATCTCTCCTCCAGGGTCAGACAGGGTGATCCCACTGAATTATTCAAGGAAGTGTCCGCTTTGTTTCCCCAAGCCACCCAAGTGTCAATTAGTGTGCCCCCGAGGATGACTCATGGAAGTGACCCCCTGACTTTCAACCTGTACTAAGCTTGGTAAGTGTATTTTAAAGGATCTTTAGTTATCTGCAACCATCAACATAGAATTTTCATTGACTTTGCATGCGATATCAAAGTCACAGCCCTTTCAGGCTACATTCATAACAACATCCACACACCCTGTCATAGCCAGAATGTACAAACAGGTTCATACCAACCTCTCAAGCATGTCTATGCCAATTGGGGGACAGAAATATGGGCAGTTCTTAACCGGAAGTCAGGAAAATAAGGTGCTTCCTTTTATTAAAGAAATGGCTGGCTTTTGGGGTAGTTCTGTTTTTTTTTTTTTTTTGATTAAACATTATTCTTATGAAACCAATATACCTAAGTAGAAATATAAATGTAAAAAGTAAAAAAAAGCTATTGCAACAGTCTTCAAAAAGATATAGAACTCAAAGAATTACAAAACAAGCTTTATAGCAAAATTCAATAATTAAGAATAGAATAGTTGTAGAAACAATAAAAAAAAAACTCAGAAAAACATAAACATTTTAATTGTGAAGAAATTTCACATTTTTCCAAAAAAAGAACCTTTTTTCCAGAGTTCCTATAAGCAGATGATAAAAGTAGAATATAAATGATAAACTATGACTCTGAGCATTGAGCAGTGAGAAAAGGATATTATTATGATTTAAGTGGATAATGTATATCTCTTCTAGACAAATTTAATTTAAAATTGCAACATACAGAAATGAAGAAGGACATTTTTATGAGACATTGAAAGATTCTAGGCCAGATTTATGGTTTAATACTATGAATCAGGAAAAAGAAGAGATGTAAAGTGCTTATAAATTATGGCTGAACTGAATAATTACTAAGGTCAGACAACAACAGACCTATGACCAAGCCTTACAGCATCTCTACAGACAAGGAGCAGATACAGATTACTTTCTGCCCCAGGGTGCAAGAATATTTATTGTATAGTAACTAAGAACTAATAATGAAAAGTGCCATTATAAATAAACTAATCAAGTATATTTTTGCATTAAACTTGCATTTAGGATACATATTTTTTTTACTGCCATGTTGACTGAACAGTGTCATGACACTACAGAAAAAACAATGGTGGTAGAAATAGGTGAAGATGGCTTATAGGTCATTTATCAACTCCAAAATATCACTGAAACCCCATGGTTTTATAATCTGGCTACTCATTAGCCATACACAAAGTAGGAAGAGCCTTGTGGCACAGTGTGGGGCTTTGACAACAGGAAATCTTATTGCTGCTACCTTTGTAACCTAAACACAACTAGTGCACAATATCAGTTTATTTTAGTGCTCTGCATTTCATGTGCTATTAGTAAAGTTCAGACTTAGGTGTGGAGCCTATAGAGTCTCACAAAATGTTCTCTGCTGCAGAGATGCTGTGTAAATGGAGCATAATCCAGTCAAATGACCCTGACATTTCAAGTCATTTTTTCCCATTACCATTTTTACCATTCATTCATTTTTAAAGGGGCTTTTTAGACAGTCTGTATGGCCATATACTGTGGCATGCCTTCAGAACTCCCAAATGCTCCCAGTCCATTTGCCAATAGATTTTCTGTTGCTCCTCTACCTTCTCCAGCCAATACTTAGCAACATACAGAAACTCCAAGCCATACTTATGTTTCACAAAAACAAGGAAAAGTATTTGGCAGTATTTGGCATGAGCGCTTGGTGAGGTTTATTCCTGCTTTCCTAGGTTCCTGAAGGCTTCTGTATCCACCTTAGGGTTAGCCTATAGATCACTTGCTTGCTCCCGATTGTGCTCAAGAAGCTCAAGATTGTGCCAATTTTCCAAAATGGGACTTAGGAATATTAATTCTCTTTTCTCACACACTTTCAATGATCTCTTACCATTCTCCCACTCTGAGGGACCCAACTACCTTGCAAACCCTTGATGTAACCTCCTTCCCAAGATAATAGCACCACCCCTAAATAAAACTCTGGATTAAAAGAATGTCTGCACACAGTGCCACCTTGGGTCTGGCAAAGGTTTTTTTACCCGGGAGGAAAAAATGCAAATAAAAGTCTTATAAAAATGATTTAGATATGTAATCGTTCATAGAATGAATACTAACCTATTCAGCCAGTGAGGAAGCTGTTCTGCAGTTTTTGAAGGAAGTTGTTCAATGTTGGACTCCTGATGCATTCTTATTTATTATAAAAACAAATGAATAAAATACTACAAATACTGTAGTATTTGTAATAAAATACTAAATATTAATTTGTAATAAAATACTGTAATAAAATACTACAAAAAAAACTGGGTCAGGCGCGGACAAGCTAACTGAACTTGGTCAATCCAAATTTAAATTTGCCCAGTCTGGAATGCTTATCGTTACTTGTTCCAGACCTTTGGAAACTTGCATACACTGCACTGCTGGGATATATAATTCCCTTTATATTTGATTTTTGCCTGTGTAGGATTACACATTACATCTCAATAGCTTGTCAAATGCTTTGATGTCATGAGGCAGATGTCATACCAAGCAAACATGTTACACTGCTTTGTGGAAGTGAGGTTTAATTATTGCTGATTCCAGCAAACTCCTTTAGGCACACAATATTACATACTATTTTTATTTTTAATTGCTTTTGCCCCTCAAAGAAAACACATGAAAAGGGGGAAAAGGAAACTCAGTTATAAAATTATATATTTATTTACATAAATGAGTAAAAACCAATTCATGTGCAAAACCACATTTCTCACCCCAAGGCAAAAGTTTCTGATCAGCATAACTGTATATCATGAAATGTAACATTTTTTAACTTGGGATTTCAGTGTGTACTCTGTGTTATGCTATAAAAAAATGTGAATTTCAAGGGAATTCCTTTCTATGATTTGGGTGGATTTTTTATCTCCAAGAGCAAAAGTATATTAACACATAGCAACTAATCATGATTAAATCTGAAATTTATTCTGATAATATATTTCCTAATTCTTCCCTTAACTTCTCATCAACATGCCAATGAAATTAATAAATAAAAACTTTCTATTTTTCATACATTTGATTTTAAGTCCCCACAATGTAGGCAAATCATGAGTGGGTAAATGAGCCGGCAGAATGCTGTACATAGCTAATAGGCTGTGCTAATACCCACATGAAACTAGTTAATGAAATTTGGCATCCATCTAGTCTCCATCTAAGTTGCTCTAATACAAAATTGGCCAGATTTATTAAAACTCTCCTGAACTGGAACAGATACACTAACATGGAAGAACCTGGGTGACCCAGCAAACATGGAATGGATCTGGTTCCATTTGCCAACTAATTGCAAATAATTCTTTAAAAATCTTAAAAGGTATCAGTTAGCTTTAGGTGTTTAGCTTTATTGTGTTTGCTTGTTACTTAGAGTTAATTTAAAACTGCATGTTCATCTAAGATTTTCTGTCCAGGGTAACAATACCAATGCGTGGTTCCTCTGCAGAACAGTTTTGTTACCCTATCCAAAAACAAGTAAATTCACAGACATGATAGACAGGTAATAAAACTACACTACAGGAGCTTCTCAGAAAAACAAATACGGCTGTGTTAGAGATAGTGGCAGACTACAATGTATATGTCACTTTTGATGCTGCTCATTGTGCTACATTAAGTGTGCAGCAGTCAGAACAAGACAATAATGGAATAATGCTGTGGGTTACTGTATATATGCTATCGGTTCCTATATATATATATATATATATATATATATTTAAATTGTATATAGCAGATCTAGCAATGTGCTATGTCACTTTAATGTGCTGTGGGTTTACCAGTTACAATATGCCGTTGTTTAGATATTAAATATTTATGTGTATTTATTTTACCATGTAGATACAGCAGCTGCCTTTATTGTAGAGGAACAAAAGGGTCATCCAACACCTCTAGCTATACCCATTATAGAGATATATTTTATCATTTTATATTATTTCCACAGTTCTTTAATATTAGTCTGTTGTAGCTCTCTCTTTCTTTCTTTTCTCTGTTCAATTTTAAATAGCTACGCATGATTTATTTAACCAAAGTTCATAGAAACTAAAGTTCTGATGGAACCTGAACATTGAGAAAATTACAAGGTTTAAGTAAAAGGTATAATTTAACATTCTGACGTGTACAGTACAGTAATACTTGTAGATAACATGTCTGCTGCTTCACATAATTAGTGCGTTCAAAAGTAAGACAGAAGATACAAGATGCACATATCCAACTCCCATTAACCCAACTTATATCAGATGGAATACCCTTCAATAC
The DNA here is from genome assembly GCF_032062135.1 of Pyxicephalus adspersus. NCBI lineage: Eukaryota > Metazoa > Chordata > Amphibia > Anura > Pyxicephalidae > Pyxicephalus > Pyxicephalus adspersus. The sequence continues at coordinate 123,738,602 of NC_092858.1, forward strand.
TATTAAAGCTGAATGTATAATTAAATCATTTTTATTCAATTAATTAAAAAAAGTATCAGAGTGCAACTTGATATCACCCTAATGCAATCCACAGTACAAAAAAGTGCATTCTGGGAAAGTGAGCAATAGCATGAGGATAGAAAACCAATAACAGAATAGTTAGCATTTTAGTCTGCTGCTTATTCGTTCGCGGAAAAGTCACAGGCTGTAGGACAAGACATGTAAGAGAATATGTATGAGAATATAAGAGGAATTATTCTTCCCTTCCAGACTTGGCTGTGTTGTGTGGTAGAAATGTGTACCTTTCAGCACTGGATCAACAGAAATATTTACAGGTAAAACAGCTTCTACATATATAACTATTGAGCTAAAATTTGGCAGTCATCCAAATATATACTGTAAAGGTGCTCATTTGTCTGGGTCTTTTTATATCTAGTAGAATTCACATTCAGCTGGACTGGTTCTTGTTGTAATTTTGATGATGATTTTGCAGCTCTCTATGCAACTTATTCAAGTTATGATGGCTAAAAATAATATCTACAAATTGAAATTGAAAAATAAGTTAAAATACTGTATAGTGAAGACTGAATTGGCACTAAAAGACTGGTTAGCTGGATGTTGGTAACATGCAGAAAAGAACTGGAGAACTAAAAAACCACTATAGTTATCTACAATGGTCTCATTATTGAAGAAGTTTTGCTCCGGACCTGTTACTTTGGGGGAACGCCTTGAAATAACCTTCAAGTATTCTAGGATTCCCTACTATATTTACTATATTCACAACTTAAAGTACATTAGTGTGGTGGTTAGTAGCAAAAAATTCTCTTACATTCCTGGCTATTGTGAAGAAGGTCACCCTTACAGATTGGCCAAATAGATCATTGATGTTACCTAACTGACCTGAGAGGCACGAATGACTAATTGCTGAAGGAACCCCTAGCTACCACTGGAGGAACCCTAGGGATCCACAGAACCCTGGTTGAGAAACACTGATCTATGGGGTCTATTGATAAATGTTTCCAGTGAAGATTCTTTCAACTGTTACCCAAAATATTCAAATCTGCCCATTACATTTAATTAGAAAAATCTATGAATCACAAGTAAAAGTTGTCTCACACATTTTTTAATTAAAT
>NC_092858.1:123740072-123749327 GCF_032062135.1 Pyxicephalus adspersus
TAAAACATAATTATCATATTTCTAGCAGTAAAAATACACAGGGAAATACCTATTCACACAGACATATTATTTAGTCTTTCTTCAAAAGAAAAAAAAAACATAAAAACTGATAGCATAACTCCCTGCACAATTATAGGTTGCGCTAACAGCAACATTTTCCACCTAGCAGAATTTTATTCTAATTGATACCATTTCACTATTTATGTGTTGCACACAGACTGGTAGGTATTTGCAGTAAATAAAAACACTTTTACTAGAATATAAATATGATGAGTCTTACATGCACTTTTGTAAATGAATGTGCATATATTTTTATATAAATAAACTAATAAAAAGATTGTATAAAACATTATTAAGTGTATTTTATGCAATCTGATTACAACCTCTTGTAATTCTTTGAAAAGCAGGACTTGGAAAGGGTCATTACTTTGGGTCATTCAGGTGTCTTACCTTTACACATGTTCTGTCAAAGTGGATGCAACAAGATTTTAAAAAAAGAAACTTTACTAACCTAACCCTAAATCTAACCCTAACCTTAATCAGGTGTGTAAATGTATGAAAGAATTAAAATATGAACCTTTTGACAGGTAAGACACCTCACATATATTTATTTTATCTTTACATTTAGCAATTTGTCTGGAATTTAGCTTTATTTAGTGTTGCATAGGGTGCCCATAGGGTTCATGTTTTTTGTTATGCTAGTGGCATCAACACTACAATTTCTTGGGTATGGGCAATACACATAGTCATGGCTTGCCCTAGAATTAATTTGACTTTTTTATGTCACTAAAATTATGATTTTCCAACCCTGAAAACCCTAACCACATATCAACTACCCTTTGTAATACTCATCAACTTCTTCTACCTTCCCAGATTCCCACCCTTCAACACAGAAGGCCATAATAGCCAACCCCAAAAATATTACTTTGCTTTCTTCTGGAAAGTAAATTTTATAGATATTATATTATTATTATTATTATTGTTAAACAGGATTTATATAGGACCAACATATTACGCAGCGCTGTATAATAAATAGGGGTTCCAAATGACAGACAAATACAAACAGTGACACTGGAGTAGAGGACCCTCTCCTGAAGAGCTTACAATTCAGTAGGTGGGGGAATTAACACACAATAGAAGGGGAGATATGTAGTGGTGGGAAGTAGTGACTGTTTCAAAAGACAGAAGAAGATGGGTAGGCAAGTTTGAAAAAAATAGGTTTTGAGTGCTCTTTAAAGCAAGCAGAAAGTAAGAGTAAGCCAAATTATGAATTTTGGTTACTGCTGTGGATCAAGAGAAAACACTTGTGCATACCGAAGAGAACTGGAGAGTCCTAGTGGGCCAGGGAAAATGAAACATCGCCTAATCCATTGTGAAGTTTCTGATTAATGGCAAATCAGTTACTTCCCTCTATGTGGGACTTTACATGATCACAGAAATGTACAAAGAATTCTAATATCCTTAAAATTTACATCAAGGGATAATTTATCCTTTATAACTAGAGTACAATTTAAAACCTTTAGCATCCAAATGGGAACTAATTAATTTGTATCTTTAACTGAATTAATGCAACTCCCATTTCTCAAACCTGAACAATCTGCTGCAAAAGCATTTTAGTTGGGTAACTATCAATGGGGGAATATCAATATTCCAAGAAAATGTTGATATTTTCAATCTCTTGGTAATCTGTTTTGATTAAAAACACATAAACGGTTAAAACAGAAACACACACACACACACACACACAAGGCCTTTAATCATCCATAGCAAATATGCAAATATGAGCCCCTTTCTCATTTTAACCAGAACCTGTATTACCTTACATCATCCTTTCCCTGCCATCATCCACTGTTTAATGCACAAGCCCCTACGTGCCTGGCCCTTGTATCTTGGACTGAGATAAAAAGAATTCCCAATTTAGGAGCAGAGTGCATTTCTGAAATGATCAGATAGAGTATTTGCATATGTTGCAAATTTGTGCCGTTATTTATATATATAAATATATATATATATATATATATATATATCACTTTGCCCACATGTACACTTTATCAGCCACTAAAAAATTAAAAAATAGAAAAAAATGATATATACTGCAAAGTGTTTTAAGCCATCCAGCTTATCATACATAGGTTTAATGAATATTATGTGTTGGTCATCACAACTGAAAAAATCACACATCCATCTGTCGGCCCTTTATGAAAACAGTGGTGAGCGTGGTTTTTGATTGGTGGTCATCGGGGAGGGACGACTCCAGACATCACAGTAGTAGCAGCAGTGATTGGCAAGGAAAACCTCAGTTTGGCTTTTTTTTGCTCAAACCAAACAGAGGCATGTTTAGGTAACAAAATATTACCCTTATCATTGCTTTACTACCTTCTGAGGCAGGGCCATCTAGCTCCAGGTAAATTTGGTTACCACCCAGGAAGCCAGGTCCAACAGGGAGCAGGGTTAGCTATGTACACTGACCTGGCAGATGAAATCTTTCCTTACTGGGCTCCAAATCATAAAATGATGTATCACAGATCTCAGCAGAGAAGGTGCGGAGTGGGAGATTTCCTCTGCTGACTGTCAGCTTATAAATAATAATGTGTGGTTCAGTGGCTGTATCTGGGGACAGGGGGAAGCGGAGTCTACAATAGAGGGGTGGGGGCTGTCACTGAAGGTACGTAAGGTAGGGTTATACACTGCCAAGGGGGGCCTGCACTGAGAGGGAAGTTTGCATAAATGAGGATTGAGCACTTAAGGCTGTATTGGGGAATGAAACAGGTCTATCGCTGGGTGAATGTCTGTGCTGCAGGGAAGTTCTGCATTGGAGGGTCCGTCACTGAAGGTGGCGTCTGCACTGGGTTGGGTCTTCACCGGGGAAAGGCACTAGGGAAGGATCTGCACTAGTCATGGATGAAACTGGAGCCAAATGACTTATGTATGTGTCAGACAAGTATGTTTTGCAGAGAGATAAGGAATAGAAAATGAGGATTGTGGAGGCAGGGGGACAGAGGCCAAGAGGCTATGAATGGGGGTGTGCAGGTCTGTAAAGGTTGTGGTGCATTCTGTACAGAGAGCTGTGAGAAAATACATTTGCAGGGGATAAAGCTGTACAAGAGGGTCTGTGCAGAGGCCAGAGCTGAAAAGCAGAGTGTGCAGAAGTGAAAACCATGGAGGGGGTTGCAATGGTGTAGGTAGTGTAGAGGTAAGCTGTAAACATAGAGTCAGAATAATGGGATGTGGACTGGGGGTGCTTAGTTATGACCAAAGTGTTTATTGTCATAACAGCTACTGGTTGCTTCTTAGCCCGGGACTATTTCATCCAAATTGTTCTGTTGAGGAAGCCACAAGCAAAAAGGCGCACATAAATGAAAAGTAATAAAATATTTGGTTCTAAAGCTCACGTGCATCTGTTATATGATGCCGTGGCAATGATATTTTGTGGGTACATGGACAGTGGCAAATGGGAAGTACTGTTGAGTCTCTAACCAAGCCCCTTTAGGCCACAATGAGTTTTGCAGTCAAAACCAGTCCTTGTCTTAGCAAGGTGTGCTTCATATTTTTCCCTGTTAGCTTGGCATTGAATCCATATTGTGCCCCCCACCCCCCAAAAAAATTGGAGATGCCAATTCTGCTATTTCGCATAGAAACTGCCATACCGAGACACTGGCCCTGTTTTTTTAAAGCTCTCCAAAGGCTGGAGAGAATACACTTTCATCAATGAAGCTGGGTGATCCAGCAAACGTGGAATGGATCTGGTCCAGAATTGAAAACATTTGCTAACAAAAAGCAAATGACTTTTAAGAAATCCATTCCAGGTTTATTGGATCACCCTGCTTCACTGATGAAAGTGTATTTTCCTCAGCCTCGGAGAGCAATAATAAATCAGGCCCACTGATCTAAAATATGTAAGCAGTCAGTAAGGCAAGGATTCTTCACCTGCATACATTCTTCTATGCAAAGCAGAAATAAATTCAGCAGTTGGTGGCAGCTTTATATATCTCTCCTGATGGGACAATCTTACAGTTACTGCTCACAGCGTAAGTCATGAATAAAGCTTGGAGATTAAAAGCACAAAAGCAAAAGCTGGTATTTTTGACAAATACTCATAAATAGGTGTATGATCAGCTTACCTTATATCAATTATGCCAACATAATATGACTATTGAGCTTTTAATTAAGCCCAAGATGCATAAACATATCATCTCTTGTTTTGAAGATATACATGATTAGCATACTTGTCAAAACTAATATCAAGATACAAAATAGCTTACAACAGTATAAAAGACCAGGTCTATTGATGATCTTGTATTTGTGTACTGGTGCCCATGTATGTACCAACCACTGTTGTGGGAAAACAAGAACATTTCGTTGACATTCACCCAGAGCTAACCAACTCCAGCTCTACATTACCCCTTTATCTCTTCTTAGATTTTAAATGCAAACGATATTTTTTGCAGAACCTCAAGCTGATATAGCGTATATATTTAAAGAAACAATTGAAAAGGGTAATAATGTTTCAGTGGATTTAATTTTGGAATTTTTGTTTTTAAATTATCAAGAACTTCCTTGTTTATTTGTCTGCAGTAAAAAGTGAATCAAAATACCTGCTTTAGACAAATAATAATATTAGATTTAGTCCTGTCTTTATTCCCAAAGGCAATATGCAATACTTTGTTAATAAATAAACTTACAATTGTACTTTACTTGAATTAATAGACCCAAATAAGAAAGCAGAAAGTCGAATATACCCTTCACTAGACAGCAGAGAACATTGCTTTTTATTCACCAAGGGATAAAACCAATATTATTGTGCTTTATAATGTTAAATTGTATTTTCATTATAGTAAGTGTACTTGGAAAATATAAACAATTAGGGTGAAAGGTACAGTGTGCTTAAGGGAAATGTGAACATATTGTTGGTGGGTGAAATGTTTGTCCTTTCAAAGTAATACTTTTAATAATGTAATTTTTTTTTAATGAATACTTGTAATACCTGTAATAATTTTGGATAATTTAGTCCCAAGGTTGTCCCAAGGTGTTAGCAATATATGACCTTTCTAATAGTAGAGGTCATAGATGAAATATCGTTTTGCAATGATTCCCTAGGGACAGCAACATGTCTTTCAAAAAGGTGTCCACGACAGGGGTATCAGACGCTGGAAAATCATCTATAGATTGTGTCAGCACTGTCTCATTAGGAGAGCCATTATGATTGGAGAGGTCTCCTGTTTGAGAGATGTCAGCCGTCAGGGTTATATCAGAGTTAGGAAGACCAGCATCTGAAGGCTTACCTGTCTCACACATTGCCCCTGATTCATCAATAAAATCAAATGTTTAAACCATTTAAACAGCGCAAACATTTTTTTTTAGGGCTATGGGTAATATGTGTGCCATTAGAAAGAATGATATATTAGGGGAACAGTGACTTTTAATGCAAGCTCGCCAGTGTAAAGCTGCCGGAGATGCGCGGCTCCGGCCACAAGCTTTTTCAGTTGCTGAATAGCGTGACGGCGTACGATTTCGGATCGCGAATACGAATGCGCGAGCGATCATCCTATTCTGCTTGATGAATCAGGGGCATCGAATCTGTCTCCGAACATTGTGGGGATCGTGCCACAGGTGATAGAGCTGCCTAAGTAGAAGCCTTCCTTTCCTGCTTAAAAGGCCGCGGTGTGAGAGCGGCACAGCCATCTTGGATTTCTACTCCCTCTGTTTTGGAGAAGAAATCTGTTGGCCTCCGGGGTCCGTTTTTAAGTTTTTCCCCCTGGTCATCTTCAGAAGAGATGTGGAGATGTACTGCGCCAGATCAGAAGGTTATCCGATCGTGAGTCGCTGTGTCATGCTAGAGCGGCACCAAGGAGAGAGCATGCTCAGAAAGCGTCCATTCCTTCTGGCAGCCGGCCACACCCCTCAAACTATGACCTTTCTTACCTTTCCCAACTTCAATATTCACCTGAGCCCCTTATTTAAACGCTGTCTATAGCTATATATGCTGGAGATCATGCTGATTTTGCTGCTGAGGGGGGTTTCGTACATTCTAGCCACACCACCACCTCCACTTGTCTGATATAGCGGTCACTTACCTGGTACAGGTAAACATAACAGCCTCTGATTGGGCCTGATTTATTAATGCTCTCCAAGACTGGAGAGAATGCTTTTTCATCAGTGAAGCAGAGTGATCCAACAAACCTGGAACTAATTTCCTAACAAGTCATTTGGTATTTGTTAGCAAATGTTTTCAGTCCTGGACCAGATCCATTTCAAGTTTGCTGTGTCACCCAGCTCACTTAGTGTATCCTTTCCAGTCTTAATAAATCTGGCCCAGAATTTCAGCTTTTTTATCCTTTTTTGTTTGCTAATTCTCTTGATCTCCAGACCTTTCTAGACCTATCTATCCAGACCAGTGTTCCTCAACCAAGGTTCCGTGCAACTAGGGTTCCTCCAGAGGTTACTAAATGTCCCTTGAGCAATAAACAGTTTGTGATTCTCCAATGACACCTGTGATCTTTTTGGCTATCTGTAAGGGTGGCATTCTTCTTAATAAGCAGCAATGTAACAGCTGTAAAAAGCTGTATTGTAACCTGTGGATCCAGTAAATATAGCAAGGGTTCGCTGAAAACCCTGAAAGTTATTGCAAGGGTTCCTTCATGGTAAAAAGGTAGACCAAACACTGATCTGTAGATGGTGGATGTAGTGGTGATGATAGTAGATAGTATATAGTAGATAGTAATAGATAGTAGTAGTAGATGATAGTGGTGGATGTAGCCAACATTACAGCCCTGTTCAGAACTGACTTGGGACCCTCATTGGAACCCCTGTTGGGTCTAGGGTCCTTGTTTAATGGCACATTTTGCACCTCCCTATTTCTGCCTCTGTATTTAGATATATGCATTTCAGATGATTTTGTTGCATTTCCTTTGGTGGGATTCCTGATGATTTGTTAAAATGGCCACATTTTCATCAGAAGTATGTGTTACAGGGTAACAACTTTGAAACACTATTGGGAGACAGGCACAGCACATTATCGCTCTGTAACAGGCAAAATTATATTTATTTTTGTCTTTCTGAAGAGCGTTGTTATTAATTGATACATTTTACAGAAAGAAAACTACTAGACTAGACTACTAGCTCTAAACTACTTCCACTAGATCACTTTAATCAAACCTAACTTTTAGGTGTCCCCTGAATTAGTGAACAGCTGAGCAGGAATCCAGTTCACATAAAAATACAAAAGTAAATAAAAGAACAAGTAAAATATGTACCAAACCAAATTCATACTATAAAGGGATGATGGTAAAAAAATGAAGATTTTGAAGGAGAGTTTTAAAACTATTTTTATAAAATTATTGATAGTGTCATTTATAACTGGAGATTATGGTCTGGTTTATTAAAGCTCTCCAAGGCTGGAGAGGATACATTTTCATCAGTGAAGTTGGGTCGTCCAGAAAACCTGAAATGTATCTGGTCCAGGATTTAAAACATTTGATAGTAAATAGCAAAAGACTTTGAAGAAATCCATTCTAGGTTTGCTGGATCACCCAAACTTCAGTGATGAAAGTGTATCCTCTCCAGCCTTGGAGAGCTTTAATATATCAGGCCCATTGCTACTGAAGTTTGCATAGCCAGTCAACTTTACGTAAAAACTGTCAGTCTAAAAAAACGAAATGCTATGGTTTGGGTATTCTACCCATCCCTGTTTTCTTTCTCAGGATAAATATTTAAATGCATCCATTGACATTGCTTTTTTATCAGATCTATGTAAGGAAATACACTACAGAAGGCCTAGCCAAGAAGAGACTTTGCTAAAATAACTCTACAATTGCTCCCGTTCTTTCACTTTTGCAGACTTAACCTTCACTACACAAATGCAAATGTGTTTTAGTAGAAAAGAGAAATATGTAAATATCTAAAGGTCTTAATAAACTTTGTAAAGCGCTGTGTAATATGTTGATGCTATATAAATACTGTATAATAATAATATAATATTTTAGTTATTATAATAATTTAGTCAACGCTTAATAATATGAAAGAAAAAAATTAAAGAAAAATTGGGACGTTAAACTGCTTTGAAATATGTTCCAGTATGTTTAACTTGAAGACTGGTATTTCCTTGCAAGCATTCCTACCATTTATTGCAATAGATATATAAATAATCTTTTGCTAATACAAAAAAGGGCAAATTTCACATTACACACAACTTTCTTGTAGTTTATGTAAAGTTTGTGTGAGGGCTGGAAGGGCTTCAACACTTCAACAGAGTTTGCGCCCATCTGTCCTACAAGTCAGAGCCTGCAACATTCATCCCAAATACATTTTATGCCACCACCTACATCTTAGGGCTTTATTATGTCCCTTTGTCTGCAACACATCCAGTTTAAAATCTCGTGTAGACAAAGGGTTAAAAAAACTGCTTTCTTTAATATAAAAGTTTAGTAACATACAACATGTTAGCAACTGGCACTTCTGCAGTCAGAGGGCCAAGGTACATTCAAACATCAGACTTTGTCACTTTTTAGAGTTGTAGAATATCAAACACAAATCTATCACATTTTTATGGTTAGTATTTTGAAAAAAGTATTCTGAAAAAAGAATGTGCATGCTGAACAAAAAAGGGATTTCTAAAATGTCATAAATTACAAAAATCCCTAAAATAAAAAAAGAATGAGAGAGTAGAACTAGAGATGCTTCCAGGTTTCATTTCTCACTATATACATCTTTTATAAAGAAGAACACTGTAATACATTTTCTATAAGGCATATATCATTTTAACAATGATGCTTTGGAAACAGTTTAATGTTACCTGTTAGGTAGTTTTAAAAAAAAACTTTCACTTTGTCCATTCAGGGCTAGATAACTGGTTCACCTGATATCCTTGTTGTGAATACTTACCTTTTCTATCCCTTGGAATTACTTGTTATTTCTGGTTATACCAGATAATGTAACACTTCTCTTTCTTACTACCATGCCCTATCACTGTGAGACAACCAGCAGAGGAGTATAACCAAGGCAAGTATTAGTAGCATTGTAGATGGGCCATCTGTTACTTGGCCCTAAGTTAAACCTCTTTAAATGTACAGTGATAGATATACAGTTGCTTTAGGATATTACACAGACAAATTTGGCAGACCTTGTAAATACAATTTACTAAGTAAGGGAAGTTTGTTGAAATAATGCCCCTGATTCATCAATGAAATCCGCGCTCGCTGGAAGCGCGAAAGTATGCGCGGCCAGCGATCGCGGATTACCGCGGTCCGGACTCGAGTA
>NC_092858.1:123751882-123761941 GCF_032062135.1 Pyxicephalus adspersus
GCACGATTCCGGATCGCTAATACGAATGCGCGACCGATAATCCGATTTTGCTTGATGAATCAGGGGCAATGTGTTTTTCATGCCATCTCAAGGACCACAATAGTTAAAATAAATAATTTAATGATAGGAACTTCTGTGAGTTATTGGGTCATGCTCAGTTCAATTATTTAACTATAATTTACTATAATTACCGTATTATTCATTATTTATCATTAAACTCCATTCCTTATGCTATTTTTAGTTGTTCCAGAGACTTATGTATGTTTTAATAACAAGGAACAGGATTCCAAATATTTAATGAGGCTTGCAGCCATGTTTCATAATGCTGCCTTTTATCCTGGTGTTAGAGTGCAGAATATGGCAGGATGGAACAAACAAAATATTTTATTGTACAAAAAGGAATTATATGATGCCAAATTTAGGGAATATTTGGCACCATGTACTTCAGTTTTCCCTGAAAAAGAGGAAAATAACCCTGGATAAGGCTCTAAATAAGTGTTGTGCTGTTGATTTTAAGCTCTTTATTTGGGATCCAGGTCCTGGAAGGAATTGGTGGGCCAGGTACTCATCCTCTCCATTTCCAGGCCAGAAAATTAGGATGGCTCTGGAGCACCTGGCCATGAATAACAAGGCACCTGTCTTTGTATCAGAGGGGAATGGTAGCCTGAGGCCAGGTAATGAGGTTGTGTGCAGCTGGGACAGCCTTGGAGGTTTCCCAAAGTCTACTTCGGAAGGACCAATACCCCTGATGGCTGATGGGTCTGAGCCTGAATGCAAGCTGTAATGCTGGTGGGAGCAGGACTTGTGTTACCTGTGAGTACCAGGCTCAATCATGGAGTAGCTGCTTGGGCTGCAGGACTTTCTTTACTTTTGTGGGTTTTTTTTACCTGTGGGACTTAAAGCTGATGTAAGCTATTTTTGTTGTGCTGTTTTCTTTATGCTGAATGGAAGCTACTTAATTTGTGCTTGAGTCTGAATAAACAAAGTTTTATGAAGCACTATAGTGTCTTGTGATGAGCTGATCCCCCCCTAACGTCACAAGGGTTACTTTATATTGTACTAAAGGCTGTTCTATTTCATATATATTCGTTAGAATGCCTCCCAACTTCCTTGGCATTTGGTGAATTAAAAATTTATTAGAATGGATTTTTTCCCTATGCCAGCTAATTTTGTATTTTATTGGCATTGCTAAATACATCACTGCTTAAGCCAGAGGTATGCTGTGAGGGCTTTGCAAATCCAAAAAAATTACTCATTATTGGCCAAGATTTCTTAAATATTCTTTTTTAAATAGGTCAGCTGATTCTGATCACAGACGTTTTGAAGCCTATGTAAAACTGTATACTCCTGGAAATATAGAATGGAACAAAATAGATATTATTCAGGCTGAGGTATTACAGAAAGCCAACAGAGCCATAGGTGAATACAAACACAGTTATATATAATTACTTTAACAGTACAAATAATGTCAAGAAGACATTCACTTCTTAGAAATGCCAACATTGTGGTCAATGTTTGACCTTTCGCTAAGTGTATTTCCTACAAGGCTAGAAGAATATTAGATTTCTTTACTTATTCAAAATGCCTCTGAATTAAAAAAAAGTAATTATTTCTAAAATGTAATCCTTTTAAATAGAAAGGAAATACTTTACCAAAAAAAATGGACAGATCCATATACAGTAATATTTAATAGATAAGCAGCCATATGGCTTTTCAATACCAACTGCATCTAAAATAGTTTTTTGTGTACTTCTTAAGCTATTGTATTAAAGCAACTCTGTAACCTAAATTAAAAAGAAATGTAAACAAGACAGCTCTAATATACTTTTTCTGCAAATCATTTTGCTGAATGCCATTGAGAAGAAATCAAGGTTTTTCAGCAACTGGCAGGAGTTTCAGATTTCTGATTCCACCCTAAAACTTCCCAGGTGAGCTGGTTACTAACTTACAATACAAAGTGTATGTAAAGATTTTCCGTAATATAATAAGTAATATTAATATTCATATACCATAATATCTGCTGATCTCTCCTGGGTAATATGAACTGGGAGGTACTCAGGTCTGGGTGCTGTAGCTGGGGTATAGGTTGATTAAATACAGACTGTGTCCACCACCATCTCATTGCTGTCCTTCCTCACAACCTCATTAAAGTATTTTGGAGCCTGCTAGGATTCCAATTTCAATGGATTGTCAATGGTAATTGTTTATATCAGCTAGGCAATGATGAGGGCACACGAAAAACAAACCTTCCACTTTGCAAATCACATGACTGCAAATTTCAGTAGTAAGTAGTAACATAGTGTAGGTGTTAAAGGGTGTATGTTGGGATTTTTTAATCACTCCATTTGGTGGTCAATATGTACTTGTGGTCAATGGTTTCACACTATCAATAATTTTATTATTCATATGAATGTTTATCAACTATAACACATCTCAACAAAATTTTTTTTTCACTTGCCAAGGATTTTGGAATGTATTTAGTGTATTTCAGGTCTGCTGAATCCAGAAATGACATCAGTTTCATTGAATTGACTCTAGTTCTTGTAATACAAGGATTAAGAATAGACGATTTTACCAACAACAAATGTTAACACATATAATTAGCATATAATTATCAATCTTTATTTACACCGATGTTTTGCATTTTATGTATTAACCCCCCTAGCGTTCTAATTCTGTCATTTTTTGATGCAAAAAGTGATCCTATTTTTTTTGCGTAGAAATTTTTGTTTATATTGTGAGCCTGTAATTCTTAGGATTAACTCCCGGGTATAATTATTATACTTATTTATTATATTAGAATCATAATTTATAAAATAATACATAATTATAAATCATTATTATAAAAAATAATGAAATATTAGCCCAAAACAATGTAATTTATCCAAAAAAAAAATGTTATCAAAAATTTCCTTCTGAAATTTTCCAAACAAGGGTGCAATATTATTGATAAATAATAATATAAATTATATGCAGATTTTAGAAAAAAAAATTTACTTCAATTCAGGAAGTGATTAAAAAGTCATTAAAAGGTTAGATCAAGGTCAGGGCTAATAGCGTGCAAAATGTAAATCAGGGCACTGGGCAATTATGCTTGGTGCACTACAGCGTGTATTTATACTTTTATTATATGTTTTGATGTGTTTTTACTTTAAAAAAAAATTTAAAAGCAGATTACATAGTAATCTGCTTTTAAATTTCCCGCCCCCAGAATCCATCACTCCACCGCATCATCCGGAAGATGTCACACATCTTGCCGGGTGATGCGGTGGGGATGTCCCCGCCCTACTTCATTCCCCTGCTCGCATCTCCCGGAGGCTGATCTCTGGGTGATGCGAGCAGGAGAGTGAGCAGCGGGGACATCATCCCCTACTCCCGGAGGGTGAGATCAGCCTCCGGGTGATGCGAGCAGGGAGCAGGCAGTAGATCCAGGGGCTGCTGCCAGCGGGAAATCTCCGCTGGCATCACCCTCTGGATTTACTATTGGTGATCGCATCTGCAGTTAGATGCGATGCACCAAGCAGAAATCCTGCATGGTGCATCGCATCTAACTACAGATGCGTGCATCGGGGTGGTGGGGACCCGGGCGGTATTTAAAAGCAGATTACTCCGTAATCTGCTTTTAAATTTCCCGCCCGGCCACGCCCCCCGACGGAGAAGCGCCCCGCCATCACAGCGGGATCGTGAGATCGCCGCGGGAGCGCGGGGATAAGGTAAGAGGGACCCTCAAAAGTACCCCGAGTGTGACTCGGGATTACCGCTTTTTGCAATTTTTTCCACCCCGAGTCACACTCGGGAATACCGCTAGGGGGGTTAAATGGTACATTATTTTAATGAAACTTTAATTTGCCTTCTTTTTATTCATACATTTTGTTTTACAGAAATATGAGTTCTTTAGGAAGTTGTTTAAATGACCCTAATGTATTTTGCTACATTTGTGGTGAATATTTTCAGCCAAAACAGGGAGAAAACATTACAAAATTTGTGAAACAAGCATATCCTGCATATTTTGGTATTAAACTGGGGGACCAAGATAAGTATTGGGCTCCCCATATGGTATGCAAAACTTGTGTAGAGTATCTACGTCAGTGGAAAAATGAAAAACTAAAACGTTTGAAATGTGGTATACCTATGGTATGGTGAGAGGCCAAAAATCATCATAATGATTGTTATTTTTGTGCTGTGAATGTAAAAGTTTTCAACCGTTACAAGAAAAACAAGTGGGAGTACCCTGATTTGTAATCAGCAAGATGACCTGTGCCGCATGGTGCTGATGTTCCTATACCAGTGTTCAGTACACCGATTTTCCTGTATCCGACATGGAGGATATACAGGGTTGGAGTGTAATCCAGGAGTTAGGGTTTGTTTTATCAAACCAGCAGTTCTCCTATTAAGAGCTCAATGATTTAATACGTGACCTAAGTCTGTAAAGGCAAGCATCTGAACTTTTAGCATCCAGGCTAAAAGAAAAGAACTGTCTGAGACCGGAAGTTAAAATGACAGTTTATAGGACAAGAGAGGTGACACTCCTACCATATTTCAGTGAAGATGGAGACTTATGTACTGTTGTAACATCCCTGGATTACTAGCCCATATGGAGTACCAGAATACCGAGCAGAAGACTGGCTGCTTTTCATTGACATTTCAACTCGAAGTTTGAAATCTGTTTTACTGCATAATGGCAACTGCTATGCATTAATTCCAACTGGTTACTCAACAAAACTTAAAGAAGAATATGAACACCAATGGTCCATATGTGTAGATTTAAAAATGGTGAACTTCCTACTTGGACAGCAAAGTGGACACACAAAGTACCCATGTTTCATCTGCTTGTGGCATAGTAGAGCAAAGCAGAATCACTGGAAAAAAGTCACATGGCCTCCAAGAGAAAACATGACAAAAAGGTGCAGCGAACATCATTACCAAACCAATGATTGAAAAATAAAAAAATCATTCTCCCTCCACTACACATAAAGTTGGGATTAATGAAGCAATTTGTTAGAGCTCTGAACAAGGACGGTGATTGCTTCAAATACATTTGTGGATTCTTCCCTGGATTGAGTACTGAAAATAAAAGCAGGAATCTTTGATGAACCCCAGATTCGGAAACTGATAAATGATTCAAATTTCACAAGTTACATGACTGATACTGAAGCTTCTGCCTGGCACAGCTATGTCATGGGTGTCAAGAACTTCTTGGGTAACCACTCCTCCAATGACCTACTAATGACTTCCACACTCGTAACCTCATTACACGCACGGATACAAGACTTTCTAGAGCTGCCCCAACCCCTGGAATGGTCTTATTCGGCTTACTCCTACTTTCCGCTCGTTGCCTACCCATCTTCTTCTGTCTTTTGAAACCATCACTACTTCCCACCACTACATGTCTCCCATCCTATTGTGTAAATTCCCCCACCTACTAGATTGTAAGCTCTTCGGGGCAGGGTCCTCTTCTCCTGTATCACTGTCTGTATTCGTCTGTCATTTGCAACCCCAATTTAATGTACAGCACTGCGTATATGTTGGTACTATATAATTCCTGATTATTATTATTATTATTATTATTATTAATATTAATAATAATAATAACCATACATCACAAAATTATGAAGAGCTGGTACAAAACATGCTCTTAAACTTTAAAAATTTGGGTGCTTCTATGAGCATAAAGGTACACTATCTTCATAGCCATTTGCAAAAATTTCCAGAAAACCTTGGCGATTTCAGTTAGGAACAAGGGGAGAGGTTCCATCAAGATATAAAGGTGATGGAAGAAAGGTATCAGGGCAGATGGGATAGACACATGATGGCAGACTGCTGCTGGAGCCTTCAACGTGATTGTCCTGATCATCAGCATAAAAGGAAATCATACAAAGGAGTTTTTCAATGACTTCTTTGTGATTAGTTCTGTAAATATACTGAATTTAGAATATATTGAAATTAAGTATTTCAAAAATGTATTTTTGTATACATAGTCATATATAGTTTAATTTTGCCTATTTTCATGTTTCATTAGTTTTCTTTGAGGTTATTATTGAGGTCATTATTTAAAAAACGTGAGCCAATCTAGCAAAAGCAAAACCATATTCGGAATCTGTGCATCAAACATAACCTAAAATGACTTTAATCTGTTTGGAAAGAAAATGTTTGTTGATCAGTGTAATTCTAGTATAATTTCCAGTCATTGGTCTTTTTTATGCTATAACCGCACATGTTCCCAAAGATCAAGATGAGAATGTAACACATTTCCGAAGCAACATATATATATATAAAAAATACAAAAAACGAAAAAAAAAAAAAAAACAAGATCACACGTATTTGGATTTGTATCATAGAAAACTTTATTTCAATGTCATCTGAGAAATGTTACTTAGTAAAATACCAGTCTAACACATTTGACAAAAACCACAATGAACCACGTATATTGTGCTTCTTTTGCCATCTTCCTTAGTACACTAATAAATACACTGATACAGAAATAGGTATAGAAACAGTAATTATAAACATCAGCATCAGTATTCATTGCTACAATGTAATATGTGATTTACTGAAGGATTCTAAAAAATCCGCCCTGTGGGGGTAACTGAGGACAATAATTGTTTCATGGTGTGTTGTAGAATATATGAGCCAAAATATTACTCCAAATGTTTCTATTGAATAAAGGTGTAACTGAGTTTGGACTTTATTGAAAGTATTAGTAAGGAAAATTTGTAATTAATATAAAGCAGTTCAAATGTTTGTCTCTTTCAGTAGATTTTTAAGGTTGCTTGTACATATCTTTGCTGGCTCAAATGATAAAATAGTATTTTTTTTCATTTGTAACTAAACTGTAATTTGTACATTAATAGCTTTTACACATTCCCCTACAAAGTTTACAAAAACCTGGGCAAGACTGGGCTCTATTTATAAAACAGGAAATCAGACATTCGCTCCAGGGAAAATTACACTCCAAGGGTTTTAACAGTAGTATTTGATTCCCGCCTGGGAATGTTTGAGGGAATGTCTGATTCCCTGTTTTATTAATAGAGCCATATATGTCTGCATATGAGGAAGTATGTAACTTTCACACTGCATCACTTAGTGCAATGTCCTACCCAAGCAATGTCATATAAGTTCTCCTCCAGTACATAGTCAAAATTTTAAATTAAGTTTCATGAGGCTGTGGCAAAAGAAGGGGATGGTGGAGGTAAATTTGGAGGGTAGGCAAAGGTTCCTTAATATACCTGGAATGCGTTAGTCTGTTATTTTGCTTGAATGCAAAATGAAGCTTTCCTTTAAATCCCAACTCCAGCCAAAACATGTTTTCAGTTTTCAATAGTCTTGTAAAAAATTTGAAGAAAACTTAAATTTTAGGTTTTCATTGTTTTCCCAAACCCTGATGACCCCATTTTTATCATTTGGGTAATTCACAAAGGGGATGAAGTATAACCTAAGGTAAAGATTTGGATTCTTAGCATAGTTTTGGGTAGGATTTCTAATGGAAAAAGACCTAGACTGCTTTATTATTAGTGCGCTAACTTGTATTTCTCCATTAAGTCAAACAAATGTAATAATTGTAATGACACGTTGAAAGTTATCTAAGAATGCACATTCTAAATGTGTGTCTGTTGTGAATGCTATAATTCAATAGAAAAGCTGATATTCATGACAAGTTCACTTAAAAATATTGACAAAGTTGAAAAGTTGACCACTTTTGTAATTGTCCAGGGAATCAATATGGGTTTTTTATTGAGTGAGCTACTCTAATGCAAAACTAAGTCATGCTTTTCTAGATAAACATGTTATTGTAAAGGTTATTTATCATCAAAAATAAAAATCCTTCCCTCTTCTAGGAGAAAGGACTTCATATCTATAAACTTAAGGCATGACTTCACCTTGTCCCAACCTTCTGACATATTTGGTATAATAAGGCTGGGCAGTGAAATAATGCAACTTTGTAAAAAAGTATTCACTGCATTCTCTCCTTTTATGGCTGTACCAGTTTTAGAAGCACCCGGTATGATCTGATGAAAATTCTCAAAAATCAGTTACCTACTGTTGGCTACAAAATATTTAAATAGACAAATTCATTATCCATTCCATCTGCAGTTCATCACTCTAGGACAAGCTGAAGTTGTTAGCAGCAACCTAAATGTAATTGTTTGTAATTGGGTGTATACTTTACCAGCCCGTATACTCCAAGAGATGCTCCTGAGTTATATATTTTGTAAATAAACCCTGGTCAATACTAAAACTTACTTAATATTTACTGTGAATCAGGTAAAAATTTATTTATTTTTTGAACAAACGGTAAGGCATACAACTATGCTGTTTGCTTTCAACCTGTAACCAGATCTGGTTTAAAGGGACCCTGTGACCAGACGATGAACCTCTCAAACATGGTAAACCAAGCCATAAATAATTTAATAGTACACGGAACCTTAGCAATTGAAGTAATTGAGAACTTGTTTTAAAATTTTTTTTTTACTGTTTGTTAGAATGTGTAAAACCTTTAAAGTCCATAGTCTTGATAAAAATGTACTCTAAGATACAAGTAACAAGAAAAATCCAAGATTAGCAATCATTATTCTGTCTAAAATCCAGAAGACAAATCTACTTCTATAGATCTGCTATATCTCTAAATGAAATTAATATGATAACTATTCCAATTCCAGCAAAATATTTTGTCAAATTCAAGCAATTCAATTAAGGCAGAAAACTACTTTAGTTATTTTCTTTACCATTAACGTTTTGTTGAAAAGTTTAAATCACAATTCTATTTTTTTATTTGACATTTTTCTTTAGTGAGTGTTCAGATATAGGATGTACCCGCTGACGAGAAACTAGTTTCTTGGTTTAAAACTCTGAGTAGCTGCTTTAGGACAGGTATGCAGATCAGGAATTCTAAATTCACTGTGTTTTTTTTCTGGTCTGTAACTCAAAGTAGTGAACCTTTTTAATAGGGGTCAGCCAAGGGGTCTAAAAATATTTACTGGCACCGGTTTTCCATTGTCTAAATATACTTTTGGGTCTTAAGAAAAACAGGCCAAGTAAGAATCTTTCATGATCCTTTCCAATGACTATAGACTGAAAGATGGAAGAAGAGCATTGTACATGCTGCTCTATGTAGAGGGGGGAGAATGACCCAGCAGAACCCTGCTGCATTCCATCCCCTTCACATGCATTATGGTCAATCGTGGATCCGCCAGGATGGACCCATGAACGACATCGGACTGCCACTGTACACACATCAGATTCTCTTCCAATACTAGCCCTGAAACGATAATCAGACGAGAATAATCTGACGCGTGTACGTGGCCTATCTCGCTCAGAATCTTTCAGGATTTCTTGATAACAAATATAATAGTGTCCAAAAGCAAATTGCATATTTGCCCATGTTTCAAAATTGACTTCTGCTATAATGCTGACACGATTATTCATGGTTAAGAATTTGTGGCTCTTATTGGGACAGTGTTGGCTTCAACTGATCCTGAGATATATATTTGTTAGCCTAAGGTTTAAAATTTTCCCTTATTTGTCCAGAAATTCTATTACACTACCTGGAAACTCTTCCTGTTTTTAAGACTGCTGTGTTTTTTTCTGTATACAATATTGGATGGCAGATTGGTAATAAAATATGTACTGTATTTCAGGTTTTGAAGTTGTAGCATCTCTGAAATGACACTGTGTCATAACTTTGATTTAATGCAACCCCACAGGCTAGTGAAGGATAGTTTACAGTTATGTATCTTTCCATCAATGTAAAAAATAACTGTTCTCATAAATTTGTCTTCCTCACAACATACAAGGTAAACAAATGCATTAAACTGGTAAGCTAGTTGTGTTAGATAAAGGTAAATGTTTTCAAAAAGTATACTTTGATTGTGGACTAATGCTGGTTAATAAAATCATCTGCCAATATATCTGGTGGGAAAACCTTCACTTAAGCTCCGTACACACTTCCAATTTTTATCGTTTGTAAACGAACGACGAACAATCCTGCACGATATCTGCGAACGATCGTATAGCACCGATCCTGTACATACAGATAACGACACGATCGTTCAAAGATATTGT
>NC_092858.1:123762981-123767319 GCF_032062135.1 Pyxicephalus adspersus
AAACCAGTTATTACCGTAATTTCTGGTTTCTTTAAACTGATTGAAGGTGGAATCTGATTGGCTACTATGTGTACTGAACAGTTGTTCTATGCACTGCCTATAGAAATTATGATTTACTGAATACCACTGCATACTGCAATTTAACCTCAAATTTGTTACTCCTGGCCAAACTTTAGGCTTGTGAAGACATTCTTTGTCATCCCATAGGCTGATGCTTTTTTTCTACTGTGGCATATTTCTAGTTCCAAAATTTGCACAATTTTGAAATACTGTTATTATATGATGATCTGAAATATATATTTGTAAAATTAATTTAGTCTGCTTCAGTGTTCAGTGTTACATTTATAATCAAGTGCTACATAATTCTAAATAGACTTGGGAATTTGATATATTACTAAGGACTTTGTGGCTGCTAATCATTGTTTCTGATTAAAATTACCAAAAATATATTTAATACATTAAAAGATACACTAGCAACACAGACAATACAATAGACTAGTAACAAACTAGAATATGAAGTATGAAATCATGTCTGAAAACAGATTTTTTTTTTATGCGTAAACAAAATATCATATCCATTAGTTTTATTCAATAACATAGCAAAGAGCTATTAATGTGTGTGATCAGAAAGTAAGCTTGAATGTATTAGAATCAGGCTAATGAATTTTTTCTTGTTGATTCTAGTGAGTTATTGTACATTACTGCTTTTGCACGTCATTTAATGAATCATAGCATGTAATGATTTTGTATTTGGGCATCATCGGTGCAAAAAATAATAAAGGTGTAAGAAAAATATCATTCTAAATAATGGAATTAGTTACAGCTGCACACATAGGGTTTCCATCTGTGCCATCATTAGCATTACTTTTATCACATTTTAAATAGAGTATGCACAGCATACATGTAATATATACATAATTATGGTACACATGAATCTTGCCCCAGTATTGTCAAATTACATTGAATTGAAAATCTGTGGTTTAAATTACAATCCCCCACATTGAATAGTTGTGTAACTGCAGTTATAGATCTTGTTATTTTTACATGGGAAAATTCTAGCACCATTAGTTCCCTGCCTGAAAATTTAAAGACTAGAAAACAGCTCACTGAAGGGTACAATTATTAAGGGTTCAATATTTGATTTTGTTTTAAATGCCTAAATCAACTTTTATTATTATTAAACTGTATTTATATAGCGCCAGTATATTAGGCAGCTCTGTATATTTAATTGGGGACTAGTGGTTTACTTTTAACAGCCCCTTGAAATAGGTAAGTTATTATTGGTGACAAATATATACTTTGAAGATTACAGACCCTTACCTTAACCCTGAAATATTTTGTATTTTATTTTCTATATTTTCTATATATTTACTATAAAGAACACACAGTATTGGGTTACGTGTTCAGTCATTCTTAGCTCTTAGGAAGTTGACTCGTGAGCCTACTAAATTCTTAAACAAGAAGACTGCTTTATGGTTTTTTTCATGGCACTTTATTTGTGCACAATAAACAGTAACCAAATTGACAACCTGGGTGGCTGGACAATAATATAGAAGTTACAAATGCAAAGAAAAAAAAGGTGTACAGATTTATTAGAAATATATTTAGTGAAACAAAGGGAAGTGATACTCTGCAGTATAATGATTAATATAAGCTGATGTGCATTAACGGATTATAATAAAATTACAGAGTTGGTGATATAATCATACAAGGCAATGTGAACTTAACCAAAGCACACTACTGGGTACCTACAAAACATTCACAAGCAAAGGGTTTGCAAGTGACATGCAGAATGTTTTGCTGACATTGTGACCAGTGTCTTTTGATATCGCTGCAGTATTTATTGATTTCCTGAGTACTGAACAGAGATCCAGTATGTAAAGATCTCCTAAGCATTAAGACAGCTGCATACTCATGCATTCTTAAAATTTCCATGAGTGGGGTGTAAAAAGACCAACTATCATAAAAAAGTTGGAAGTTGGCTTCATTGAACAAACGTAACTCACTGTGGATGTCATTTGTAAGCATTTACAAAGCTCAAAATGTAAAAGCATTAATATTGTCAATTTACACAAAATAATATCATCAAAGACAACACACGTTGATGATATATCACATATAAAGAACAAAAGTTTTCATTTATAAATATTCCTCATTTTTCCTACTTTCATTAGTGATAATGGATCGGTGACTTACAGCCACAGCCAGTACATCTTCCAAGTTCCTTACAAAGAAGAACACTTCAATGTACATTCAATGTCCAATAACAACAAATGTTTCACACAGTAAAATTGTACCCCTTTTCTCAGATGCTGAAATAGGTCAGTCTGCCCTACTAGTATTTAGTCCCAGTAAGGAGTTAAATGATAAAAACACCATAGCATAACATACTTAGGAGACAACAGACCAAGACAAAACCAAACCACTTATACACTTGTCCTGTTTTCGGCTTGAACTCAAAAAAGTTCATCTGACTTCTCAGGTTTGATGACCAGCTGTTGATAACTCTTCAGCAGGGTTCTTGAACAAGACTGGAAAAGTTGTTACTAAAACTTCATTTGCAGACAGCTAGTTATTTCAAGGAGTTGGTGGAGGCTTTGGGGAAGGACATGACCCCTGGCTATCAAAGCTAGCAGCTCGGCCTTGCCACTGTGGAAAAACCATATAAATATGAAAATATATGAAATTATGAATAGACATTAAATTGCAAGCTTGGCCAACAAAACCATCATTATTTAGTACAAATCAAAAATACATGCACATGCATTTTTTATGTTCTTGAAAATGTCACAAATACAGCCTGTTTATCCCAATAGAATTTCAGTGTTTGACTGTTACTGTTTACCAATTTTTTGGAATCCCACACAGAATTTTAAGTCTTGTTTAGTTTTGCTGGACAACAAAAAGTTTTACCTTTTTATTGTCCCCACTAAAGAGAAGTCCCATTTCTCAGTTTTGGCTATAGTTGGGCATTTACTACTTTGTGACCATAAATGTATAAGATATTTCACAAAAAACTTCAACTTCTAGGACTTTGTGCTTCACCTCTCACTGTCTGCACTATTCCTGCAGATACTGGCTGTCAAAATGACAGCCTGAAATTGCTGTTACATAACAGAAGCATCTGTCAAAACAGAGCAGCTTCTTCATAAAACAACATATGCAGGTAGTCCTCAGGCATCACAATATTTACAGTGATACAGTGAGTTCACAAATTAAATTACCATATTATTAAATAAAACGTGCATGTGCGGGGAGTCATGTGTCACTCAAAGTCATGATGCCAGAACCCTCCCACTCTCCCATCACATGTTCAGACCAGTTTGCTAAATTCTGGGGGGGGGGTCAGTAATGCAGGGCTGTGGACGCAACAAAAGTCCTCTCCTAGGATATTTAGCAAGCAGCCTGCGATGTGAGAGTGGGCGGGTTGTGTCCATATAGAGGATGGAGCCTCAGACCACCAAAATTTGCTTCCCCGGAACATCGGTTGACAACTGCTGGAGTAGAAGACATTCAAGCACACACAGCTCTCCCCCTTTCAAACTCAGGTACTAAACAAGGCTGTTAAATTAGGAAAAACAAATAATTTAATTGATGGGGGATCTTATCCAATTATTGTTGGGAGTTGTTGGCATGGATTCAAGCTGTTCAGTAGTTTTACCAGTAAAGAAGATAAAAAGGGTGTCTAGAACAAAGGTAAAAATCATAAAAAGTTATTGGTGCAGAGAAGTAAACATGATGTAAACTCAATTACCTCTTTGCTGCTGCTCCTAGAATTCAGTGATATAGGAGAGATCTCCTTTAATGAGTGAGACAAGTGTAAAATACCAAATATTCTCTTATATTCTTTTCTGGCAATGATCATATTTTTCCTATTTTAGGATTTGACATTTTATAAAAGCTATGCTATTAGCAAACAGAAAAAAAATATTCAGTAAATCTTGTCTGACTCAGTAGGCTTAATGTTCAATTTGTATTCAAAAATAACATTGACAATTTCTGTCAGTATTGCAAAGTTAAATATATGTCAGGGGACACAGAAGAAGTGAAAAAGTCGATATGCCATTATAAAAGGAGGTTTATGAAAATCTTCTCAAGCAACAAAAGTGCAGACATGACATGATCATGAAAAATATAGTAGTAATTTATTAGAAGCTTTTAGCATTTTGGAAATCATTAACATTGTTGTAGGTAACAGTTTTTAATCAGTAAAAGATTCATGTCAATAGGTAATTTATTTAAATGTTATATATTTTTTTTAATTATTTTGATTTATATTATAATATATGTTTTTATTTATTTTTTTATAATATATATATATATATATATATATATATA
>NC_092858.1:123768056-123896012 GCF_032062135.1 Pyxicephalus adspersus
TTTTTTAATATTTGTTTTAAACAACAAACATTTTAACCACTCCAGGGAATAGTGGGCATCTTTTCTAGGTCTACTTTGAATAGTTTAAAATTCAGTGAGCTTTACTTAATTAAGTTATTGTTCATGGTCTGAGAGGGACCCCCCCCAACTGCTATACCTTGTAAAAAACTATTTTATACACACATACATGGTCATATGCATCCTATTTTATAAAGTCTTGTGAACATCTTTAAAGTCGGTGCTCCTGTATGTCGACCTTAACATTTCTTTACTTATACTTCAGACTGAAATGCACTGGTAAGTCAGGGGACAACATAGTAAAATAGCTAGTAAAATATCCATTCAAAAGCCTGTTTATTCAACTTCATTTTCATTTCAGCAGTAAATCCTCCCCTTACTGTACTTTAAAATGTATCTGTGTATTTTTTGTTTTCAAACAGACAGGAACACAGACACACAACTAGCTGTTAAACGGAATATAAGAAACATGAATTGACGCAGCTGAATTTCTATATGAGCAGTCACTTTTAGGAGGGGCTACAAAAATAGTTTAGTTTGATTTCCCTATTACCTAAAGGACTCCAAATAATCTACAGTGGAGATGATAGATAGAACTACCTCTTCATGCTAAAGATATCAGTAAATATCTTATGCTGCTGTCATTTTCCAGTGGTGGCCTGGTATAATGTATTCATCTGGAGTTCCACCAAAAAAAAAAAAACAGGATTTATTGTGTGGGTCAAGCCCATAGCCTAGTGGCACAATCTAATTACATTATAAAAAAAACTTGTTCTTGCTTCAATAACCCAATTGTTATCTAGTAAACCAACTAACTTATATCAAAAATGCTGCTCCAACTTTCAGAAAAACAGGAATACACGAGCTGGTATATTTCTTATTTCTATTTGAAATCATTTTCTGCCTAAATCTGTCTGGACTTTAGGGTTACTGTCTCTCTGTAGAAGATGATGACTCAATATGGTCTGCTTTTTATCTGCAATTGGACTGTTTCCCTAAAGGTTGCGAAAATGCAAACCATGCCAAGAGCCACAGTGGTTCATTGTTGAGCAAGACTATTCTGTTTATGTAGAGCATGGTCTAGTTATTAAATTCGGCTGTGAGCATTTTCTCTTTTTTTTAAGGAATTTGCTTTGTATTACAATACAGCTCTCCTTGTCAATTCAGTGTGAATATTACATTCCTGTTTGGCTGTGCTGCTACTATTAGAAAGAAAACATAGGATGTCAGGAATGACATTTGCACTGCTGTAGGGACTGAAAGTTGTGTTGGGACTAGGTAGGTGAGAAATGCAATTAGCATGTAATTAGGAGCTTGTGAATTTTTACAGGCTTACTCTGAACTACTATTGCCCTCTACTAGTCAGGTCACTGCCGCATTGCCCAGGGGCTGATACTGAACACTTACTACTTTTTCTACTTCTCTGTGCAGGGGCACCTGTTTTGGGACTAGCAGTGGTCTTCTTCATTCAGGCTTGATTATTGGAACTTAGTCTGAATTCTACAGCGATTTTGGTAACCATTGTTAATGTTAGCCCCCCAAAAAACATTTCTGGACATGTATAGTTAGTTTTACTGTGTGGAAAAGAAGAATTTGATTCCACATTTAGGTGGTGTGTTTATTATAAGCTTTTGTCAGTCACCACTTTTAATTTCAGTAATAAAAAAGAATTAACGTACACCAGAGCAGCCATCATTGTTAAGCTACATTTATATTTTAGGATACCCCTCCAGGCCCTCTGCCTCAGCTTTGAAACCTTACTCGTGTTTTAGGATGACTTCTCTTTAGCCCTTCTGCCTCTGCTATGAGACCTGCATATTTTTTAGTAACCCCCCCCCCCAACGCCTTCTTCCTCTGCTCTGATTTTTGTTGTTAAAAGGGCTTGTTGATGTTCCTGTCCAAACTTGTGGGCTAATTGAATGGTTATACCTATTTACTCTATACTCAAGGGATGAAACTTTTTTGTAACCTAAGAATGCATGAAGGCTACAGCTTTAATCATTGCTTACAATGGTACATGCTTCATGGGAAGTCCATTTTTTTTTACAGTTAATAACTGACCTTTTTAGGATCCCATAACATTGTAAATAAGATTTAGGGACCCCAGAGAGTTGTAGGGAGGATTAAAAGACTTTGCCATGTTGCCCCCAAACTTTCCCTTCTGATGTATATATCTCCTCTCTTTTTTAAAATCCCAAAGTTGTATGGTATTTTGGTGCATTTCAATACTGTTTTGACTCTCCTGGGACTATAAATAACCACTATAATGACATTTATTTTCTATTCAAATCAATGGGGTTCAGATGCTCAGCTGAATGGACCTACATGTCTAAGCCAAAATTTGAAAGCATATTTTTTTACATGAAAATAAGCTCCTTTTTGGCCTTTTTTCATGTTTTGTAAATTATCCCTCTATTTTAACCATTTACAATTTCTTTATATAACTGAAACAAATACGTGGGGCACAAGCCTATTTTAAATGTAGCTCCGATTATGCTCATCTGATGATTGTGCTTTGTAATCCAGGCTGTGGTTTAAGAGCATAGACGGAGCAACAGGCTCTTGTAAGAATATATAACAAGTGTTTGATTCTGTGTTAACAGCGGCACAGAGAGCCACTAGATATTTCTAAGTGAACTAAAGAGCCATTAGCAATCGTTCATAAATACACTCAAATGGAGACTAGACAAATTTAATTTCCTGGCAGTTTTATTTTCACAGTACCACTTGAAAACCCTCCCCTAGTGTATGTTTAAAAATCTATTACAAACCTTCAAATAAAGCCCAACACTACGTTTCAAAAAAACTTGATTTGTCAACTTTGTAAGCAATTTTTTTTATATAAGCCTGATTTGCACTTTCAGTGTGATTTCCAAAAAAAATTATAACATTTAAAGTATTTTTTATAAAGGCAAGACTAACAGGATTCACCCAAAATCCATAATCAATTCACCAACAAATCATTAACCTTATGTAAAAAGTTTTTTTGTTCATCCAATTCATCCCTTTAAAAGAGATTTGTCGACATCTTGTTTTGTTTTGTTAGCTATGTACACACATCAGATGATTCTCGTCTGATATTTGGCTCAGGGCTGATATCGGATGAGAATCTGGTGCGTGTACAGCGCTCCTTGTCAGTTGTTCCGATGACCGCCCTGGTGGATCCATGGATGACAAACGAGGAACGATCATTGTGAAAGTAAAAAGGAGTCAGCGCAGTGGTGCTGTTTCATTGTTTACCCCTCTACATAGAGCAGAACCACGTTGTTGTTCATGCATCGTGCAGTGTTTTGTCCTTGGATAAGATCGTGATCGCCTTTCCAAAGACAATTATTGGATGTGTGTACCCAGCCTAAGAGGCAGAAGTTACCCCCCCAGGTGCATTGTTACCATCTTTAGGTGCTAAGTACTATTTTTAATTCTCCTGTACTTTATCTTAATCTGCAACTAACCTACAACTTCCAAATATGTTACAGGTTTGCCATGATTGCTGGTTTACTTATCAGCCATGATTTCCTTCACTGATTTTTTATATATTGAGAATTGATTTACCCCATGTGTGAATTTGCTTTTTCTGGTGTTCATTTTTTTTAACATTTACCGGGTAATTTATAAATACTAATGAGCGGTGGCAATTGTGTGTAAATTAAGGTAAGCAGTTGCACAACTGTGGATACAGCTGTGTACATAGAATGCTAGATATAGGCAAGATAGTTATCAATGCATTCTGATGACATAGAATAAATACAAATAAAACAGTTAATGACTTTTATATCCTGCTTTACATTACTTAAACTTCTTGTTAAGAGACAGTAAGGCTTTAGGGCATTTTTTATTTTATTATCTTTCAAAAAAATGAAATAAATAAAAATGAAAATATGAATAATATAACAAACCTCCTTGAATGACTTCTTCATCTCCACCAATGGATGCCAATGGGTTATAGGCTTCCTTGGATATGCCAACATTTCATTCCAGTGGTCTCTTCCAAGTCCTTCTGTACTGTTCCCTACTCTGCATACTCCGATAATTTCATTGTGGCCAACCCTAAAAACAATACAAGGAAATGTTTATATTAGTCATGTATGTACTTTTCTTTAAGGTTTTAAGGAAATGTTTTTAAGGTATAAAGGCTATCTTGAGTCGCCACTTTTACAAGCAAAATTCATATGTCCAGTGGCACAGTGCCAACTTATTCTGTTGCATTTCTGATAAATATTTTCTGGGCAAGATGAGATCTTTCCCCTGCCTGAATACTAATCCTACCCAAATGTGAGCTGCATTACTGCCCATGTGTTGGCTTCCTGCCATAGTTTGTGCCCTACCCACTGCAGATCTAATGCTTCTACTACCCGCCCTGTGTTTCCTGGTTAAATTTTATAACTTTGCATGTCTCTGCCTCAGTACTGCTCATCTGACAGTGAATTAGGATTATCACGCTTTTGTTATTAAGAAGCCATGTAACACAGGAAGCAACAAAGCTCACATAGAAATAAGGTTTCAAATGGTCGCACCTAGTGGCAAAGTTGGCGTGAACTTCAAAACTGGCTGAAAAGAACTGTAAATCCTATTGTTAGGTAAACAGTTGTAATGTCATAATATATATTCATATCTAAGCAAGATAATGGCACATATTCATGCTCAACCTTTCAAAATAGAACTAAGTTTAAAGTGAACCTATCACCAACATTTTTACTTTATAAAAAAAGAATAGCTAACCTTTTTAAATAAGGTAAAAAATAGAATTTTTTTTGGTTTCTATGAGCTAACTGCATATAATGCACTAGATTCTACAAATGTTCAGCACTTAAAATGCAACTAGTAGCGGAACATTTCATATGTTTCACAGATTGTGACATAATAAAATTCAGTTCTGCATTTTTGTTAATATTCCATCAAAAAAAGGATCCTTTTTGTGCTGAGAATATACTGCAGTTAGATACTGAGCTGCTTTACTCTATGACTTAAGTACAGCATGCTTTATTTTGTTATGATACCACTAGTTAAAATTTCATCTGCAATTTAACTGCCATTAGCCATTTGTCAGGATGTTTGTTTATTCACAATAATATGCCATAAGCAGGATGGCAGAATTATTTTGCATTTTTTCTACTACATCATTATAAATAGTTTCGCAAAAATGGGTCCAGGATAGATCCTCATGGAAACCTACTGCTAACTTAAAGCAAATTTGTGGGGAAGAGACTAAACACCAAGAAGCATTAGACAACTGAAAGCAAAACACATAGAACTTGTATTCACGATATAACCCACCAACACCACCCAATGCACTATTTCAGGTCCTCCAGTTCCAGCTATTGAAGGACATGCACGTACAAAGATCCATTGCACATAAACAGGGCAAGACAATGGACCTGATTCATTAAAGCTCTCCAAGGCTAGAGAGGATACACTTTCATCGGCAAAGCTGGGTGATTCAGCAAACCTGGAATTGATTTTTTCAATGTAATTTACTATTTGCTAGCAAATGTTTTGAATTCTGGACCAGATCCATTCCAGGTTTGCTGGATCACCCAGCTTCACTGATGAAAGTGTATCCTCTTCAGCCTTGGAGAGCTTTAATTAATCAGGCACACTATGTAAGGCATGGGGAGATTGCATACAATTGTTTATGTAAATGGACTCATATAAATAATTTATGTATACACTTTAGGGATAAAAACAGGTGTTGTATATCATTGCTATTAGTACTCTGTCAACTGTCTTATCTTCCAAACTACATAGGTTCCCAATTTTTAATATGTTTTGTTATAAATAAACTTTGTTTTATATTCATGAATTAGTTCTTCATTCCCCTGCAAACATTTACCTTTAATCCTTCCATTCGTAATTTCTGTACCCAGGTATTATAATGGTCAATATCAAATAAATGTAGAAAATCTAACATACATCACATGATCAGGATTTACTTTAATTATATCTTTAGCTATTAACCTGTAACATTTTAGGCTTTATTTGAATGCCTGATTAAACAGTAGTCTCATGCTACTATGAATGTCTTCTAATAGTAAGCTTTGGTGGATACATTCATTCCATGATGACTTTGCTATATTTATGTGTGTTCATAATTTACAAAACTGTTCTTCTTATACATTACTTAAAATCTAACTACACCTTTAGTGCATTTATACTGTACTCTGATTACACTTGCTTATCTTATGTTAATTTTCTTGATGAAGCAAAATATAGATTATTGAAACCATTCTCAGCCAGGGTTCTGTGAAACCTTAGGGTTCCTTCAGAGGCTGCTAGGAGTCCCTAAACTGTTGCTTATGTCTGATGATGTGTACCTAGTTTTGGATCCAATACCAATTAACGTAGCCAATGGCAACATGCCAATGATAAAGACAGCATTCTTAACATCATTTTTTAGGGAGCATGTGTATAAATGTTCATCAATGTAAGGGGCATTTTCCCTTGGATTCCCAATTATTTATGGGTTCTGAAAATTATTTTAAGGGTTCCTCTTGGGTAAAATGGGTTAAGAAACACTGGGTTACAAAACCACACCACCAAGCTATTTGTCAGATGAGGAGTATGCTGTCTGTTGGATAGGTTTATATCAATTGACTGCACATCCACTGGCCTGGCCAAAGTGATAAGCATCTCCGTGGCTTTGCAAGCAATATCCTGCTGAACCAGGAAAAGATGAAATGGCATAGGTGGTGATACAATAGTATGTTAAACCATAACGATGATATGTAATAATAAAGCGTTAATAAAAATGAATAAGTGTCATCATTGCTGTCATTATCATCAAGACATCATTATAGAATATTTGAACCTTTGAAAATCTACATACTTATTACCTATACAGTTGTGTCAAGATAACATATTTATCTATAATGGCATCTCCCTCATCACCAGAGCAGTATATTAATGAGAATAAATGATTGCCTACCTATCATAATCCATGACTGAGATCAGAAGACTGACTTGGTCCATGCTCTCAGGAGGAATATCAAAGATAATGGCCTCATTATATGTAGGGTTCAAGGTATTCCTTTTAATGGTGGTTTTCTTCTTTTTTAGTCTGCGCCCATCACAAAGGAGGGACACCTTAACATATGGATCTGTAGAGAAATGTAGAAAATTCTGTTTTACATGTTTTACATTTAGAAGATTCTGCATGCAAAAATCAACAAATAAAGGTAAATTATAACTTATACCACATTGTTTTAAAATAATACAAATCTGCTACTGTGTACGGTATATAATGTGAAGCTGTAGAAAGGATAAATGACTAACACGGGACCCATTTTATTGTCATATGTTCTTTCCAGCTATATGTCTTTCCTAAGCTTTAAAAGTCATCACCTAGAATTTTCAGATAGATTTAATGCTTCTGGTTGGAGGTGAGGATGGTGAGGATTTATAATAACAGAATAATAACACGCATCTATTTGAGCTGCCTACCCACATACATGCGGGTTAAATGGAGGGAAAAAAGGGGAATTCTTTGGGTAAAATATGGTTCCTGTGAGTTATTGTATAACTCTTAACCATCCTGGAGATCCCGGAGAACTGACCTGGGGTTGAAACGAAATATGGACCGTCACCCACTGCCAACCACTCACAATCACTGTAGTGACTTTTTTTGGACTAAATTGTGTAGTGAATTTCAAGGTCAAATATAATGGCATGATCCTTGGGGCTATTCTTTCTAGTTTTTTACTATTGTTATATTATTTGTACTTTATGTGAGGAATATATTGTTTATGTTTTATTATTTCAGTGCTGTAGAATATTACTTTCCTGTTAAATTGTACAGTTTAATTAAATGTCTTTTTTTAAAAAAATATATGTAACTGGCATGGTACCATAAAGTTGAGATAGAAAAAAGAGATGACCTCTACAGTATTCCATTTCTACTCAATTTTCCCATCAGTAGGCCAGAATGAGTTTAATGATCACGCTGTATTCTAAACATTACTGCCATGTTATTGAATAAATGGCCTGCCTGGCTAATGTGTCTGGATCATGACCTGCTAATCATTTGGCAAGTAAAATAGATCCTATTCATGTATTTTCATTTTGTATTTTGTATTAGTTTAGATAGAAGAGGTAAAACATGCTATTAACTCAAACTAGCAATGGGTAGAGTAATGAGGACTCTGTTTTGTAAAACCTGTAAATTGATTGAAACCTACAGTACTTCTGATTATTAAAATCATATGTTCTAAACACAAACACTGTTCGCTATCTTTCATTTTTAAACAAAAAAACACCGAATGCACAGACCCTTTTAATGCATCAGTCCTTTTAAAATAGACTATAATGCTACTTTGCAGAGCCACAAAACTTTATATTACAACTTTGAGGCTACAGGCATAATTCAGGCAGTAAAGACTCCATGTCCCTTCTTCCACAATTTAATGGCTGCTAATGTACCACAACTGTTATGTGTAATTATTTAGTGTCCATTCATCATACACATTGTTCCCAATTATAGTTCATTATCCTATTAGTAATCTCTGCTTAGCAGCCTGCGCATGTTTTTTTTCATTTCTTTTATACCAATATGCTGATTTCCTTATGTAGTTTTACATGTTAAATTAGATGAATTATTTATGATGTGTTATTTTTATTAGATATAGGGATATCTCAAATGTAACATTAGTCTTTTCATATGAAACTGATAATTAAACACATTTTAAGTAATTTTATAACTTTAAAGGGCTATCATTGGTGGTTTAAATCCCCTATATCTACAGTCATGAGAATAAGAAAGCACACTTTCTTTTAAATCAACAGTTTTGCATATAATGCAAAATAAATACATAATAAAATCATCTGGTCTTTACACCCTTACTAGTGCCAAAAAAAATTGGAGGGTAAGTAGTAGTCAGATGTTGCTAATCAAATGCACTTGATTAGGTGATCATTAGCAAATGTAGCCACTTCTAAAAAACAAAGTTTAATGTGTTAACACAATGCCAATGAGGAAAAGCATTAGCAATGATCTTAGAAAAGAGATTGGTGCTAAGGTACACACTTAGTCCATAATTCTACACAAATGGAAAATATTTAAAACAGTTGTCAAACTTCACAGGCATGGACGTCCCAGCATATTCACTCCATATACATACCATGCAATGCTCAGAAAAAATAAACATAACCAAGAGCTACATCTCAGACACAACAAACCTCAGCTAGCATGTTACAATTTAAAGTTACAGTACAATTAGAAAAAGACTGCACTAGTATGGCTATTTTGGAAGACTTGAAAAGCCTAGTCTTCCTAAAAGGAACATGGCATCTAAACAAACCACAAAACTTCTGGAACAATCTCCTTTGGACAGGTGACCAAAGTGGAGTGTAAAATGTGAAGACATATTTGTCAGAGCTAAGACTTGACCCGAATAGGGTGGTTCAACGGGATAATGATCTCAAGAACACTAGCAAATCTAGAACAAAATGGATGACAAAGAAAATCAAGTTTTAGTCCAGACCTCAACCCGCCAAAATGCTTTGGTGGGATCTTAGGAGAGCTGTGCATAAATGCCTCAAAAACCTCAGAAAAACTGAAGCAATGATGTAAAGAAGATTGGGCTGAAATCTCTCCACAATGACGTGAGAGACTAATAAATCCATACTGCAAACAAATAGATCAAATTATTGCTGCATAAAGGTGGTTCTACAAACTATTAAACCATTTTACATCCACTTTATCTACTTTACCTTCATGTTTGTTAAATAAATATTGACATGGTGGAATCTGTTGTGTGTTTAAATAATTATGGTAATAAAGATGGTAATATGTCATGATATTGAAATGCTTAGAATTATAAGAGGATGTACTTTATTTTTCACACGATTTTACTTAAGGTTATTATGAGGTTATTTGCTTTCAGCTTTCTTCAAAATTACAATCTAAACCTACACATATAGCAGTAAAAAACAGTATTTACTCAAGTGTGTTAATTACATGGGGGGCATTTTAAACTAAGTTAGTAAAATGTTTAAAGTTTTACCTCCTGTGGCCTTCTACACAACAGTACTGGGGGATGAAAAGTCAGACTCTGAGCTAATCAGAGGTATAATCCTTTGCAAAGTATGTATGTCTGTATGTCTAACACTGCAAACCCGTAACGGAAAAGCATGGTGATTGTAACAGCTAAAAAATGTAAATATATATATAATATTATAATATATATATAATAATTGTGAAAAAATCACCTAGATTTTTTTAATTGGGTTTTTATTCCTGTGTTTGACCTCACTGGAGCAATTTTCTCTAACTTTCTTTCCCTGTGGTGCTCTTCAAGCAATGGTGGTGTGGTTGTCACTAAGACAGGAAATCACAAACAATAAAAAATATTCAAAATTTCTAAACTTTCCCTTGTACAAATCATAATAAATAGTTATTTTAGCTAAGAGTTTTCTTTGAAACAATAGTTTGCTTTTTCTTTTTAAGAAAAAAGCACAGTTTGCTAGCATAACATGACATTAACCACGGTAGCTTTTGCCTGGGAAGAATGTCTTTCACCTGTCAGGACGACTGCTCTGGAGCACTGCTGGTTGCTAGAAATGAAATTGATTCAGATGCATGCTCTCTTGCTAGTAGGTCATGGCCTAGGCTAGAAATGACTTGAGTATTATCTGCTGTTGTCGGAAACACAGAGCGATATCTTGTTTTGTATGACTCTGGAGTATAAAGCAATTATATGCATGTTGTTTTCCTATTATTACTAGATCATCACCTCTTGACAAGGTGAGTAATGCAATTCTGTCCTGTACTTTCCTTACTTTTGTGTTTAAAATAAAGAAAAGGTTTGTTGTGTTTTAAGTTAAGTAAATTTATTAAATGTTATTGTATTATTTCGCTAAATCATTTTTAGTAAGGTTACCACCTGTGTCAATATTTTATTGTTGCCTGTACTCCATTTGTGTCCAAAACACAGATTTAGCTGAGGTTGTCTATAGAATTTAGAAAATAAATTTATTATTCATTAAAGCAGGACTAAAGTTCCAATTTTGAGACTATATGATCAGGCAGGTCATTGTTGCAGAAAAGAACAGGCAATATCCCCGCTGTACTAATTTCCCCTACCTGCCTGATCGGTTCGGGTTTCTGGTGAAAAAGCTGAGATGAGCATGTTGGTTGCCAGGATATCTGTATGCCAGGAATGCCCTATCATGCATGCCAGGAATTATTGAATTCCTGCATACCTGTGCAAAAGTTGGCTAAACAAGATAGCTGAAGAACACAAGAAGTAGGTAAAGAAAGAAGAGGGAATGGGGACAGGTAAGTAACATGGTTTAGTTCTACTTTAAGCCTTAGCTACCCAATTTGCTTATTGGATTCCTGTTGAGATAAAGCCACACAAAGAGTGCAAGGTTTTAAGAAGCTCCTCATAGTGGTGGAGGAGCTGGAAGGCATATTCACATGGGTTGGACTGATCACTTAGCAAAATTCATGTTTTTTGTCCTTGCAATAGCCTAAAATTTCTTCAACTTCAATCAATTATTTTGTCTGGTACTGAAACCTATATAATATAAAATTATATATGGCTGTCCCCTCACCGAATATCCAAGTTTTTCCATTCCAATTGATTTTTTTCCCTAATGGCACAGGCATTGAGACATAACTCCAGACCTTAATTGAGAATATTTAGGTCATGTTGGAGATGACTACACAGCGGTCCGACTCATTAATACAAGAAAATAATGTTGTAACATTGCACAAGCTTATCAGAAAGCTAACATGTGTAACACATGTCGTAGTCAAAGGCAGTCCAACAAAATATTAGAATATCTGCCCTAATATTTTAGCCTGGCAGTGTATATATTTACAATCCATTATGAGGAAACTGTTTTTAAAATCCTACCATTAAAAATAAATTGAACTATATTCAAAAAATATAAATTCCCCTCAGTGAAGATAAAACCACTGCTGCAAACCCATCACATAGGTACATCACAGGTAATTTGAACAGGTACTTGATCAAACTGGTTATAGCTAGGATTAAATGAAGGTACCTATGGATATTATAGAGCTTGCTCCTCTGTATCTTTACATGGGTACATGATCTTGCAGGTGAAAGGTAGCCCAACAGTCAATTGAAGATGTGCACTGCAGGGTAACAGCACTAATAAATGCAAGGAGCTTAAGATTGTCAGTATGATATTGGAAATATTATTATATTGGCAAAATATCCAGGTAAGAAAACATGCACCTAATTCTCAAAACAATTATAGGAGGAAGTAAACTAAAAGAAAATTTACTCACCATAATTTTTGTAGATTCGTCAATCCCTCCAGAGGCTTCCTGGCTCGGGTTGTCCTGGAATCCTCCTTCATCCCAGCGTAGAGGAAGAACTGGGTGTCCCCATCTTCTTTCCCCGCCTTCTGCCTACATCGCCCTATCCCACAGTGTGCAGTCTCGTGATGTAGCCTGCAGTAGATGGGGGAATGAAGGAGTGCTGATCCCACTGCGCATGAGTGAGATTGGCATTTTTTCCCTTATTGAAGAAAAATTTCAGGCATGCACAGAAGGAACAGCCGGAAGCCTCCTGGGATGCATGACGCATGACCATTGGCAATATAGACAGACGGGGAGGGGCTTCACCCTGTTTTTATCCCCCCCAAAAAAGAAGGTAATTTTTACATAAAAGGGTTGTGTTAGCTGGTAGGAAAGTGAATGGAAATCTCAGTTATTCTACTTTGTGTGTTTAAATCGCTATATTCAGTACACACACAACAGAGCACTTGCTATGTAGCAGGTACTTAGAAAGATGGTTTATATTGTTGTATTTTCTTTATGACTAGCAAATGTCCCTAGTTTCCAGCGCAGCTGACTTTATTTACAGAGGTCTTTTTCTTAAACTTATACACTAGAAAATGAATGTGACATGCTTATATCCTTGTGATAAATCTAATCCAAAACCTTGACACTAGAGACCAAAGTCAAGGTTGATTTGTTTCGGTTTAATAGTTGATGATTTATCTGGAAACACATCTATGCTTTTATCACCACATTGAAACAGCAATCAATCTGATGCATACTGTGTACAACAACATTTATTGCACCATTTCTCAGCAAACATATAACAGAACCTGGGTATAGTAGACTACACACACCTCCTAAAAAGGTTCATCTTTTTAAACTTGGTTTGAAATGTGGATATCTGCTTTCTGCAGATGAATTCAGATAAACTGGGGGGCAAAAAAGAAAATAACTGTTTCTTGTTGCAAGACCTATGTCCCACTAAGGGCCTTCAAAAACGAAGATAAGTGCCTTAAAAAAAAACTGAGAGAATTACAACTGCACACATAAGGAAGATTTATTGGAACCCAACCTGACAATTCAAATATCCTAAGTAGGAAATTGGCCAATATTATACTATGTTACTGTACATTAGCTGTAAGTATAGGGAGTCTCAGAAGATGCATTCAGCTGCAACTCATTCATCTATTGCTACTGATGTGTCTGTATATTGGTTTTAAAGGTGATAAAGCTACATTTCTCTGGAAAAATGCTAGGAAATGTCCTCTGTTTAATAGTCAAACTGTCAGGACAAAATATATTGTTTTCTAACCAAAAAATATGTGTTGTATTGCTACAGCATAAATGCTCAGTTGAACAACATACATGTGAGCTGGCCTGCCGGTGTTTGTCATGGTTTTATTGTTGGCAGCATCCCTACACCTATGCCTGCCAGAAAGGAACTGATGAGAAATCCTTCCAAAGGAGAAACAGACAAAAACATTACATATTTTTAGTAGATGGGGAAAAAGATAGAAACTGTGGCAATGGGTCGCTTAACCCATCCTGTCCAAGTTATGCCAGTACCTCCTATTTCTTGAATAGGTATTACAGGGGCATGAACATCATCCCAACTAATGAAATAGAAGTAAAAAGAGAAAAGAGAGGGGCCTCAGGCTCTTGTTTAAAGTTGTATATTGTTTTCAATAGGCAATATTTACAGTATAGTATCACACATCAGTACGATGGTGTATTACATCAGAAAACCATCCCCCATTGTAAAATCATGGGGTGGAGATTAGCTAGACTGAACAGTTGTGTTCTAGTATAAAGAGTGGATAGGCATAAGTAACGTCTTGTTACCTGATGCGTTTCGCCACGAGGGCTTCCTCAGGGGTATGCAACAAACCTATTTATTGTCTTAGTGAGGTTGAGTTGATGCTACAGATAGGTATGACACAGGTGATGAGAATAAATGATGCTACTGATGTAAATCTTGTAATTGATGCCTTAAGTTGTGATATGTGTGAAGATGTTTCCAGATCTTTAATATATAAAATACCGAATCTGTTAATGAAGAAAGTGACAGATAATAGAAGAATGCATCTTGC
This sequence comes from Pyxicephalus adspersus, assembly GCF_032062135.1. Classification (NCBI taxonomy): domain Eukaryota; kingdom Metazoa; phylum Chordata; class Amphibia; order Anura; family Pyxicephalidae; genus Pyxicephalus; species Pyxicephalus adspersus. Next base: position 123,782,415 of record NC_092858.1, read on the forward strand.
TTGGTCCGGCTGTCAAAGGGTCATCCCAACTAAGTCAAAAATGGAGATTTAAAGTTGGGCTTTTTTCTGCTAAATTTATAAAAGACTGAGCGGCATACTGGAAAAATTGTTATCAAACATGGCGTATCTTCAGGGCAAAAGTACCATATTCTGCCTTAAATAAGTAAACATTTCTTAAACATGATATAGAGGAAGAGTGAATAAAAGTTACAACCTGATAGTACTATGAAAACCTACCAATGTTCTTGTTCTCAGACTCTAAATATGCTTACTTATAATTATTCTGTATATCAATAAACTAAAGAAAAATAGTAGCATGAGTGACAATTTACACAGTGACATAAATGCACTATGTGCTGAGACTGTATGATTGCTCACTGTGGTTGAATAGATCTTTGGTAAAGGAATGAAGGAAGGTAAGCATATGCTTGGAAGGGGTTGGAGGACTAAAGCCAACCTGTTGTTTTTGCAAAAAAAATGAAAAGAACTGGTTCATTTAAGTTAAAGTAGAACTTTAACATCCTCTATGGGCAAAATGACACTAGTTTCCTTTTGACTATTTCCTGAGAGCCCAGTTTGTAGTTATGCCCCTCCAAGGCATTCCACCACCATTAACCTCCCTGGCGGTATTCCTGAGTGAGGCTCGGGGTGGATCTTCCATACCAAAAGCGTTAACCTCGAGCCACACTCTGGGTGGAATTTCCAGGGAGGTTAAAACTCTTACCTTGTTCCCATGTTCCAGTGGCGTCCTCCAGCAGTGCTCGTGGCGTCCTCCTGTGATGTTCGGCGTCTTCTTACCCTGCAAGCTGGCGATACCTGGTCAGGATTTGCGTCCCGAGCATGTGAACAGTGGGGACACGGGGTCAGGGAAAGCAGATGCCGGCCGGGCATCTGCTCGCGAGTGCGTGGCTGGAGGGGGGAGGGGCCGTCATTCAGGTAGGTGGGACCGGGCAGGAAATTTAAAATGAGGATTTTAAAATACACCGCCTTTGCATTTAAAAATCCTCATTAATCATACCACCAGGGGGGTTAATAAGGAAAGACGTACTTATGATATATATATATATATATATATATATATATATATATATATATATATATAATTATTATTATTATTATTATTAATTTTAATAATAATAATTTAAAAAAAATGGGGATGGAGTGTGGAGTAATATGTCAGTGCTATATAATTACAAGATATAATAGTAATAATATAATAATCAAGATGTTTTAAATAAGTGCAAATAACTACCTGACTAACTGACAACCAAATTCATATCACATTTGTTTGGATATCTAGATGGCTAATAAAATAAATAGTTACATGGAGTTCCAAGTTCCAAAATATTTTTTTTTAAATTACATGTTTACCCTACTTTAAGAAGATCAATAAGGCAGAATAATTTTCACTTCAACTTATGAAAAAGTAGAATTTCTCACAATAAGGTTGAGAATTATTATATATTTACTTAGGAGTAGAACATTTTCATTTTACAAAGTAAATTTTCACTTATTATTTTTTATATGCAGTCTTGATTTCAATCATCCAGGCGGGTACAAACAAAAATGCTGTTTTAATTTTAATTTTTCCTTGCTGGACTTTCATTAGACTTTTTTTTTTTGCATGGTGAAAGGTTTTGTTACTTTACCTCATTTTTTAGCCTGTAACAATTACAAAAGTGACCATTTTATACTTTTTTGGGCTTAGTCTATATGGTATGTTTCCCCAGTGTTTTACCTAAGTGTTTACCTTCTCATTCATTCAAATAGTCCAGTATAACCAGGGAGTTTTATTGATGGGCTGTAAAGCAAATGCATCCTGCAGCATTTAGAAAGGGTCAAAATGCCCAAAAAGGCCTACCAAATACCCCAAAACCCCATTTCTTGCCATTTTTGGGTGTTTGGGAGGTGTTTTCCTCTTTTCGAACTGTTCTTTGCCACATGATTTAAATCATGTTTATAAATGCTTAAAATCTCATACAAAAGCTTTGAGAAATAAAGTCAGGGTAGACCTAGTAGTAGTAAATTAGTTCCAATGTACCTTAAATAATCTTTGGTTTGCGCTTTTTCATTAAGCAAAACTTAAGAAACACAACATTCAATATCCGTAATTGTTGGCCCACAGAAAAAGCAGCCGTTTTACAAAGGCGGCAAAATATATTTTTCAATAAATCCTTAATATAACTACCATTTGGTATTAGTAATTTTTTAATGCATTCTTAGTTTTGCCATTGAAGAATATGTATCTTAAAAGTAATGTTTAAATTGTTATTACATTAAGTAGAACATTGTACACTAATGTGACATTTGTGGTAATTTGTAATGTTTTACATACCTGAATAACCAGTAATGTCCATTGCTTTTAGATTCCTACATTTTATTACTGTTAAGGTCAAGCGTCCAGCAGTAGGTAGATAACACAGCGAGAACATGATTTCTCCAAGGTCCACACTTTCCTTAAAGCAGAAGATAAAAGAAAATATTAAATGAAAAGGAAAAAAATTACAAGTGCTCTGTGAGCAGGTTTTTGGTGCATGTTGGCATTAGGTTTGTGACTTTATTCCCATTGGAGCTAGGTACCTTTCTTGGGTTTGTATTTTAGGAACTAAATAATCAACAGGAGACCACAAAAAAAATATTCATAAAAAAACATAACTGAGATTATATACTGACAGAAAAGTCAAGCAACAAAGCACCTTGCTCAACATTTCTAGCCAGTAAGATTTCTAAATAAACCTTGTAAAGATACATAAAAAATTAAAGACATCAATCAATACAATCATCCTAATAATTGACATGAGATCCAGAGAAAACAGGCAACTCACATACTGAGAAATGTAAATTAAATAATTTAATTTAATGTATATAAATTAATTAATTAGTAATTTAATTTTGTTGGACAAGGAGTAACACACCAAAGGCAGCATAAAATGTCTTTTATTTTACTGAAAAATATGGAAGCTGCTTTACCATAAAAAGTAGCAACAACAACTGTGCAATGCTTACTTTAATAATTTGGATTAACTTTTTTAAAATGTTATTTGCAAAGAAAATTGCAAAAAACAGAAAAAAATGAAAAATTGAACATAGTACATATACTTTAAATCTAATGAAAAAATGTTGTAAAAAACACTGGCAGAAACACTGGTCACTCACTGGTCAGTTCTAACATATACAGTACTATCTACTGCAAATAACATATAACTATATGTACCTAGCCAATTATCTTTAAATGTATTTATCCCTAACCCTGTGTTTAATACCATGGACCTCATGAACCCAAATTCTATTCATTCTACAATCAAGTATCATTAAGATCTAATTTTTATTTTCACTAAAGGAGAAATGATTTAACATTTGCCCATGCCACTGTCCACTTTGACAATCTTTGCTCTCTTGAACAGCCAAGGGTACTAAAGAATATTCAGCATCAGACACACTACCACTTTGAGCAGTGGTTCTGTCTGCTGGTCCCTTTATCTATAGAAAACAGATGAAGGAGCTACAGAGACCAGATGTTGAAGATTTTTAACCAAGTGAGTGGTGAGATAGGTATTAACTTTTTTCGTTTGCAGGGACCTTTTTTTTAGTTATTTATGACTGCTATGTGTTTCACAATACTGGGAAATACTAGATATGATGGGGTTTTTTGTGAAGGATTTGGGGTGTCTGATGATATGTGGGGATCATGGGTAAGGGCTGTCTATGCTGCAAACATGTTACTTTGTTTGTTTTAAACAAATGTGGAACAATAGCTAAATATTGCTTTATATAGGTTTTATGCTCTAAATAATAATGATCATTAGCAATGAAAAGAAATAGGAACACTTGGTGTATTTCTGAAACATTAAAGCAGAAGTAAACTTATTGGCGGGTGATAAGCTTTTTTTGCCATAATCAGTAAGTTTTGCATACTTACTGATTATGGCACAAACCTACCTTTTTCAAGCAACCTGCAACAATGACCAGGTGCGAATCCTGTTACCCCTGCATCCCCTCGAAACCACGGTGTTTGTTGCCAACTTAATCCTGATTAGTTGTTGTGCGTCCACTGATGATGCAAAGGAGTTACATTATCCCCAGCATCCAGATCTATTTTTGGCAGTGCCAGGAATGGACCCACCAGGAGCAGGGAAAAAAAGTTTTTCGGCAAAGAAGACTTCACATGTCTCTTATGCCAACAAAATCTCCAGCTCCTGGCTTTTATTATTTTAAGTTTAGTTCTGCTTTTGCTCTGGAGTTCGCATAAACAAAATCTTGACTGCTGAATTTAGCTCTGATGGTATTATAACATGCCATAATTAGAACTGATTCGAAACTTGGAACATTGAGTAATGTAAAGTGATTCTTTATTTCACATTAAAATAGCTGTATCTACAAACAAATCAAACCACCTAAATAAACATAGAATATATTATGGTTAAGAAAATTGTGCTTGCGGTAGTTATAAAAAAATAATGCAAAATACCAATGGACCTGAATAGTGATGCTGTTTTCTACCAAATCCCTGCTGTGATGACACTAAAAAATCCATATTTTTGTGAAAGCACTTAGGCAATTTACTACTCGCTAATGGGCAGTAACTCTGCTACACTAAAGCGCTTCTGCATCATAGAGCTTATGTGAAGTTTGCCAAACTTTGTGAATATATTACTTTATCATCATTGTGATGATCTGGTACTGGGACATCATTGTGATGTCATCACATCAATGGAACCTAACCTCCTAAATGAAAATCTTAACATTACCCTCTAGATATAAAAAGAAATTGCTCTAATGGCATAGACAAAATTAATAACAAATTTAGATCTGCACAAGGCAAACTGTAAAAATGTATATCCTTTGTCTTCAGATCAAACATGGACACAATCTAAATGAGTTAAAAACAAATTGTCCAAAACCAGCCTGTGTGTCATACAGTCTGTAGTCCAGGCAAATAATGTGAATACTGCAGATCGGTCCCTTTAATGATGCAGACCATAAAACAAAAAGATCTAGACCTGTTATTTCATCAGAGTCTTAGGTAAAGAGGATTTTAGGCATATGTTTTAAAGTTTAGGAAATTTAATCTCCGGTTAAGGAAGGGATTCTTCACCGTAAGGTCAGCAAAAATGACGTTAAGTTTCTACTCATTGAAATCTTTATTATTGTACCTAGTCAGGGATTCCTATTGTCTAATCTATCTGTCTGAATATACCCATGACGTTAATGGGTCAAGATCTGATCTACCTTTGTATATTTTATAAATTGTTTGTGACAAATTATTACAATATAAGTTTACTTTGCCAAAAAAAAACCCAGCTTTCACTCTTTTTCTTTTATACATATACCTCTGACGAACGTTCTTTCGGTCCGCACCATTGCACATAGACTTTCTAGCACACTCAACAACAGTTCATGCACCAGCAGGCTGAGAAGGGCCATCATGGGGCAAGGTTAACCACTCTGTTAGCCCTTGCCACACACACCATCACAGGTAGACTGCCACCATGTGCTTAGACGCACCCTTACCCTTGGCAACCACAGTTATGTTTCTGCTTCTCTCAGTAATCACAATATTTATAGTATTGTCTTCAGGTTAGCAAGTTACACTATTTTTACTTAGAGCATTCAGAGATTCAACTTACACTTTTTATAGTGTTTATTAAGTAAAAACATACAAACACAGTCTAAAAACAATTACAGAAAAATACGGACTAATCAAATATTAATTACAGAACTATAGCAACAGCATAAAATAAGGGCATAACTGTAAAATAATACTTAGGTAGAGTTGGTTTTTCTTGGTCCAGGTTGCTGTGTAAAGTGCCAGAGTCACTGGGCTCCCTGCAGTGCTCAATGTGTTAGTGCCGTTCTCATTAGCAACAAGATGGTATCAGTGAAAGCTCCCTCTGCTAGGCTTACATTGTTTTTTTTCTGCCAACAATGTGGGACTGATAAGACCATCCAATGATAGCAGGGTGAGGGCTGTCTGAGTGTCCACATTGATTACAATGCTTGTAGATACTCCCAAGAGGCCCTTGTTCTAGCCATTATACCAACTCCTAGAATAATAATCACCACAAAATAAGGTGTTCACAGAGACCAAACTAGGCATGTCACCAGAACAGGCTAAATATGGTTTCTAGGCATTTCTGAGGCCTAGGAGACTAGTTCTTGGTTTCAAAATGCTCACCATCACGATCCAACTACAAATCAGCCAACTACTACTTTATACAGAATGGTATATTAGAAATATAAAGCCTAAATAATAAATGGGTTTCAAAATACAGCTTAAAGTTCAATCTGAGACACTCTGTCTAGCGTTATCTGAATTCTATGAGTCTTGCAGACACAAAAACCAGACAGTCAAAGCAGGTGTTGTGACTAGAGGGTCTGGAAGGTTCCTGATTGTCAGATAAAGAAACCCTGTATTTTTCGGACTATAAGATGCACTTTTTCCCCCCAAAAGTGGGGGAAAATGAGAGTGGGTCCTTTGGTCCAAATACTGCCGCAGGAGGCAGGGGGGGCTGGCAGGTGGCTACAGCATGGCCCCTCTGTTCTGCAGCTTCGTAGACACTAATGCCGGATAGCGGGAGAGGAAAGGGGAACAGCTGCAGTGATGTTCCACCCTCTTCAAGGGACCTTAGACAAAAGCTTTAGGCAGTGCAGAAGCCAACAGAAAGCCCTGCCTTACCTTCCCTGCTGTTTCTTAGCAGGCTCTGTGTAACAATGATGAGTGGGGAGGGAGGCAGAGAGGGCGGGAGGGCAGATTGAGATGAGCAGTGCAGGGTTTCTTGTGCAGCAAGTTATTCTCCTATGACAGATGAGTTGTACCTTTTCTGTCACTATAGTCTTGTAGCGCAATATCTGTGCAATGTGTCTGTGCAATGTGCAATGTGTCATGTGCAATGTGTCATGTTCAATGTGCCATGTGCAATGTGTCATGTGCAATGTGCAATTTCTCTCTGGCTAAATAATATTCTGATATATTTTATTAAACATTTCTTTATATAATTTGGTTCTTATGGTCAGGTGCGTCTTATGGTCCAAAAATACGGTACTTGATGATGGGAAGTTTATGACCCTAGTCTGCTAGATAGACAATTTCCAGACAAATGCATTTTAAAAGAAGACAATTTTATATTTAAAGGGAAGAATTAAGAATTAATATTGAAAAAACTACTAATCATATTATGGGATGGCACTAACCAAGCTTTACTAGGTATAATTGCTTCACTTTTTGTTTGCCTTCCCTTGGCAATCCCCTGCCAATGAGTTTTAACTGGAGTTTAAGAACTGCTTTTTATTTAAAAGGTACAGTTATTAAAATGTACAGTAAAAGAAAAATTATATAAGCCCTAGGCTTTAATGCATTTTATTACATTTTCTATGTTTCCTTCTCCATGTACCCCAAGTAGAAATGATCAAATACAATGTAGTTTTGTACTGCAGTACAGCCACACACACACAGCTTTTCAGCCCTGGCCAGAACTTGAGACTGCTCTGCTAATTCTAGATAGTTATGGGAATTTGTTTTTCATTATCCACCTCCTCATCCTTTATAAAGTCAACCAAAATAGCATTGCTGACAATCTATGACATGCTCACAGCGGCACTAAAGTATAGAGAAGCTTTACACTCGCTATAGGAAACCACTTCAAAAGGGAATGCTTATTTTAATAATTAGTTATTACACTTTCACTTGTTAATTGGAGGCTGGCAACTTTAAAACAGATCCTTGAAGATGAAAAAAAACCCTAAACTGTTAGCAGGCTGGAAGCATTGCGATAACTGTGATTGATAAAAGGGAATCCAACATCAAACATTCAAAAAAGCTGATTTTCACTCACCCTGCTGTGATGACGCTATAAAATCCACATTTTTGTGAAAGCACTTAGGCAATTTATGACATGTTGATGGACAGTAACTCTGCTACACTAAATCACTTCTGCATCATAGAGCTTGTGGGAAGTACATGAAGTACATGAAGTTTGTCAAAAAAATTCTTTACCATCATTGTGATGACTTGATACTGGAACATCATTGGGATGTAATCAAAACTGCTGTTATTAGTAAAATATTGTGGTGTAAGCTTAAATGGGCAGTTTACACAATCGACTATCCTGGTGTGATAGTCCAAATCCAATGCTTTTTTTTCTCACGTTCCAATATTTTATTTAATAATATGTAATGCTCACATTGCCTCTGTTTTGAAATCGGACAAATCAATTACTGCTAAAGTTTAAAAAACTCTTTTTTTTTCTGAAGCTGCGTATCTTTGATGTTCAGGAGAGATCAACAGTGTGTGAAGATCAGAATTAATGTTTTTGGTGAATGCCTAAAAACAGATGGTAGATGTTAAGGGCCTGTGGCCTTTAAAAGAGACCATTCTAAACTTCCATCTGGTAAATACAAACTTATTTGCAATTTGTATTGAGCTGTAGGCCAAAAACTTCACGTATCATTTACATACTTGGAATTTGGGCTGAATTTATTCTAATCTGTCAGTTTGCTTTGGAAAATTTCAGTGTTTTCCATGCAATTCAGCACTGCATTGAAAATTATCCATTTAATGTTTAGAAAAGGTAGCAATACAGGGCTTATAGGTCAGTACTTTTGGGCAGCAAGGTAGAAGAAACATCAGAGTTTAACCATCCATTTGAACCAATCCTAATTAATGAGCCAACAGGTAAGATAAAAGCAAAGGTATGGAGACATTTTACCCAAAATTTCGAAAAGCCTCTGGAGTCAACAACCCAGACTAGTACTTTTAAACTTAAGATTTGAAAAAACTAAGAATGTTTTCACTAACTCGTTTCCTTGAACTGTTCACTGTGCAGGAAAGAAATCTAGATATCATACACACATATATGTTATATTATATAATATGTTATCACAAAATGACAGTCTGCTCCTGACTTTGCTGGCTGTTGTGCTGAAGAAAACCAGTGGTGCAAATAGTCAAATGTGGGCCCCTGTGCAGAACTCACTTGGGGCCCCTGTTGAACTGACTTGTGGTCCCTCTGGGGGCCCCAGTGACCATAAATGCGCAGCTCAGCCATGGTTGTCAGTATACTCGCAGCAGCAGCTTCCATTACATTGTTCTGGCCCAGCCATCAGAATGGCCACAGATTGCATCTAGGAGCAAAAGAAGGAAGAAAATGGCGGGGCCCTGTGACAGAACAGGGACAAGTGAGTATAATGGGGTAAAGATATTTAATCTAAATAAGGAATCTAAATATTCTTTGTAAATTTACAAACTGCTTTAAAAATGTGGACATAGAATGCTAATATGAATCTAGAAGTCTGATGTCTTTACCATTTTTACTGCCTAAAGGAAAATGGATTACATCTCAAGAAACATATTTTCATCAACCTAATCCCCTTTTGGCTCCAGACATACGACTAACAGACCACACAGTGTAAGCAGCCATAGCAAAAGACCATTGAGACAAACTTGCTTTTAAAATAGAATCACTCAAATGTGCAAGGTAACATGTCAAACATTTCAGAAGTGGTATTTATTGCTGACCCTAGCCCCAGGCGTATGAAATCCTATTCTTCCAGAATTTGTATCTTTTTTGAAAATGTCATTACTGCAATAAGTATATTTTTTTGTAGAAAAGATAAAAAATTAGTTTACATTTCTTATAGTACATCTGTAAATTTGAGCCTAGATACTCCGGTGTTAGTTGTCAACTTGTGAAAGTTCTGCAAAGCTTTTTTTTCCAAATGGAATCTAATCTGTATTATGAGTCATAACTGTGTGCAGTCACACAGCCATGTACCAACACTTTTTTACAGCATTTTACTAAAAGCACTGAACTATATTCATTCAATATTTCACATTGCTTGCAAAGTTTCAATGCCACGTGCTGCATGACATCAATGGTCATTTAAAATGTCAAAAGGATGGCATTCTAGTGACAACTGTAATGGGGTATTTTTTTCCACTGGCCACCAGGCTTTTTTTCTACCAACCCTCAATGAATCGATTTTAGTAGGGGTTCCTCAAGACCTGAAATTTATTTAAATGGTTCTTTAGAGGTAAAACGGTTGGGAAAGGCTTCTTTAGGTATTCAAAAGTACACCAACATAAGTTTCTTCAAGTTTTCTTGGGGTCTTTAGTTATACGAATTCTTTCCTACTTTTGCAGTCTATTTCAGGCTAACATGAACTAAATACATCAACCCAACAGTCCTCCTTTGAGGGGATGCTTAACCCTACTGTCTCACTAGCAAAGTCCATATCTATATTACCTACATACTCAGAATCAGACACCCCCAGGGTAAGCTCTACACTACACGAACAGGCGGTACTTCAGTGGGCCCCTTTAGACCCTGATCCCTCTTTGGGATCCCTACTCCTCCCCCACATTTTATGGCTGATCTTATTATGGAGAACTTCCACTCATTTCTTCTTAGATACCAGGCTTCCAAAAAATATCTTTTTCTAAATGTAGCAGAGAAACACAACAAAAAATGTGTTTCCTATACACACTACTGAATTTTTAAAACAAGTTTCTAAATAGTTTCTGCAATGCAAATAAAGAGAAATACCATGGTTATAAATCATCATAACTCTATGTCAGCAAACTTGAGGCCTCTGCAGACTTTTGCTATGTACTGGTTTCCTTTAGAAATCAGCTCCCTCTAATCACTAATAACTGCATCCAGTGTCACAGAGTCACTTCTGCTACTGTCATGTATTCATTGGGATAGTTATCACTGTTTACTGTGCAAAGAAAACGCTGAATCAGACATTGCAATGCCAGCTGGAAGCCTCGCCTAGAAGCTAAACCACACGCTTGCTTCTGCACACAAATATAAGTAGCTGATTGACTGTTTGAGTATAATTCTTTATAATTAAAGCTTAAAGTTAAGAATTATTCTTGGCTTTAGGAATTTTTTGCAAGAAATATTAACTCATACCAAGCAAACATGTTAGTGTAAAAAAAAGGCATGAGTTACTATTCCTAACTGCTCTATCTTTTTAAAATATATATATATATATATATATATATATATATATATATATATATATATATATAATGTAATAGGGTAATGTGAGGTGAGATGTAGTTTCACTGACTCACTGTTGATTGACTATTTCCTTGTCAGAAACAAACATTTAAAAAAAAAAAATAATGCATTAATTTGCATGCAAAAAAAAAAATGTATGCATTGCAATATTTCTTCCATTTCTTCCATGCATTTGTAGGGAGGCTGCATGCAGGCACGCCAGAGCAGTAACAGGATTCATTCAGAATCAGAAAACAGAGTACAACACAAGCTCATTGCTATGAACACTACAAGAGGGGAATGAAAATTGATTGAGAATCATGGATAGTGAGGTGAATCACAGTATCACCAATAATAAAGATAATTGGAGAAAGGATAAGTAAAACAGAAAACGGCTTTAAATTATAGTTGCTACATAGCTGCCCCTGCCTGATCTCATCTGTATAGATGGGGCTATATGTGCCATAGTAACCAGATATTTCTGTATCCTCTTTTTCCTGAAGAAGCGGATTTATACTGTGAAACGCGTTGAAATCAGCAAGGTTTTCCCCCATATATGTGGGCAACCTAGACAGCAGTATTTAGTTATATCTATCAAACATTTTATATGGTTTTAACATTTATGTTTTTAATGTTGTTCTAATAAAGATTTGTTTTTATAGGCTACATGTTCAATTTTATTATGGTTGGCCTCTTAAATCCCAGATACTGAGTTAATCTCAGAGTTTATTTAAAATGAAAACACATTTTGGAGGAAATGTACATAATATTTCATATTTGCCAAAAGTTTTTTTATTACATTATCCTGAATTTAATAAAGTAGGAAATACAAGCAAAACACTATGTATTCCCTTTAATCAGACTGAAATGCAATCAGTATTTAACATTTGGTATTCTTCAACTGAATTTAGCTAAAGCAAACATTAGTGGTTTTTCTGACTGCAAGAGTCTCCTTTAATATTGATTTTGATATTTAAAACACAGCAAACAGAAATGGCTTTTTATTATACAAAGGACTCCAGCTATTCAAAGCTGAAACAACTCCAGTGATTCTAACAAAACAATCAGATTTTTATTTACAGACATGACAATTAACCTATGCATAGACTCACAACCACATCATTATGTACATCTAGTTATTACTGGGTTGAACCCCTTTTTGCCTTCATCTACCATATTTTAGAAGATGATAAGATGATTTGAGCTTTGTAACATGGTGCGTTTCGCCTGCTGGATATAACCATCAGAAGACAGGTATTCTGGGGACACAGAAGGAGGTACATGGTCAGAAACAAAACTAAGGTTGGTATGAGGAGGGTCAGAGTGTTCCAATTTCTGTACATTCATATTGATTCATCACAAAATTTATCACCAAAATCACACCAATATTCTTTTTCTTGAATTCACACAATTCAACTTTTACCAGTTTGCAGCACCAGGCAAAATAAATGTTAATAAGTTATGATGGGTTATTATGTTCTTCAAACGATCACAGCTGTTTTGACTGCCTTTGTTAAATCATAACGTACAAGGCCTGCCTTTGTCTTATTCCAAAATTAGATTTAGGAATATTGTCATGGGCACAGGTTTTCTTTTCTTCTGACAGACTACAGTTTGGGCCAACTGTCTGGACTAGTTTGGGATGTGCTATTGCTTGAATTTACAGTAAAGTGTTAATGTTTTTGAGGTTTCATATAATTTGCCTACTTATACGGCGCAAAATAACAACACACTTTAGTATTTTAAGATTAGTAATTTAATTAGTTATTGGATAGGTTCACTTTAAACATATGCACATTTTGCTCAAATATGTAGATTATAGACATCCTGTATGGACTTAATTCCATTACATAGTTTGGTGTCATCTGCAAACACAGAAATGGTACTTTTGATCCCAAACTCTATATCATTTATGAAGATGTTAAACAGTAAAGGTCCCAACACTGAACCCTGGGGTACACCGCTAATAACCTTAGACCATTCAGACTATGAATCATTAATTACAACTCTCTGGATGCGATCTTTAAGCCAATTTTCTATCCATTTACTGATTGACTTTTCTAAACCTATTGACCCTAACTTGCATATTAACTGTCTGTGGGGTACTATATCAAATGCTTTAGCAAAGTCCAAGTACACTATATCAACTGCTATTCTACTGTCTACCTGTTTACTTACTTCCTCATAAAAAGAAAGTAAATGTGTTTGACAACTTCTGTCTTTCTTGAAGCCATGTTGAGTATCACTTAATAATATTTTCTAGTAGGAACTCCTCTATGTGGTTCCTTATCAAACTCTCTTTATCAAACTTTTCCAACCATAGACGTTAAACTAACTGGGCTGTAGTTGCCTGGTAATGATTTTGCTCCCCTTTTGAAGATAGGAACCACATTGGCCTTACGCCAATCCATCGGCACCATGCCAGTGACTAAAGAGTCTCCAAAAATTAAAAATACGGCTTTGAGATAACCGAGCTCAGCTCTTTGAGAACACGTGGATCCCACTTCTCTGTTAGACTAACAGGATTATCCAGCTTGCTCCTTTCCATCTATGTTGTTCTGGCCCTTCCCTTTCATATACTTGCTTTCTGTTCTCTCAGTTATAAAAAAAACTGTTTGGGAGACTAGCTCAGAATAGGGGAAGAAATGAAGCAAGTTTTTGAAAGAGGACTTTTAAGGTGCTGACTAGATTCAATTTTCAATAATATATACTGAATAAAGACAGTTGTGTCTCAAATGGTCAGAGAAGGTGCAAATCATAGTAAAGTAGGTGGTTTTTCAGACCAAATCTATGTGAGCTAATAAATCAACACAGATAAAACATTAGAATAGGTTTCACATGGTCTCCTATTAATCTTAATTTATACTTCATGAAGACATATTTTGCAAAAAATGCAATAGAAAAGAAACAATGCACAAACATAACACAGATGGCATAACTAAAATCTACTAATTCTGTCTATTTTTTTTACACCCTTATGGTTTGATATAACATTTGCTTTTTCAGCCGGGACTGCTACTTTGCAACTATTCTGATTAAAAAGTGAAATGTTAGAGGGTGATCAGGTGGGGTGTTCTTTGACTTCTGTCATTGTGTGTTTAAAGCTTGTTGTGCAGTTCACAAATTACTGCGTAGATAAACATACCAGGTCTCAATGAGATAAGTGGCAGACCTAAACCCTGGATTTGAAGGAAATTTACCAGGAGCTCAGATTCATTAGAGTGTAGTTTTTCTTTACGTTTTTGGTGGATTTAAATCCTAAGGGTAGGTTCAGACCTGCCTTAAAATCGAGAGGTCCTTTGTGATTCCGGGTGGCTTGCACCTTGCAGGCCATTTAAGAACCAGCATTTGTAGATTTGACAGCGGACAGCAGAATTGTACCACTTGTTGCCATCTCTGATTATTCTTTATATATATATATGTATCTATAATACTTGTCTTGAAAACTCTGATTTAGAATTTGGGTGCTGATCTTTACTTTCTCTGTAGTTTGTGTTACTATTCAGCCAAACAGACCTCCCGGGCAGTACTTAAGAGTTATTACCATATCTTATTATTGCTCATTTGCATCCCTGGGAATGTGATCTTCCATTCCACATTTGACTGCATACTATAAAGTGGGTTATATGGATTGTAAAGTGGTACACAACACAAAATTCAGCTGCAGCCTTTGCCTTTTCTAGCGGCGAAATAATGTACATTTTACATGAGCAAAACCATTTAACTCTGCTTTAATTGCACCCATCTGTCCAACATATAACAGAAGGAGAAACTGTCTACCTGAACAAGGTAATCTGTTTAATAACTCTAATTGCCAAACTCTGCAAATTTTTGTTCCTGAACTTGCATATACTAAGCAAAGTGATCTCATCATTAAAACCTATAAATCTAAAAATATAAGGGTGTGAAATATTTTACATGTGCTGCAAAAATCGAATTATTCTTGATGGACCCTCTAGTGTGGTCACTTGGAGGAACTGTGTACTCAATCTGTTTTATTGTTAAGAGATGGACAAAGCCCAGCACAGAATAATTGGCTGCAGGAGCCTAAAGCAGGCCCTCAAGAAATGCCTTGTCTGGCTGCAAAGGGTCAAATAAAAATGATATACATCTTAGGTTACACTAAAAAAAAAGTGATTTAGATTTGCTTGCAATTCTTTACTGTAGTTTACTTATCGCCTAGAGTTGTTTTTAAAGAACTTTCCTACTTTCTTAGCTAACAAATGAGATTAAAAAATAGTTGAGCAAGCATTGAAATTCAGCAACTTGCTTTATATCACTATCTGTAATATACTTATACCACCCTAGGCATTTATATCATTTAACAATACTATATTTCATTTTATTAGTAAAATGTATAGACGTTTATTTATTTCCATGGGTCCTCTCAAATTCTTACTCACATTATAGATATCATTTATCTAATGACTAAAGCTGGAAAAAGGATTTAAAACACTTTATGATTCTAGAAAAAGTAGGTATTGGTAATTTTCTGCTAAGATTTCTATGCGTTTGCTTACTACGGCTCCCCTGCGCTGTCTCTCTATTTTACTAGGCTATATATTGAGGGGTGTAATAATTACCAGCTCATAAAAATCTGTTGTAAATTGATTCTCCTAAGAAGCTTTATTTCAGCCAACAGGTGGCTAAGATTTTATGGCCTCTCCCATTTCTCCCTCCTTGCTTTTTACTTATCCTAATCAAATGGTTGCTGCATTTGTTCCATTTTATGTATGAAATTAAATTAAATACATTATATTGCAGTTACATCTTGTAGTCAGGAATAATCTTTGAAGACACTCAGTTCAAATACAATCTGATCTGTAAATAACTGGAATTTCATCAATTCTCACCTCACTAATATACAGCTTACTCTGCAGCCTTTCCTCAATTGTTTTTGTCCTGCCAGCAGCAAAATAGCTCTTTTACCTTTTGCAATTCGTGACTGCTGGCTTTCCTGACCTTTGGGACCTTTCCAGGACCTTTGGGCACTAGGCAAGAGATAATGGGCTTGTGGTTTCCCAAATGTTTGGCACTAGCAGTGCTACTGATCATATGATATGATATTAACTGCTGTAGGGTGCATCTGGCTAAGTAAGTATGGATCAGGGGGTAAGTATGGCCCTGCAAAATAGTGGTGTAAGCATTCTGATTGAGGGTGCTGTTACTTTGTGCAGATCCCTAACTCTGGATTCACAAAAAGAGCCCCAGCCCATTATTATGCATCCTCCATGTTTAGGAACTGGTGTCACATACTGGGGAACCATCCTTCCACCTTTTGAAAAAAATATACAAAAATCTTGCATGATAAAATGAAGGCTTTATAAGAACTTTAACTCATTAGTAGTGCAAAAGTGCTGGTTCCTCGCCCAAGGGCCTATAAAGTTTAATTTTGCAATTTTAGAAATGGCTTTTTTCTTGCCACTGACACATTGGCTTTCTTTGCAATTTCAAAGAAAAAAACAACATTGTTAGCTATACCTTTACAATTCTTTCCCCCCTTTCTTTTTATTATTTTTTTCTATTTTATTTTTATTATTATTATTATTCTCTTTATTTCTTTTTTCTTTTATTGTTTAATTGGTTTACCATGCCACTATATTTAGTAAAAACAAGGTGCTACTATGCTATTTTTAATTATCTGTGTTGGGATTGCAATAAAGCAGTTATGTGACACTGTTGACTACTTGTTTGTAGGTATTTTTCAATTATTTGGGACTAAGACAGTTCCAAGTAGCTGGTGGTATTACCTGTATTCAACAGTGGGGCTGAAGCTTGTTCCATAGGGGCAGCAGGACTGTGTGTGTTGAAGAAATCAGTTTGAGATTATTTGAACTTTGTGACATGGACGATAACCTGTTGAAAGTACACTGAGGTCATAAAAAGATAGACAGGATCAGCAACAATACGAAGGAAGGTACTAGTGGGCCCAAATTGTGTTAATTTCTACTTTTTCTGTTTATTTTTACTTGCCTTTTTTAGTATTTTCTTCCTTTAGGTCCCATCTCTTCCTTACTGCACCATGTTCTTGATGTACTGAACCTTTCACTGCCACCCCTATTCATTTTAGATGTGGCTACTATAGAGCCACAGCAGCAGTCCACTTGCGGCAGCAGTCCACTTGCATACGGAAGTGGCAATCGCTAGTGTTGGTGTTCGAATTCGGGTTTCCTTTATAATTTGACCCGAATATGGCTGTTCGAATTCGGGTAGACCTGACCCGAAAAAAACAAGATTCGAGGGCAAAAATTTGGATATAAAAAAATGTCAAAAAACGTGTTAAAAAAATTTAAATAATCCTAAATTATTTATAGGGTGTTTGTGTTATTTAACGCAATCTGATGCTCTTGCAGCCCTTAATAGTCCCTAAAAATAACCCAAATTCTCCCACCATTGATTTAAATGGTGTTCGAATTCGGGATTCGATCACCCGAACAATATTTCACTATTCGATCGAATAGCTGTCGAATCGAATAGTGAGATATTCGACCAACTAGTAATCGCACTGCAACCTCCCTGACACTTACATTAGGGTAAATGTTTATGAAGGATTCAGGTTTTTTGGGGGGTTTCCAA
Source organism: Pyxicephalus adspersus (assembly GCF_032062135.1). Taxonomy (NCBI): domain Eukaryota; kingdom Metazoa; phylum Chordata; class Amphibia; order Anura; family Pyxicephalidae; genus Pyxicephalus; species Pyxicephalus adspersus. The sequence goes on from NC_092858.1 coordinate 123,799,994, forward strand.
AAAAGTAGGAAGGTGCAGTCATTGCTGAATTCTGTGTTATAAGTAAAGGCACTTTCCAGTAGCCACAGGTTTAATCTAGGGTTTGTTTTGTTTCCTGTTTAGATGCTGTACTAATTTTTTACATACCATTATTTTTTATAGTTTTAAATGCTTTTTTTTATAAACCATTATCAGCTTGTTTAGGTCTCAAACATAGCCTATTTCAATCTCCCAATAGGCAATATACTTCCATTTTATGCATCCATAATCTCTGCCCCTTCTTAATACAGTTTTGTGAGCTGAGCTGAACTGTATGAAACCTTTTGATTCCCACAGTCAGATTGACTTGCATGCTTTGATCTTGTTTGGACAAAATGCTAGTGCGTAATTCCAGAAACTAAATAGTACTTTTAATTCCAAAGTTCCTTTAAGGATGCTGCAGTATGTTGTTAGAATTTATAAAGGTCACTGTAAGTCTTTTGAAATCTGTATCATTATCAAGATAAATGTGTAACATTTGGAAGAGAAATCAATTAAAATTCACAATGAACTTCCGAGTTAAGATAAATAGTAGTTTCCACAAAATACCACACTTTTTTTTGATTATTATCTTGATTGATGTACAGTATTAAAGTTTGGTATGTATCATCGATGGATACATATTCAGAGTGGGGCCCATAAGAATGTTTCACTATACTACTTTACAAATTCTTAAGTTTAAATCCCAGCTCGAGGCAAAAGATACTATGTTTTTTGTGCCTCTTTCTCTTCTTTCTCAGGCTGTGATGAATAATGAATGTTGCAAAGAATATCACTGCTCTCTGCAGCAGTATCCCATGAGTCTAGGGTGGGGAATTATGTTCTTAACACCCTGGACTCACAAGGTTTGGTGAAAAGTTGGGTATCAATAAATCCAGAAGTGGACCGATGCTGGATTTGAGTGGGACAGCCTGTAAGTGTCAGTACCAGAGAAAGGGTAAATATAACCCCAGAACTGCTTTTTATCATTTATGCTAGCCATGTTATTTTTTTATTTTTTGCCCATGCTTAACCAGACTTTAAAGGACCAACCCTCTAGCCACTTGACTTGAGAAAAGATTTAGAATGCTACCACTCACTTATATAGACAACGTTCAGTCTTTAATGGGTTGAAAATGTCTATTCCATTCCATTTTAATTGTCCTGTTCACCAAGGTTAAATTTACAAATTACAGGACAAGAGGGAAAATCTAACAAATCATTTATACCTGTTACTAAAAAAGGATGTTTAGAAATATATCTTTTCACTTCCTGTTTATTCTACAAGAAATGATCAAAAAAACTGCTTTAAGGCTTCATTCTTACTATGTGCACTGCAATGCGGTACACTGCACCTCACAACGTGTGCAAAACCCAAGTATCCTAGCACTAAGCCAAAGCATAGAAAGCAATTATTTTTTTATGTTTTTACACCTCTAAGCATTTCTGTCCTTTTTTAAAGCACTGCCCCATTCATTGTAAGGGTCAAAGCAGACAGAAACACTGGGGGCTGTGCACTGCCATGCGTCACAGTGTAACATGGAGCAAACACATTCTTACGGTGGTAGTCTCACCCTCTCCAACTCTTTAAAAAATATTATATATGTATAAATAAAAGTTTTGCTTTTAGATATAGTTGATATAGTCTTTTTTTAATTTTCAAACTTTCTCAATAATTTAAACTTTCATTAAAAAAGTCATTAGGTTATTAACCTCTGCTTTTCCCTATAATTAGAAAAGTATTTTCTTGTATGTTAATTTACCATTTCAAATTTGAAGTGTTGTTGTATGAATTCAACATTAACTCAAAATACCATACAACAATAGTAGGTTAACCAGAAATAAAAAAAAAGTAAAATACATGTGGAAAGGAACAGTACCAAAGAGTGCAAAGGGTGGAAGCTAATAACATTTAACAAACATTTTAAACATTATTTAACAACATTAAATAACATTTAAAATCCACAGTTTTGCATCCTTGGAGTTACATTTCTCATACTCGCTCCTTAGGGGGGAATAGAGATTTGAGTCAAGTGGTAAATAATCAAGGGGGTGGCGGTTGGGGGAGGGGGGTAATTAGGGAATTAGAGGGGAGGCTAGTTTTTCCTGTTCCCTGCCTTATGTGTGCATGTGACTCACATTGTGTTAATGGATCACAAGCAAGGGCCTGCAGGTAATCCTCAGAATCGATAAACATTGTCCAGTAAAACATCTTTGCCTGGTCACATGCTCTGTGCATCTCACTGAGGCTGTGAGGTCTTCCATCAATTGTAATTTGTTGATGCATTCAAAGTGACTTACGATAGGTATGTTAATTTTTAAAGTGCCTTTGAAACACTAACATACAACAAAAGTCAGGCATACTGGTCAACAGATATACTAATCCAGGTATTTGTATTATTCCTAATGTGCATGTATGGCCCAAATGTTTTATTTTTATTTTGGATAGAGTAGGGAAGAGTTGGAGCCATAGCCAGGTTCAACCATAACCACCTAGGTTTTTATTCCTCTATTTGTTGCTTTTGCAGACTATCTTTCATTTACATCAGTAAGTGGCAGTAAGTGAGGGGAAACAGAAGTAAAATTGGACTTCTAATGCTCTCCCATTCCAACTGGCATATTCCTTTACTACGATACAAATTTACCAATACCGGTCCTTTGAATTTTTTCCAGTTAAGACTGAATGCATTGGATGTAAAGCGCTTTCTTTATCATTAACTCCAGTGTAGTTTTTAAGGCAAGCTATTACATCCTTTATTATAAAGTATTTGTTCAGTAATTTGTTGCTTGCTTCAACACAAGTTCCCAATATAAAAACCACTTTACAAACATAGTTAAACATGCATTTTAATGAAAGGTTTGCTTGATCTGTAACAATTTATCAGCTGCTAGCAGAGTGGCTGATGAGGTCTTAATGCTGAGCACTTAATTACTTAAATTGCAATGACATGCAAGGTAAACTAGACCCAGGGTATAGACTACAGAGTCAGACCCTAGCCCAAGCTACCTCTGGGAGATAGCAGAAATTTGGCCTAACCAGGCGAGATGACTATGAAGTCTATTGTACAAATGACTTGTGATGCTTTATGGGTAATTTAATTAGAAAATTGGTACCCATCTGTTATAACATAATTCAGTATGGCATTGCCATTAGTTTCTTATAAACTATTGGAAGTACTCAAACAAATGTTTTATATAAAAACATGAACTGTTTCCTTGGTAGCCAAAACATTCATACACAATTTTTATAAAACTCATTGGTAGAAATCTGCGTCCCAACAGACAACCTGAAAAAGACATTAGGTTTCTAGATCAATAAAATCGATCATGTTCAGTGCAGACAACATTTACAAATTGCAATCTGCATCCTGACCAATCAATATGTTAGTTCAGCGAAGCAAAGCTCAATGAAATCTTGTAAAGGGTGATGGAGAGGATGCTGAGCTCCTGTTCTGCGGTTACAAAGCTTAATCAGGGAACACTTGATGCATTTCAGCAGTAAAGGTTTTCAGGCTGTCCTGATTGCTTATGTATGAACTGATTTGCATTTAATGAGTGCATTTAAGAGACATACGGGTGTAATCTGCACGCTCTCCATTATCTGTGCTCAAGGGCACGTATTAAAACTGGGCAGAAAAATGGTTATAGGTATGCAAATCAAATGCAGGGATATGTAAAATAAATTAATTGATGAAATGTAAAGTCAAGAGGGTAAGTAAAAAAATCAACACACTTTCCTAAACAAAATATTAAATGTTTATATTACAAAATCTCCTATTTTTTAGGAAACAAAGGATAAATTGTTTTGAATGAGGTTTAATAAACATTTAGCATATTTAAGGAAATTACGTGGTGCATGGAGAATGTATAAAGGCAGCTTGGGGACAAGGGGAATAATAGAAGGTGAAAATAGGTCATATTTTGGGTCATAGCAAGCTGAACAACAGTATCCTATTAGGCAGAATAAGAACCTGGGAACCCAACATGGTTTAATGGGGTGGCAGAGGTGGCAGTAGTGTTTGGATCACAAGGAGGGCTAAACACAATTACAAACCTTGTGGCAGAGAGCTGCAATTTTGCAACCTAAATAACCTTTTATGCTAGAGAATGCTTAACTTTACGTGTGTGTGTGTGTATATATATATTTCCATAATAAAGGAGAGGCCTCCTTGATCAGTTTCTGTGGGGCTTTATTTATTTTTTTGTTGGCATTGTGTCACAAATGGATCTTAGGTATTGAATTATGCTGGAATGATGGAGGTGTGATACATTTAGTAAGTTAGTAAAAAATCTGGACTTCCTTTTATAATTCACTACTATACCTTTTAATCAATTTTAAAGTGATTTTCTCACTCAGTGAAAAAGTAAGACATTCATTCTACATCTGAGTGATTTCCACTGGCTAGGATTTCCCTTAAGCCTTTGCTGCATTTGATTTCGGTCCAATCCCTGGTTGTCTCTTAGCTTACATGATCATCCCTAGGGGACACTAGACAAGGTTCCGTGTAAACATGTTATGAAAATACAGGGAATATTCTTTTTCCACTAAAATTAAATATTTATTTGGGCTCAGTGTGTAGCGTAATTTGAACATTTAGAACTGCTGGGAACTCTGCTGTCCATTCAAGCATGTTACTCCTGGGATCTGTCTTATATCAGGCATACAGAGAACATTAATTTGTTCAGTACCACTATACACCCATTATTTGCTTTTTCTCTAAGCACAAACAATTTCTTCTAAATACTCTGAGTGGTCTAATCTACTCAGTTTAAAGCCCAACACCAGACATTTGTTTTATGTTTTGGATAGAGTGGGAAAGAGTTAAAGTGCACATATATTTTTTAGATACATTTGGGAAAGTTTAAACACCTGAACATTTATTTTTTTTTCTCTGTATCCTTTTTGAGAAATTTACTGTAAGGCCCTGGTCCAGCAACAGTACTCACCAGACACCAGTCTAATGCCACACTCTTCGCCTATAGCCCTGTTCAGCCTCAGGAGGCTAGTTGCGCCATCCCAGCACACGGTTGCCCCCACGACTTGTATGCACAAGTGATGGCGTCTGGCAAAGGACTGGCAGAGGATCAGGATGCCACAGATAATGAAAAAAAGATACAGAGCCATTTACAGGTAATCAGTCCACCAGACAAGGTACACAGGGGTCAAGACAAAAGCAGAGCCAGGGTCACAGGCTTAAGGTCGGTCTGGGCAGCTAACACTAGCAGGGTTGGAAACAGGCAAGGTTAGCAACAGTAAATCTTATGAAATCACACACATACTTGCAGGAAATGTCTGCAGTTATAGATAAATTCCAAGCCTTACTAACAGACAAAGTTCTACCGCATTTTTATAGAGATATAGTTTGCATTACTGCTTAAAGGGCATCCCTTTTGCTCTGTGAGGCAGGCCATCTTACTGGGTAGTTGCTCTAGTTCTTTTTTATGAAGTCTTTTCAAATTGAACCTTTGTTTTGTCATTTAAGAATGCAGTACCTGGTTCCCTTTATGGCTATTCTCTTCATTGCTAATGTTTACCTGGGTGATTTTTCCGCCATCCCCTAATATACCCATTGGTAAGAACATCCAGTGACCCTGTTACCTTACCTGCACTCCAATGCAGCACCTTTCTTCTCTACAGACCCTGCTAAAAAATTGGTGAAACCAAATTTATCACTACTAGGGATGAGCGAGAATGCCTCGAAGTTCTGATGGGTCCGCAAAATTTCACGAAACCCTCGGAAATCCAGGAAATCACTATAGGAGGATTACCGCGGCTGGGAAACCTCCTGTTATTGAGCGATCCCTGGGCACTAAAGGTCAGAATTCTGACGCCCTCATTCTGACCTGTGGTGCCCAGGGATCTCTCACTGAGAGATGCAGCTGTGGTACTCCTCCTCTCACAGTGAGTCATGCGGCTTGCGTTTATGAATGAATCCTCTGATTTTTCCCATGCTGCATTCATTCATGAGCAGCCACCGAGACTCACACTGTGTCCCTGGATAGAGAAACTCTGGATAGGGAAGGTGACAGCTCCGCTCCCCTGATTGCTGTTGCCGCCCTGTAGTATGTGTTCCTAAATAGAATTTCTCTATCCAGGAACACAGGAGTCCTGTGTTCTTGGATAGAGAAACTCTATCCAAGAACACAAACAACTAGTAAAGGGCTGCAAGAGCAATCAGGGGAACGGAGCTGGCAGCTCTGCTCCCCTGATTGGTTTTGCAGGTCCAAAAAAATTGGTCTTGCCAGCCAAATATACAAAGGCTGTTCTCGCCTACATGTTTGGTAAGTAAGAACGGCCCAAAAGTGAGAACCCGTTATGTGACGGCACTCAAGCCTACCAACTGACTAGGTCCAGGCGCCATCATGGAGAAGCAAGTCACATTTTCTTCCATACCCAGAAGTTTGGGGTATTATGTGCCAGCTGTGAAATAGCAAGGGGCTGCAAGGGAGTGACAATGTCACTTTAAATGGGCAAAGTTAAATTTCAAAGAGTATGTCAGCATATTTATAACATGTTAACTTGGCCTCTCAGTCAATATTACCATCTAGCATACCTAGTGATCTCAATAGATTTAATGATGTTAATACGTCTTGCAGGAAGTTGATCTGGGGCATTGCTTTTCAGTCTGCTACAGAAATTATTTTATTTACAGCAAACTTATTGTTGGTGACCTTGTAGATGGAAAACATCATGTTACAGTGGCTGCTGCTCTTATCACGCTAGAGATGACATGACAGCAAAATAAAAAAACTTAACAGTCCAAAGCTCACTGCTTGAGAGCATTTAAAACGTCAAGGTCACACTGCATGCAAAAAAATCTGTGTGGCTGCTGTTCTTTACATTACCTGCATGGTGAAACTTTGCTGCAAGTATACAGAATACAGTCTATGCACTGCTCCTGTTTATTGATGCTTTCAATGCTTGGACTCTCATTATTGTAATGATTTGCCACAAGCCGAAACTATGCAGCTTGGCTTTTACCAATAGTAAGATTTATTTCCTGCATTTATTTAGTACCAGCACTTTACAGAACACATAAAATCATTCACGTCATTTTTAAATTGCACTTTGTATATACTGAGTCTGATAAGACTTAAATGGGTTTTCTTTGACAAAAGGACAATGCTTCTTTAGAATTCATGTGATTCCTTGTCTTCATTATGTCAGAAATCAAAGCAATGCTAGCATGTTCAGTGGCTTGGTAAAAGATGGCCACGTCTACATGTATCTGTGATTGCTGCTCTTTCCCTGGCTCCTTGACTTTGATGGTAATGTTTCTTTGTGAAAACGCCTGGTACATTAGAGCACAGAAAACCTCTTATTCCTCATGAAACTCTTCCCTCTGGAGTACTCATCTTGATGATTTTCTTCCCTTCAGCAACAGATCCTTGACATTGACTATTGTAAAGTAATCCCTCTCCACCGTTGTCTCATGGTAGTGAATTCTGATGACTTTTTCCTGACCTGTCTAGATGTCTTTCTGAATTGCTGTATGTTTTTTGTTATGCTTATTCATCTTCTAATCTCTTTGTTGTCAAACTGTGACAGATCAGAGAGTTAAAACAATAAAAGTGGTACTTATGGCATTAAAAGAAATGTTTTCAAAGTCACCATAATCTAAAGTACTATGAATCTGTTATAAGTGCGTAGTTAAGAATAAATATTTAACTACTGTAACATTAAAAATACTTTGGCTATGCATATATGTATGTAAGGAAGGGGGTGGTTTATAAAATACTATTATTACCGCTATGTTTCTGCAGTTTTGTTACAGTAGTTTATTGTTTTTGATGTGCCCTAAGGTATAGATTGTGCTGGTAAAGCTGTATTATAGCTACACTCCTAGCTGCGGTGTCCCAACAGTTATTAAGGCGATTACAAAGTTCTAAAGGGCAAGAGAATGTCAGTAGCAGACTTTAGTTTTTATTTAGAGAACAGCCAAAAAAGAACATTAAAAATAGAAATCTTGTCTAATGAAACAAATGTCCCATGCCTACTAAGGCTCCACTGGCAAGGATGAGTGAAACTGCCTGGATCCGATTCAAGTCAGGTTTGTCAAAAGTGTGCCAATATTTGGTAAACCCAAACATTATTATCATTAACTTTTATTTAAAAAGTGCTCACATATTACATAGCTCTGAACTATTAAAAAGCACCAAACCCCACTATCAGTGTCAGTGGGAGCAAATATTGCAAATAAATTCTGTACAAGGCTAATAAGACTACCTGATGGAACAAGCAAGAAAATAAATCCATGTATATCCAATAGAAGAGAGAATTTTCACTCACTTGGTAGCGATTTCCTTCAACTTTCTACTGCAAAATTAATTTCCCCAAATGCCTACATATCTCCAAGTTTGCCTCCAACTTAAATATCACTTTTTGGTAATCCGACCCTTAAACAACCATTCTTGTCTGTTTACCTTAGTTTTGGCAATAAGCTGGTATCCTGATTGTGACTAGAAAAATTATTTATCCTTTTAGAAGTTTGTTGGGTTTGATTTACTAAAAGGAATATAAGTCATTAACTTAGCAAATTGAATTATCACCTTGCATGGAATTTCCTCCAAAGTTGACGAATAAAGTAAATCTTTACTGATTACAAAGAATGCGCATGCAAAAATCAGGTTTTTTAACATATTTGCTTGCATGTAATTGGGCATTCATTTTTTTACCACATTTTACAAGTTAAATAGGAATTTGTTTGCAAAGTGAAAATTCAGATAAACAGCCTAAACTCTTAGTAAATAAACTCTGTTAAATCACATTGGATTCATTTATCCCTGTTTTTAAAATTTTCTATTTATGTTAATTAGTGTATGTAAAAGAAAAAAGAGATCCATTTATAGTGATATAGAGATTGTCTGCTAAATGAATCTGTTAATGAGATTATTGTCAAGTGGTCAGATCTTTCAGCTTTAAAATCACATTTGTAGTCCTTGCCTGAATACTAAAAAACACCTTAGAAATAAGCCTGTCACTAAATTATATTGAAAATTGCACAAATGCTTAATAGGAAAGACTTACAGTTCCAAAAGACAAGAATAGCTATTAAGCTCCTAACAAACACTAGATTCCTGTGTGTATTGGTGTCCCTTAACATTGTGCAGGATAGTGTTGTGAGTGGTGGATGCATGTTGGATCACAAATGACTGATGCTTCCATATATTCTGTTGGTCCTGTAATAAATTCTCCTCACTATACTATAATAGTACACTATTAACAAAGAATTTAAACAATTGTAGACAATATGACAAGCATCTTTGGTACCGTTGGGGGAAAAAATACAAAAAGAAAGTAAAACCATCAGTTTCTTGTAAATAAATAAAAGAATAAGTTGTAATGATGTTGTACCCTCTATACAGGTTACAATATTAATATCACATGTAGCCATTTTTGATATGTGAAAGTTAAAACTGAGTTTATTGGAAAAACCCCTGGCATAAAAACCTTCACCTATAAAATTGTATAAGGCAGCATAGTAATGTCATTTGATCCTTATGTATTGATTACCTGCTGTTTCTTAGCCTATACAAATCATTACTAACATAGATTCTAATATTAGCATGGAAAGGGCAGCAGATAATTAAGATGAATGGTCTGTGAATGGAGCAATACAGAGCAGTGGCAACCAGTTCATTTTAAAACTGTCTAAGAGCATACTGTGCCTTCCACTCTTTATTATTTTGTCAGTGCATTATGCTTTTGCTATGCAAGAAAATCAGACCAGAGCACTCTATCCATTAATACCACACTCATACTTCTTCTACTTTGCAACACTGATTTTCGTATATTATACTTGTATACTAGTATAATACTGAGGTCAGCAGTAATAAAGTCCAATATTTTACTTTCTGATATTCACTGCAGTTTTTATGTATATAGTGTTTGTGTATTACTTTTTACATTTCTGTGATAGTATACATTAACTTTACCTCTTTTATGTTAACTCATCATTTGAAGGGGAGTTGTTATTGTACTCCCCAATTTCAGTGAAAGCTTGTACAAGATGAAAACCTATTTTAATGGTCCCATTAAATTCACACATCTGTCTTCTCTGTTAAACCAGTTTGATTTTTAAACTATAAGAATATTAGTAGATCCTCTGTTATATACTCTGCACCTACTTTGGAAATAAGCTCTGAATATGTTCTGTAATAGTTTTGCTGGTGTACAGAATATGTTCGAAGAACACTGATCGGTGCTCATGTGTACACAAATAGAATAGAAATGGAATGCAATGAATTTAGGTTTAGTCTATCTCTGACATCTTTTATATCATACACATGTGACTGGGGAGCATTTGTCCCAAATTCTTACTTTGATGGCAAAATCATGACTTTTAGGCAGACTGATTATATGACCTCTGGTCCTATCAGGTAGATAGGCATGGCCTTAAAACCAATTAGCTATGGCCATCATACACATACATGAGCTGCCACCACTCACACATTACTGGCTTGTAAAATCAATTCTTCACCCGATAATTAACTAGTATACAGGTTTTTACAAATGCACACATGCTGATTACACTGACAGTTGACATTTCAGTCTGCATGTTTGGACTTGGCAAATATGTGCCCATATAACTGTGATACAAGCTAGGAGTAGGTGCTGTAAGTTTTAAAACTTGCTACCCATTTTGCACAGTTTTGTCCCTAGGTACAATACATAGAAGAGTTTTCTTAAGCACACTTTAAACCTTCCTCTAGTCTCCTATATCCAATTTCTACTTTCAACAGGTAAATATGCTTTTACTGACACCGCAGAATGACACTCTTTTCTTTAAAATGGCAGAATAAAACAGATTCTCTAACCAAGCTGCAAATTCTAAAACTAGCAAAGAAGAGACGTTTAAGGGGGGATATGATCACCCTGTATAAATATATAAATGGCCCATATAGGGAACTCTCTTCCCCATTATTCATTACACTCTTTGAGATCATTACAAAGAACAAGAGGGCACTCTTTGCGTCTGGAGGAAAAGAAGTTTAAGCTCCGGATAAGGAAGGGATTCTTCACTGTAAGGTCTGTGAAAATGTGGAATCGGCTCCCTCAGGAAGTAGTTTCAGCAACTACTATAGATTGCTTTATAAAAAAGTTGGATGCTTTTTTGGAAGCACAGAATATAACTGGGTATTAAGGCTTTAAAGTAAAAATATCAGTGACTGTTGATCCAGGGAACATTAAATTGGAAACAGGAAGATTTTTTTCCCCTGTTGGAGCAAATTGTACCAGGGTTTTTTTTGCCTTCCTCTAGATCAACTATGTCCATAGGGTTTTATATCTGGGATATGTTTTTTTCCCTAGTGGTTGAACTTGATGGTCTTATGTCCTTTTTCATAGTTACTATGTAACTATGTATCTAACCAAACAACGTGGTATAATACTACAATGGGTAAAACAGGACCTCTTACAGGATGAATATAATTTGCCAAAAAACTGTATGTCTACTATATCTTTTGAAACAAGCTTTGGCTATCCATTACAGTGTGATTAATGTGTTTTATTCCTTTTGGTTAACATAGTTGTGGTAAATAGTAATCTGCAAAATATGGTTACATAATTTCAGTCTAAAACTTTGTCTTTGGGTAGCTTTTTATTGGTAACTATGCATAAAGCAGATGGTTTATTAACTAGTTGAGGGTTTAGTTTAAACACTAATTCACTTTACAAAAGTACTTAAGGCATTCTCTATTGTTTCTGGCTTGCAAATTGTTTCTGATTGCCTAAAATGCAATAAGGTGCAAAATTAAAATTCCAAATGTGTTCTTTTATGATGTAATGGCATTGTTGTATTATTGTATTTATTTTGATTCAGTCATGTGTGGCTGAAAAGGGTGATCTTTACACATATTAGTTTAAACAACCCTACAAGTACAAGAATGTAAAAAAAAAAAAAAACTTGTTCTAATTTAATTCCTTAATAATCATCCCCTATTAACTTCTTCTTCCCTTGGGCTATTATTTTTAATTTGATATTTTTTCTTTTAACATTAATACTTTTTCTTTTTAATTTATTTTGTTCCTGAATATTTGATTATTTTAGTTTTGCAATGAAAATGTGCAAAGTGTAAAATAAACCCATGTATTTAATTTGTAAACAACTTTGCAGAACTTTGTATCAGAACCATAGTTCTATTGTCATTATAATTCGGACAAAAACTTTTCTCAACAGTAACACACAATAACAATCAAAGTTATATTTGATTGGTATTTATAAAGTTTTATTTATAAAGGTTTATTTATAAAGCTGTGAATCTGACATTTATTGAAACATTCTCTGGTAGACAATCACTGCCAACAAACCTAAATTGTTCATGTTAACTTTATTCAGTTTGTTCAAGTTACACAGGCTCCCTGGAAACACCTATTGTCTTACATTGCCATACTCATATTAGTTACAAACTTGGTGCAACACCAAGCTGCCTGTAGCCAAGGAAAACAGAAAGCAGTGTTTCCTACTTGCTAAGAATGATCAGTCAATGGAAATATTGCCCTCTGTTTTCCTTGAGAACTTTGGGCAGGGCATGAACCGCAGCTAAAGCAAGTGATACCACATGGCACCTGGAGGATGGCTCCATTGCCAGAAACTCGGCTGCTCACTGGTTCTATAAGAATCAGCATTTGTAGATTTTAAGTGGGTGTCAGTGAGTTGGGATGAACTCCTCCCTGCCACCTCCATTCATTCTCCATTGAGCTCCCTGAGGCAGTGGTCCACTGGTGAAAAAAAGTGGTAACCATGCTGCACATTTACTGCCAGTCTGAACATACAAGCCTTACTTGCAACTCCGATATTTCCATTAGTTACAAGCTTGTAACCAATGTAATTATGACACTGTAAGCCCAGCCATGTATTTTGTGTGTAAATCTACAAGGCTCACTTTCGTTAACATTAGAAAGCCTGATTAGCCCAGTCAGCTGCACAGGGCTCAAATTTTAATAACACTATTTAACTTAGATAATTAGAAACTAATTGCTTAGTTCAAAGGGCCACACAAAAATATCTAAAATATGCAAATATTAGGCCTAAATTGCTTAAATGAAAAGTTTAATCAATCTAGAGATGAACACAGAGGGCCTGATTTATGAAAGCTCTCCAAGGCTAGAGAGAATACACTTTTAGAAGGGAAGCTGGGTGATCCAGAAAACATGTAATGGATTTTTAAAAATCATTAGCTATTTGCTAGCAAACGCTTTGAATCCTGGACCAGATCCATCCCAGGTTTGCTGGATCACCCAGCTTCACTTCTGAAAGTGTATTCTCTCCAGCCTTGGAGAGCTTTCATAAATCAGGGCCAAAATGTTAAACTAAAATTATTTTTATTAATCATAATGATGGATCTGTAGATGTAAAGATTAAACACAGAGCACATCCCCTGCTTACCGAAATTCATTAGAGCTACGAATGCCTTGGAGAAAAGGACTCAATTACTCATTTTGCTTTTGCCTAATTACTTAATTATTCACGTATGATAACATTAAATCTTCGATTAACGTAGAACATAATAAGTATGTGCATTCATAACACAGTGTAATCACTTATGCAATGAGCAGCAATTTACCAAATGTACAACTATATTTCAAAGAAAATTAGTGTGCATACTTGACATTTATATACTTATAGTGTAATGCTTTAAAACAGTAAGGGTTTAGGCCCTTTCAACAGACTGCTAATACCTTGCTAGTTTACCTGCCATTTGTTACAGTATTGGTTAGCAGGTTTTACCATTGGATTGGAAATGGTGAAAGACAAACCAATACAAAGTGAATTTGTATGCTGCCTTTGTTGACCTCTTTCTAAAGATTCTAGATACCTGTTTTTAATGCTGATTTGAATGGCTTTGTTCATTTCTGAAAATCTGAAATGACTTTATTGTGAACTCACTGCATGCTCGGTCCAGGTAAGTTATACATAAAGCCAAGGACAACCAGGTAACAACTTTTTTTTAGAAAAAGGCAAGTAAAGAAAGGTCTCAGAATTACACTTCATACAAGGTCACATGTATGAAAACGATACCTGTATATTCTTACTCTTCTAGTGGCCCACGTTTTGAAAAGCCTGTGCCGTACTTGCTCCCTGCTTTATGCTTTGGTTCTGTTCAGTGCATATATATATATATATATATATATATATAATTTGCATATTTGACACCTGCATTACTTACTTTATTAAGTTCCTTTTAATCAAAGGATGTGTTAGACATGATATTGCATTGAAATAAAGTACATTAAAAGATATGTAAATTAGTACAATTTGACCGGTAGTGCCAATGGAAAACCTAAATAATACTCTTCTAGAAGTATTTCATTCAAAAAAGCAGAAAAGTTTGACACGGTGGCTCACATTTCAGGTAGCTCAAATTAGACTGCATTAAAGACATATGATTATGGTAGGACATTAGATTGTGAGCCACAGCTTTTGTGAGGAACAGCTAGTGACATGACCGTATATATGTCACAGTATATAAATACTGTGGTATAATAATGTTTTTGATTATACATGGTCTTCTGTCCTGATGGTTTCTTGTATTAAGTGTCATTTGCTACATGATTTGAAATACTCCAGATTTTCCCATATAACAAGAAACAATCAAAGCATTAAAAAATGTTCTATCCTATATAACTTGACATTTATTGTTTATGTAACTGATATAACGATCATGTTTGATATGCTAATCCAATGGGGATTAGCAAGACATAAAGCTCTATATGGAAAGCCTGTGTATTAATAATAAGGGTTTATTTACTGCAGATAGTAGAATACATTAACAAAATAGCTTGGACTAAAATCTGGGTATATGTCTGTGATTAGATATGAGATTCTGGTAATGGCTACTATGGGTTCATGATGAATCCACACAAATTACAAACATTTACACACATCAACTGAGTCAATAGAGGAAATAATTTAAGAAATAGATAACCCAGCCTCACTACAATAGGTAGGGTTTACAGCAGCTATATCATCTGTATACACTCACTTTGATAGATATGCCTTGTTAGTGTATTTTATTACCAGTAGCCATAAGGGATAGAATACAGGGACACTGCATAAAATAAACCAAATGTATGCATTCAGAGTAAAAGCTTCTGTGGTAAAACATAAACAGCTCCAAACAAATTATAAAAAAATGAATAAGAGTTACAGTGTTTCTAAAACCCAGAATAAAAATGTATTTTTGCTTTTTGTTTTTTTACTTTTTATCTTTTATTTTATCCTGGTGATCTGGCAAGTAATAAGCTTTTTGTCCCAAGTTGTCCGCGCAGCTTGGTGGCTCAGTGGTTAGCAACCCACGTTTCTCTTTTGGTCAGGTAGCAGGTAAATTACGCTGGCCTTTGCAGCGCTGGGTCACAGGTTTGTATCCCGGCCAGGACAATATCTGCTTGGAGTTTGCGTGTTCTCCCTGTGTTTGTGTGGGTTTCCTCCAGGTACTCCGGTTTCCACCCACATTTTAAAAACATGCAGTTAAGTTTATTGATCCCCCCCCAAAATTGACCTTGGACTTAATAAAGACATATGGCTGTGGTAGGGACATTAGATTGCGAGCTCTACTAAGGGACAGCTAGTGACATGACTATATACTTTTTGCAGCGCTGTGTAATATGTCTATGCTACATAAATACTGTATAATAATATTAAAAGTTGGTTATGCTCACTATCCACTGTATTAAGCAACAACATAGCCATCCTTTGAAAGACACATTGTAATACTGTTATAGTGTTGGAATGACTTCACATAAGTGTTTAATAAATTAAAGCCTAACTCTTGGGATAATGGTTTTAGCTGTATTATTAGCTATATGAGGCCACTTCTGCTGGACAGCTTGGTCTATTAAATGATGTTGAAAAATAATAGTTCTGCTGACAGGGTCAACAGGTAATACAACTTTTTTTGGGGGAACTCAGAAAAGCAAAGGCTGCTGTGTTAATGCTAATAACATACTATATCATGTATGCCACTTTTTATTTTGCCTTCATTTGTGCTTTCAGACACTCAAAACATAATTATAAAATGATCAGCCACAAACACCAGAAAAAAAGCATTGTTGTAGACAAGCTTAACTAAAGTGACAAATATTGACATTCTGTTTACGAAAATAAATTATATGAAGTAGACTTCTTACCGTGGTGGCATATTGAATATCCTTCCAAATTGAGGACTCCCTTGATAAATCTGATGCCTCAAACAAATTTTCCAAAATGACTTCCCCTATCATGTCATGTCTTGAAAATCTATCAAAATCAAATACACTAAGGTGAAGTTTTCGGCTAGGAAGTTCATCGTATGGAACGGGAAAGTTAAATGATTCATCAAATGTTGGGTTAAGAGTCTTTCTGTGAACCCGTGTTTGAAATTTTCTCTTACGGTCAGGTAGGAGGTAAATTTTCACATAAGGATCAGAGCTTCCACAGAAGTCCTTGGCAGGGAGATCAAAAGCTTTGAGAATTTTTACTATGAGAGTTTCATTCTCATAATCATACTTGAGAGTAAAGTTGATCTTTCCACATGTCTTGGTATCTTCCTTTTTGGCATCTTCTGAATCTACTGATTTCTGTTTATATAATTCGGGTTTTATTCTTCCAATGCTAGTTGGCTGTTCACTCACTTGTAAGGTGTCTGTTCCAAAATCCACACTGGACACATGCATCTGACGGGGCAAATGCCTTTTAAAAGAGATGTGCCTGTAAGTAGCATTGGAATACAAAAAATTATTGGATGCATGCAAATACATTTGAAGCTTTGTTGATATACAGAGCAACAAGACACTAAATATATTGTGTGGCATCAACTGTGACTTTTTGTTTATCTACAATGTAGGAAACAATAGCAGAAACATAGTCTACCCCCAGTTGTGATTATTTATTAAATAGTGTTTAGAATTTCATATGAATACATGTGTACAGGACAATGTATCTCCTAGGAGTTCCATGAGCATATAAATGAAAACGGCTTTAGGCAGATGTCAGAATTATCTGTTTACATGGGTATATTTTCCACAGGCAAATTATAGAGGGTTGTATTATAAAATACATATACCTACATAACTCTGGTTATATTAATGTTGTCCACCTATGCTGTTTCAACCAATGTGCACTTGCAATAAATAAATAGAATAAAGTAAAATGTTATTACGATATGTTATTAATTATAATTTGTTGGACTAGCATTTCTATAAAACTAATAACTGCTTAATTAAACTGAATAGGGATAAAAAAAGGGCCATAGATGCCAAATTCCACTAAACCCCTCTAATATACCCATAGCAATATTACACCCTTTTACAAGAAAATTAACTGTAAGATATTAGCATTTACCAAAACCACATTTGTTTCACTGTGTGTTCTAGGAGGACTAATAATGATAGGATTCATGAACTAATAATGATAGAATAACATGAACAGTCAGATGATAGTTTAAATAAAAGACCACATTTATTCCGAAAAGTATATGAAAGGTTTGGAGCAAGGTAGGATAATAGGGATACAACCAGAGTTTTCTAGAGGGTTCTAATACTTCATACATAATAGGAGTGTCATCATAATAATCGGTAATCATTTGTTTATGTTGCATTCATTAATTGCAACTTTGTGGCCTAATTTATATAAGTAAGACAAAAATGTGAGATGTGAGAGCTATATTTCATAACTTTATTACCTGCTGCGATTTTCCAATTTTTCTATCCAGGTGATTAGTCACAAGCATAGAATGGAGAGTCAAATTTAAAAGATTTTCCTGTAACAATATTTCATATCATTGTGGAAGTAACTATGCGCAATGTATTGCCAAAAAATAAAAATTGTATCTACTGTTTGCAATGTGACATGTGACACTGAGCTACCATCCGCAACCATCACTATGATCACATGTCTAAGCCAATCATTGTGAATATGAATCTACAGGAAAATTACTCCCTATACACACACAGGTAATATCTGGAATAAATCTGTGGACTTTTGATTACAGAAAATTAGAATGCCTGCTTAGTTTATACTTGATAAAATGTTTTTTATGTTATATAAATGTGCTACACCTTAACATTACCTATATATACAGTGCATCAAACTGTTGTGCTCAAAATACATGTGATACTATTTTCTAAGGGCCACTTTGATCCTTCTTTGATCCTTCTGAAGTTTCCAAAATAATAGAATGAATAATAGAACCCAATGTCTGCATCATATAATAGCATTAATATATATTCCAGGCACGATGAGAAAATCCTGCTATGCTTCAAGCGATTCATCGAAAATATAAATAATGCAAACACAAAATGCTTCTTCTGCTGATCTCCTATTGGTTATTTATCAATAGGGCACAAAGCCTAGCCATGATTTTGCTACAGAATTAAAAATATAAAACAAAGTAGTGAGAAACAAACTGGAACCGCAAATATGCAAGATTTACAGATATCAAAATACTTTGTTATAAGACAGTCTTTCCTCTGTTTATTAATCTTTATCTCAAGCAAGTGCACGGAATTATAACTTGTAATTTAAAAAGCTATTCAGAAAAATTGCCTACAATTAAAAAACCAACAAACAAGGGTGCTGGTGATTTAATTAAGTATACATTAATGCCAAATTTAAATATCACAATATGGTGTGTGTTTTTTTTTTTTTTTATGTGCTATGAAACACATGCATGCTAAATTTTGTTGCATGTTGCTAACAGGGACATAGAAAAAGTGTGTTACTAAACCCTCTCCTTTCATAGAAGTATTAAAGCCAAACCCTAAACAGATACACAATAAGCACTTCACCCAGTTTCAATCACTTTAGCATTCATTAAAAATAATACATTACCCAAAATGGTCTTGGCAAAAGCCTGGTGGCCTGGTACTCCCATGGTGGCTCAGGTTACGTAAAAAATGGCTTGGATTCTCACCAACGTCAAAAAATGTGGCCTATAAGCAAAGCTTCCATTAAAAAGTTCCTGCAAGTTTGGACCTCCTGGATAGATTATTACATGCCTATGCATATGGACTGTTTGCTTTTATTAGTATGACTACTCTCATAGTCCTCAACATGAGTGCTGTCATGCACAAACTTATCCCTACCCTACCTTGTCTGTGGGTATTTGTTCTCCTTTCTTTTTCTCCCTCTTCTTCTGGAGATTCATATCCTTCTTTTTCAGTATTACCATTACCTTTGCCAGTTGTTTTACCTTAAATGTTTAATTAATGCTATTGCTTGTTTGTAACAGTGTTGCACTGTTCGGTTTTTTACATTTCTTTCACAATAAAAATGTATTAAAAAACAAAAAATCATCCACTATTTATAACATTACCATGATTTATGACTGTACTGTTGAACCTTTTGAAATGCAAATAAATAGATTTACTAAAAAAATTATCATAAAAACGTATTATTTACTAATTATTTGAATGATATCAGCCTCTGCAATCCTCTTCACAGCAGCACACAAAATAGGAGAGCAAGCACTGTGAGTCAACAGGGCTCTCATAGTTTGCACATTTCTGCCAATCTATGACAGCACTTTTTGCAATTATAGGGCTGCAAAACACAAATATTACCTAATCTATAAATGAAATCAGATGCCGGTATCTCTGAACTTAGTATATTTTTGTGGGTTTCACTGAAGATGAACACTTTATGCTCAGTATAAATTTTAGTATTTTGTGACATTTTTCTTATTATCTATCACACATTTCAAGTCATAGGGAACAAATATGGAAACAAACATTATTACTACCACCATATACAAATCCTAAAATAACATTTTCACATATTGCCTCTTTTCAAGCCCTGGTCTGTACAATGTTCAGTGAAACTGACAATTTCCACACACCATACTTTCTTTGCTTTTACAAGAGCTTATCTGTGACCTCACTGACATCTTCTCCTCTTTCCAGAGTTTCTAACTTCTCAAATACTTCTCAGTGCAAATTTTAAAATAAAGGGTTTTTAGAAAAATGTCATAGCAGAGTGTGCTACCATGTAAACCAAAAACAATGTAGAAAGTTTGTTATTTTAGTGATAACTTTTTATTGGCTTTATTAGGTTATTGATAACTTTATTCACCTATATCCTTTATACGGGCATGTATTATATATATACATAGGTAGTCCCTGGGTTACAGATGAGATAGGGACTGTAGGTTTGTTCCTAAGTTGAATTTGTATTTGTTGGAACAGGTACATTATTTTAATAATAAGATTTAGGACAGATGTTTGTCTCAACATATTTTTAGGCAGTGTGGTGTCAGTTACTGTAAAACATCCTTACTGTGAGTTAATCACAAAGAAAGCAAAAAAAAAAATCTTTATGGAGCCTAGACATTCATTACCTTCTGAAGCAAGCTGTGCTTTGATATGCAAAAAGAAACAACTGCAGAGTTTGTCTTTGTCAATAAAGAGTTACAAGCGGCTGCAGAAAGAACACACCTTCCTAAGATCACCCACAACCTTAGCTGTGTTTAGCAAAAGATTTCTTCTGCAAGACATGCAAACTGCCTCCTCCTCCATTCAAGCCTTCGTTCTGCACACAGGGAGCAGGGAAGCCTGTTCATATCTACCGGTAGGAAGTGTCTGTATGATGTCAGATGTCCTTAACCCGGGGACTACCTGTATATATATATATATATATATATATATATATATATATATATATTGATTTATCCTTGTACCCCTGGGCTAATATATTTTATATTCAATCATATTACACTCATAGTTAAGAGAAGGAATGGCATCTGGTTTGGTATAGGGGGTGGGAATTTATTTTTATACAGGTTTAATACATCTCACAAGTATGTTATTGATGTTTTATTGATTATGTTGAATTAAAGTGGAAGGATCAATTGGCATGGGGGAAAAACATTGTTCATCAATACTAAAGATGTTCACAGTTTGGATACATCCCCCCATCCACCAAAATATTACCTATTGATGTAAATTTGGTTACAATACTATGCTCAGGAGTGCAATTGTCAAACACGGAGAGACAGGACCACTAGGGGGCGCTATGGCTTGCACAGAGGTAGTGTGAGCCCTGAGAAGGGCCAAAGCGCAGAGTCTAAGCAGTAACCAGGTTTTCTCCAGAGCCTCTGATGGTGAGGATGTTGCACCGCTGGTTACTGCCAGGTTGCAGTCCTTGGGCAAACCAAGGTGGGCAAAACATGGTACCAAATCACAAAGCAGAAGGATAGTCGAGGAAAGCCGGGAACGAGGCAGGCAGCAAGCAAGAGAGGTCAGGTCACATGCCAGGGGTCAATTGCCAGGGATCCAGGGGACAGATACTAGTGACACAGAAGCCACTGCGAGCACAGGGAACACAGGAGACACTGGAAGCAACAGAGGCACAGGAGACTCAGGGATATCCACAGACAGACGGGAACACTGGAACAGCACAGGTAAGTTGGCTGTGAAACAACAGACTGAAAAACCGGGGGTTACCGCAGGAGCTGGACACAAGAAACACTGAATTTAGGAACCAGGTGAATAGGAACTAGCTCACAGAACTAGGGGCTCAGCACAATGGAGACACGTTGCACAAACACAGAGTGCAGTGTGTGAGCTAGCTAAATAGCCAGGGCTGGTCAAGAGGCTATTTTCTTATTGGCCAGCGGATTGGACAGAATTGATAAAGCTTGGAAACAGAGGCACGCCCAGCGTCAGAATTGCCCGCATTGCTCAGGAGAGAGGCCTCTGCACTTTAGTGAGGAAGAGGTAAGTGTGAAAGCAATAATCTTGAATAGGAGGAGACTCGAATAAGACTTTCGAGACTTGAATAAATCTGATTGCATATCAAAGGATTTTCAAGGTAAATTTGGATAAAATCGATTCTGGACAAATTTTCTAATGTCTAATATTAGAATAGTATCTGAATTGTGACTGTGCCACAAAAAAAAAATGAATATTGCCCATGATCCCCCTAAATGGGATTACTGACTTACCATGTCCTGTTTTACACATTGTTTTTTGTGTGCGACTTCCATCTTGGTAGATGCCAAGTTTTGCTTTAATATATCACAACCTCTAAAAAATCTTTATTTTTTAGTTTAAATCACCTTTAAAGGTTTTCTAATATTTACTATTTTGGACAAAGCTAATTATACTAATATGTTTCTCTAATCATATTGTAACGCAAAAGCACAGGTGGCCCATGCAATTACATAATTGTAGCTCTATACAATTATGTACATGCTGAATAGAATGTACTATGCAAGATTTCTGTTTGATAAATAATCCACCATGTCTCATTCAGGTCTTTTCTCATTAAAATAAAAAGAAGTGTGTAACAGGGAAGATATATTGAATTTCCATAATTCAGTATAACATTCTAAGAGCTTTTTTAGGTATTTCCTCTGTAAATTTAAAACAGATGGCAAATCGAAGGATTGCGTAAAATACAATTAAGTATTCTACATCGTATCAACATATATTACATAACTGTGTCATTTTCCCTTTGCTTGTTAAATATAGATTTTTGCTAAAGCATAGATGGGCACAATTAGGGAAAAGGAAAGGTGGTGGTTAGCCCAAAATGATAAGACATACTGTAATATATACATACCAAACCAGGGATAGCATTTTGGGTGCTGTTTGGATCTGGTCAGTTTCCCTTGTACCTAAAGAGGTGCATTATCTACAACATTCATAGACTGAGGCTTGAGCTCAGGGAAGAAAACAGGATTCAGCAATAGCACCAGTCTCTGCCAACCTGTGTCTCTGCTAACTTGTGTGAGTAGAAAAACAAAGACTAGAACCTGAACTGCAGGGGGAGAATTTTACTTCTTTTTCTGTAACTATAATTGCATGTATGATGCAAGCTTGTTTGTGTGAATGTTTATACATGTATATAATGCAGTGCTGTGTGTATGTTTGTATGTATGTGATCTGCAGAAGCTATGTGTGTTTGTGTGTAATGTGCAGATTCTGCAGATGATTGTGTGTAATGTGTATATTGTCTGCTTTTTTTTGCATTCTTTAAGTTTACAGGAATGTGTGTGGTTCAGATTATATAAAATATATATATACTTGTGTGAATATAATCTGACTAGTATGCTTTTAAATGTTAAAAGCCAATTACATAAAATCGATTACGTATCAACAAAAATTATAAAAACGTCAATCAATTTCCATTCATATGTTTTTTCTTACTTTCTACCAAATACTCTCTTTCCCGTGTGTCCTGTCATTAATGGTAGTTATCCCCATACTATGGCCTGCTGGTTGCCATAGACCAGCCTGGAAAAGAGAAGGCCCTTTCTCATTGCAAGACAGATAAAGGGAGCTATATTCATAGTGGCAGCGGGTACAGGGCATGCAGAGTGTTCAAGTACCCAGCATATTAAGAGGCAGAGAGATCTCCCTCCCAAAAGTTTTTATATAAAACTGGCCTTTGAATCTCTAATGAGTATTGTGGGACGTTAGGTACACAAGGTAAGTGAGCATTGATAACCAGTATTGGGGATCAATCTCTCACCCCTCTCTCTCTCAATCTCTTACCCCCACTGACCACTGGTACAAAGTCATTTCTTACTAAAGCACTGGCATTTTTATGAACACTGACCAAGGATGCAGTAAGATTTTTTACTTTCATTGATACAAGGTACAGGGATTTTTTTTTTACTTGAACTGATGCAGGGGCATATTTTACTCCCACTGACATAGAAGCGTGTTTTTTTTTTTACTGACTACTGACCTTGTTTGTGTCTGCCAATGCAGGGACACTTATTACTTCTACTGACCACTACGGAGCATTATTGGTCAATACAGTGTGGTCATTTTATACTTCTATTTAAGCTAAGGGCATTTTTGACTCCACTGGCCACAGTACAGCTCCTAGACAATGTTTTTGACAATGAACTGCCCATTTGTGTGAACATTTTGGGACCCTGATTAATAACCACAATCCCTATACAATATATGCAAAAATTAAACAGAAGATATATATATGCAAAGTAAACACATTGAACAATCCATTTCAACTTCTTTACATACTTTAGTAAAAAAAATGTCATTTCTGGAATTTACCTAATCCCATTGCCTTCTGTATTTACTCTGTACTCCCTGAATCAATATGACCTTTAAATTATTGGAAGCTTTAACATACATTTTCTTATTACTGCATCACTGTATTTCTGTCCTTTTGCTATCTTTCTGCCATATCTATTTTTTTGTTATGATTACTTCTCAATCACATCTTTCCTTGTATCTCACAAAATAAAAACGTTTCTGGTATAGTCTTCCAACTGTTTTTACAATTTGAACTCAATGAAATCTTGCAAAAAGTCTGTTTTAACTGTTAGGTGACTTAAATCAGAAATGTAGTATGGCATAAAGGACCCCCTAAGAACCCTAAGTAGTTAAGCCATGACTTGTCCAGGACCCCAATTTATCCAAAACCCTTGCTGTAATAAACATAATAATCCAAAAGTACCAGTCTGATCTGTGTTCTCATATTGACATCTTTCAGAGCATCTTGTTAACCACAAAAAAAGCTTCCCCCAGGCTAGACATGGGTAAGAGTGAATTACTAGCCAATAGTCTAAAGCATAAAAGGTCATATAAAACATTTTGCATTATATGGGTTCTTTTTCTGTGCATCTGCATTGTATTTGATTTTGTGCATTTCACTAGCCATTTATATTGGACAGATTGCAGTATAACCCAACTGTCACTGGCAATAGGAGTCTCACTAACCGACATCTTAATTAGGGCATATCTACATTCACAGCCCCCTGCCCATATATATTTGTGTAAGAGCAGGATGAGCAAATGTGTACGTGTGTACAGAGCCTATGATTGTAAGCTTTATGGGGTATGGTCTTCTAGTGTGTACTTGTCTATTATCTGAGTTTGACATCTGCAACCCCTATTTATTGTATTGGTACTTATTATTATATTGTTGGCATTTTTTAAATTCGGGTATGGGAGTATAGGTATAAGGTTAGAACCCCTTAAGTTTATTTTTGGCTGTTTCTGTTCCATTGATTAAATTTGCAACAAGGAGTTAATGAAAAACTACAAATACTACAAAGATTTTCCTTTGCAAAGTAAATTGAATGTCCCATCCCTTTCTTTTTTGGCAATAGTGTTCATCAGTTAAAAAAGATGGGTGAATCCTCACATGGGGCTTCAATGGGCTCAGAGAGCATTAAAAACTTTTATAAAAGCTTTGTCTGGAAATATACTGCAAGAATATTATAAATACTACAACAACTGTTAGAAGGGTTATCCAGGAAAGCATCATTTTTCCCCAATTTTCCTTGCATACAATTGTCAATAAATACATTTATTCTAACACACTATGCAGCATGGTGTTACTCTTTTTACAAGTTTCAACTGCAACTGACAGTGAACTGTTCTCATTTGGAGGTTTTAGAATGTATAATAATATAATATTCCAGTAGATGGCAGTATAATACATTTTACAGTATAGCCTGCAAAGCCATTTTAATAAAATAGAAACATGTTTTTTTTTATTAATGAAGAAGAAAATGCTGATATTACTTAACTGCATGTGGTTGTATAAATAATGTAACATTGATATGTTTTCCTATATATTTATTAATTGCATAGTCATGAGATCCCATTACAGCATGTTCTTGCATTAAAAACACTAACTGAATGCATACGCATCTAAAAGTTATGTTCTTTCCTGTTTTCTATTTGCATCATATATTTGCAGTGCATTCTTTTTATATTGTTTATTAACTTTATTTTCCTCACCTTGCCTAACCACGATTCTATTTAAAATAAACAGACTTGGGTGATCAGTACAGACAAGAAGAAGTTGTATACATCTGACCTTCCATGAAAGTGGATGGTCAGCTTTATTAAAAGCCACCAACGCCCAAAGGCATATTGTCTACAAAAGCTGTTAAAAATAAAGGTAATGCACCCCCCCCACTGTCTCAGTCCTTTTTTTCTAACGCTTCACACAAGTCAGGCTGATATCACTGCTGTACCTTATTGCTGCCTCCTTTATATCTTGGGGCATAAAACCCTTCCAGAATGAAATTCAGTTACTTGCAAGGGTTTATTTTAATATTGTTTTATAGGTAATATGACTTTGGATTGTAAGAGCTTTTAATAGGGCCAAGGCTGGATTTATACTCTTTCACACCTAGACTAGCTAGCTTGTTTGTTCCTCCTCCCTTCCATGGCCATTTGACCCTGACACACACACACTGACACACCATCAGCCTTTCTGAAAGCTCTTTTACCAGCTACTTGTATTTATTCCACCATAGTAGATGGTGCAGGGGATATCTTCTCCATAGCATCATTCTTACTCCATGTTAAATTGTCCAACATCCTTCTCAAATCATCATGCAGAAAAATGTGATAGGCTGTTGATGTGGATAGGTTTGGAATCCCTGCACAAGATGTGGATGCAAGCACCCCCTAGTCTATCCTCCCTTATCTATTATTATCTAATACTATTACACTCATCTACTCTAAGGCACTAGTCTAAGTACACACGTGCAATAATTGTGAATAATTTTGAAACATCCTTTCCAACAACAGAATACTGCACGATACATGAACAAGTGCTGTACATACAGCACCATTCTGCTCTATGGAGAGGGGAGGGTGGAGAACCATGGAGTGGCACCCCACTGCGCTCTTTCCCCTTCACTTTTATTATGATCAATCAGTGTTTACGGATCCACCAGGACGGTCATTCAGATGACAGGTGACAAGCACTGTACACACGCCAGATTCTTGTCCAGCCCTGAGCCGATTATGGGACTTGAACCACTGCACGTGTGTATGTAGGCTAAAATCTCCTTACTATCACACCCTGTAGGATTCCCCTCTTCACCCCATAGTATGTTCCCCCTTTACTATTATACTGCTAGCGCACTAGTCTACCCCACTTTACTATTATACCCCTCTAATCTATCCCTCCTGGCAGCTCCAGCCTTGCACCCCAAGTTCAGTTAGAAGTGGTAATGTGACCTGAACTCGGG
The DNA here is from genome assembly GCF_032062135.1 of Pyxicephalus adspersus. Classification (NCBI taxonomy): domain Eukaryota; kingdom Metazoa; phylum Chordata; class Amphibia; order Anura; family Pyxicephalidae; genus Pyxicephalus; species Pyxicephalus adspersus. The sequence continues at coordinate 123,826,937 of NC_092858.1, forward strand.
TAAAGTGAGCACATGGAGAGAGCAGGATGGTCACAAATGGCTGCTTACATTATGCACAGAGTTTAGCTTTAAGCAATTTTTTATTGTACTATAAATCATATTTTAAAGCAATATTTTTAGAATTTAGCCATTTGAATGGTTATCTTTAATAGGTTTTTAATCTTTAATAGCTCAGTTTTGGGAGCAAATGTTTTTTGTTTTTTTTGACACAGCCAAGCTGCTGAGCATATTTCTTAATGCCCTATATTATATTATTAAGGCCACAATATGTTGTGGTGTATTACGTTTTTTTGGTAATTTATTGTAAATTGTAGATGACAGACAGTTACTATGGGAACAGAGTTTTATATGATGGTTGTTGACTGATTTTCTGCTAAACAACGCTTGCTTAGTAGTTATTTTTGCTCTATTCTAAAGAATGTACTATACATGGTATACAAAACACGCTGTTCAGATATTTTTGGGGATATGACAAGTGATGACTGCTTCTCTGAAATAGTTTTTAATTAGCATGCTACATAAAATTCATCCATCTTTTCTATGAAAAAGACTTAGTAGTTGCTTTGCCTTCGTGTAGTAGTGTGTACAGTGAGGAGCTTCTATTAGTCTGAAAGTTGCTCAAACTGAACAGAGGTTTTTCCAGCTACTGCATACCATCATGTATGTTCAGTTGTTTTGCTTTGGTGTTATTATTGGAACAAACAGCAGGATGGGTGTAATATGTGTTTACCTAATCCCTCAACATTTCTTGGTGGTGGGCATTTGGTGGGTATGTTCATGAGACATTATTTTGAGGAAAATGGTTTAACCTGACTGAAGTTTCCTTAATTCTCCCTAACTATTCCTATTATCATTAAAATTGACTTCCACCAAATTCAGCACTTTATATATCATATATTTGTCACTTTGCTTTGTGTTATACAAGACCATATACTGTGCTTTATATAGAACATAACAAGTGCATAGCTGAACAGGGTAAACTACAAACCTACAAAATGCTGTGGTTGAAATTTAAAGCAGAATCCAGGAGATTTTCAATTACAGTATAAAAGAGATCAGAAATCCAGCTTGTTTAGCAATTGTTGAGCAGATAATATGTCACTTTCACTTGTGTACATCACATGGAAATACCTGAACAACAATGTGATGGCATCTAATGGTATCTGACAGCTTTCCCCAGGCCCAATATTAAAACATTCTCCCTGGGACATAACTAAATTAATGTGACTGAAAGTGTGTTGACAGGTCAGCTCGTTTGGATTACCAGGCAAAATAGACGTAAACAATATTGGACTTTCAAGACAATGCTAGGTTGTAATGCTTCCTTTTAAACGGCAGTAGATTGATTTAGATACCAGCAAAAGACTGGGATAAATGAGAAACTGTATATTTTTGTCTTTAACAGGTATGCTAAAAAGCTGGTGTGGTTTATTCAACTGCAAATAATTTCCTTTTTTAGGATTATGGTTGTTTTGTACCTGATTTATTAAGGCTGGGGAGGATACACGTCCATCAGTAAAGCTGGGTGATCCAGGAAACCTGAAACGGAGTTCTTCAAAGTCATTTGCTATGTAAATGTTTTGAATCCTGAACAAGATCCATTCCATGTTTGCTGGATCAGCCATTTTAACTTATGAAAATCCTTTCCAGCCTTGGAGAGTTTTATTAAATAAGGCCTTATGTCTTTGTTCTGAAAGGGGACACTCAAGATATTTCTTCATTAAAAAAGCAAACATATTGAACCCCATGATACCCAGTTCAAAATAAAATTTTTTAAACCTACAGACTTGAGTTTGGCTTCTCAGGAAAATGGACTAAAATGCCATAAGCAAGAAAGCCAAGACTGTGTGGGATCTCTAATATGTTGATTTTAGCTTAATTGCTCATCAGCATCACTAGATAATGAGGAGTACCCAAAACCAGCTCATAAAGACATGGGAGGCTTTTATTTGGGTCTTCTCTGAAGGACGAGTTTGGCTCCCCAGGTATATAGGACTAAAATACCCATAACAAGAGAGTTAGGCGTGTGTAGGACCTGTAATATGTTGATTCCAGCTTTATTACTCCTCAGCATCACTTTCTGGGGACTGCCCAAAAACCACTCAATGAAGACATGGAATCTTCTGTTTGTATTTTCTCTGAAGGACATGAGTTTGGCTCCCTGAGCATACAAACTAGAATAACCATAGAAAGAGAGTTGAGAGTGAGACTGATATATTGATTCTAGCTTATGTGCTCTTCAACATGAGGAGTACCCAAAATTAGCCCATGAAGACATCGGGAGCTTTTGTTTCCCAAACCTAATCTTAAATGCAATAACTAAAGAAGGTAGAAACATGGCAAAGATTTTTTGAATAAAGTAGTAAATATTAGAGGAGAAGGACTGTTTATTTTAATTAGTTTTTCTGTATATATTTGAATTCTGAATTACTGAATAGAATTATGTTTTTGTAGGTATATTATATATATATAACTATGGAAGGTACTGTGTGTTTAATGCATTTTAACTGTAACTCTGTAGCTATGTAAAATTCAAAGTGTAAATGTGGAATTGATTTTTACAGACAAAATGATTAATATTTAGTTTTTCTTCTTTTTAAACACCTTGCTTTGCAATATACAGAAGTTTATTCTGAACTATTGAACCACAATGTTTGAGATGTTGTTGTAGAAGAGTTGAGAACTTTTGAGAAGAGTGTGTAGTAACTGTTCACAGATAGATAGAAAGATAGAGGGATACAAATATAGATAGATAGATAGATAGATAGATAGATAGATAGATAGATAGATAGATAGATAGATAGATAGAAAGATAAAGAAATAAAAAGAGATAGATAGATAGATAGATAGATAGATAGATAGATAGATAGATAGATAGATAGATGCCAACAAACATATTAAGTATTAGAATATTTGCTCCTATGACATTTCTATCCTTACTATACAAAAAAGTATATTGATTAAAAAAGCACAAATAAACCCATAACCAAAATAAAAGTCACATGTGCCCAATAAGTTTGCACACTGCACTATATTGCAGGAAGAACAATAGATGCCAACTACATTTCAAAGAATCCTAGCAGTACAGTGTAAACCATATGTGTATGTGAGGAGGGGTAGGGCTTAGTAGTAGTAGGTGGGGAGCAGTTGTCTGACTACAGGAAACTAAAAGACATAAGGTGATAAGACAGCTAAACCTCTACAGCTAAGTATAGCTACAAATAGTTTTTCATTTTGTAAAGTTCTAATCCACAGGAAATACATTTTCATATTTACACTAATCAACATAAATGCTTTGAGAATTTCACTTGTCAAATTTTATGTTTAGTTGAGCTTTAATGGCAAAAAATCTGACTTAATAATTAGAGAACTTTTAGTACTGCATGTCCCCTTTAAAATGCTATTACTTTTAGATTTTTATTACCTATTGGTAAAGTAATGTAACTACATTTTAAATTATACTTGCCAGTACCTATAAAGTGTACATGTGCCAGACTATAGATAATAAATTATTTACACATTTTAAGAAGCAGTTAAAGCATTTTACAACAAGCCATTTCTGCGCCCTTAAAGTGGACCTATCACCACAACCCTTCTATATCATGTAAAATGTGTTTTACTTTTCAATAAATGCCTTTTTTAGACAAAAAAAAGGCAAAGCTCCCTCCCTTCTGTCTTTACTGTCTAGTGCTTCCTCTGTGCTGGAGCGAAGCAAGAAACCATCATGACCCGAGACAACACGGTAAGGACGATAGCTCCAGAGGGATCTGTGTAAGTAAAGGTGAGTGTTTTTTATTTTTACTTTACATAAAAAGGTAGGCAACCTGTTTATGTATAATAAAAATAAATTTTTTCATTACCGCCACAGTAATAAAGACTGAATGGAAGCACAGAGCCTCCTGGAATTCCCTTGCCACGCTTCCCCGAGGCTTCAGGCTGCTCCTTCTGCCCATGCCTGAGGGGCTTTTTTCCAGCACAGTATGAGATCAGGTGATGTAGCCAAAATAAGAGGGATGTAGATGGCATCCACCACTTCTTCCAAGTCAGAATGAAGGCTGATTACAGAATGGCGTGGGACCCAAACGAGGACATTTCAGGTGGGATTAGGGGCTTTTTTAGTTTAGTTCAGCTTTATTGTAAAGTTATTCCTTTTTAAAGCTAATTTATGGGCATGAGGACACGAAGTCTCTCCTTGCCTCCCACTAACTAACCACACTCGCCTAACGCTACATTCATTTTATTTCTTTTCTTATCTCTCTCTGCAGCAAGGCCCTTTTTTTAATGAAATTATATTTGTAACAGGCAATGGACAGTGACTGACCAGTGTGGCTGCCATTGCATCTGTGACTTTGTGGTCCTTGACATGGAAGTAATGTTGTCAAGGGACCTGCATGGTAGATTTTAGGTAATATACCCTTGTTTAGATTTTAGTGAATATATCTTACTTTACAAAATAAGACCTAGTCTAAAGCTGTGGCATATGTTAGAGAGGTGTGAGAGGGAGGGATAGAAAGATTTTGAATGAATTTGGCCCAACAAAGGCTCAGAAGTCAAGAAATCTGGAAACCTGCCAAAATTGTATTATATTTGGTAAATTTAAAAATGAATTTGTATACAATGAATATAAATACAGAGACAAATGAAGTTTTAAAAAAAAAATACGTAAAAAAGGTATTAGTAATTCCTCAGAATATTTAAATACTTGCGTGTGCAAGATCTGGGAACATTCAAGTACTAAACATGCTTCAGAATGAGAACACAGGCAGTAGTAGTGCCTTAACATACCCTTTTATAAAGTCTTCAGCACTCAGGGTGCTATAACACATTTAAAAATGTTCTAGTATTGTAAATTTCTGTGGTGCTCTCTCATATTGCTTTCACGTTTCTATTTACCATTATTATATTACATATAGAAAAATAGAAAAGACAAGTTGTGGAGAGAAGACCAGTGTATATTACTGCCAGGAAGTAAAAAAGTACGGATTGCAGAGACGGCATGTACACTCCTAGTGCCAGCATTGTAGTACTAGTGACTATTTAGCACATTTTTGGTAGGAACAGGTCCTGTACAAGTTACTGAAAGGTTCACTTTAAAGCACGTCACGGCCTACCACATTTATTATATACAATGGCTACATTATGTAGGCTCAGAAGCATAAACATGAAAAAAAAACATTTGTCACATCTTTTAAAACCCAAAATTTAGCTGTTGTGCAAAAAATACTTAATGCATGACAAAGGCTCACCTGGTAGAAGAAGCTGGCTCAGTAGTCTGTCTCTGTATCCTTGTGCGTCTCATGATGTGTTCTTTCATGGACATCTGGACCTCTGCTGGTATATCTGGTGAGGTGTGGCTGATTTTAACAGCTGCCTCCAAGAAGCCCAAGTTGCTTGCATCCTTCAGCTTGTCTGCCATGGCTTCCTTGTCACTGGGGAACCCGGTGAAGGTTGAGACGCTCTGCGGTGCTGCTGCCGAATTAGATGACACTGCCTTGTTCCTCCAGGGCACCCACCACAGCTTCCAAAAGAGAAAGAGAAAAACTGCCACCAGGGCCAGGCCACACACAATAACTATCACTGCAAGGAGGCTGACGGACAGGTCTACAGGGGCAAAAAAAGCAGGAAGTGACATTGACAGAGAAGAGGGGGGAGGACATGAGACAACACCAGGGGCAGCAGAGAGAAAAGAGGGGAAAAGAAAAGAATGGTTGTGAGAAAAGCGTCAAGGTTTAAAGAAAACAAAAAGATGACCAAACAAAGTTTTTCAAGATTATTTAAGTGGGTGTTTGAATTGGTTAACCATGTGCGAAGAAAAGAAAAAGGACAATGCAGGCTACTCATGAGCATGGTATGAATACTAAATAATCAGAATCATCAATTTAAATTACATACCAATTATATAAAGAGTACAGGTATTCTGTTAAGACTGTTACTTAATTATCCTTTGTACATCTATACAACTTTTGTTTAATGTTTTTACTAAGAGGCATTACTGAAATGATCATTGACAAATTTCCATTTCATATTGTTGTGGGACTGCATTCTGCGTGTCAATATAAAAGTCAGACAATGGAGAAAATGAAGTCTGTTGAAAAGGAAAGTGAAGATAATAAACACAAAAAAACGATTCCAGATGTCAATGTTCTAGGGCAGTTACAACATAAATAGTTTACCAGTTCCCATGAATGAAACTGGAGGTTATCATCTGGCCATGCATATATGAATATGGAATGGAATGATCAATGATCATTTTAATTATGTCGGAGGAATTACTTTTTTGAGACCATCTTAAAAGTTGTCTAAACCAGACAAAATGTTTAACATAAATTAAGCTTGTGCAGTGAAACCATGGCTTCATGACTCAATGTCAATTCTCCTAAATTTTCACAAAAATAAGAGACTATGATGAAGGGTGACTTTGGGATGCAATGGGCTTCACATTGTCTCTGACAGTTAAGGAAGCTTCTTGCTAGACCTATTCTCATGTCCCAAAAATATACCAGTGGTAAGCAAGGATGGTGGTGTTGGAGAGACACTGTATTAATAGGACACTGTAAACTTCTCCTAATAGTCAGTGGGCTGGCCCTGGGTGCTCACATGGCCCTCAAAGTCACTCAAAATGGCAATTCGATAACAGAAAGTGGTCTGTTCCCACATAAAAGGTGCATTTTGGCATACATTAACCATATTGCAAAACTGAAGTGCGATTTAGGGAAAGCTTTCACCAGAAACATGCTTAAGCAAATTTCATTTGCACATTCCTAGTCATATTACAGAGAATGCAGAAGGATGTTTTTCCAATACATGTAGATAGGTGTAAGAACTGATGCTCCTACCTAAAAAGATAGGAATACCAATGAAAAATATCACCTTTCATTGCTAAGGGCAACACAATTTATCTTTGCCCCAGTAATATATATAGATGCACTAGTCCTGCTGTTTTAGTAAAATTGATTTTGACAACTGGCGTTGGATTATTCTTTTGCATAGCACAATTATGCACCACCTACCTAGTTATGATATGGGCTAGCAAAGAGGTACATTATTGAATATTTCTTTTCGAGGAAACATTACTTCACTTTAAATAAAGATAATCAAACTTTGCACTAAAATAACTTTGCATTTTTTTTCACGTGTTGCTGTGGTTGCTGAAATGTTTCAAAACAGGCATGTAGGAGGATTTGCATTTACTGTAAACTGCACCTAATTTCCCCATAAGAAAAAATCCATTCCTAGAATGCTCCCTGATGTCTACACACCGGCAAGTATCTCGTCAGAGGTTGAACCAACAGCACCGTAAATCATACAAATGAACCAAGTACCCTAAAAAGTAAACATAGTGGAGTTAGCTTTATGAGGTTTTCTTCATTAGAAAGATGTGTTGCTCTGGGATTTTGACCTCACATCTAAAGGAATGCCATATTTCAAATAACTGCTGAATATAATTTGACCTCAGGTTTTATACACAGGGCTGGGAGAGAGCCAACTAGAAGAACAGCTACAGACCTGTGTCATTGAGCTACAACTTCAATTTATTTCAGTAGCTACAGAAATACATAGATACCTGTACATGAAAATACTGTAAAATAGGAAAATACATTTTCTGGTATGGCAATTATATGCTGTGGAAATTGTATCTGGTACAACGGTATGTTATCGAACTACAGATGTACAAAAATGTAAAAAAGGGCAACACAGTTGCGTAGCTTTAAGAAAGCCACAAGTTCAAATAACAAAAAAAATAAAGATGATCCGTACCCAATTAACACTGCATTACACCTGTACCTTCATTATGGACATTTAGAATATTCCATAATTCTTAACAAGGACTTAGGAGTTTGATTTAGGCCTTTCTAACAGCTGTTGTGTGTGGATTAGAGACCTAGCAACCTTTGCAGATTCTGGTGTATAAGAACGTAGGGAAATAGCTAATATTTCGGTGTCTCTATTGTCAACTTTGAAAATAAATTATTTGCAATGCTTAGAAAGGGTGTGTGTGTATGTATATATATATATATACATATATATATATATATATATATATATATATATATTTATATTTAGCAGTGAGTATGGGAATGTATTAAAATGCTTTTACTACTTGTTAAAGTTTGCTATGAACTTTATCATTTCATTGATAATGATGAGCAAAACTGCCATTTTCATTTTCACGAAATGTGTAAGTGACATATTTTAAACAAATGTGAAAATTTTGGAAAATGCATAGGGTTAATGAGAGAGTGAAATTATTGCAATATATACTGTTTTTGAGGGCTGCATTAATTGCAAAGTGGTCTTTTACAGAAGCTTTTTTAATCAATTATTCACCTTTAAAATCACAAAAAAGTGATTTATCTTCAAATTTGTTTTGAGCGTGAGAATGGAGAATCTCAGGATTAGCACTGCTGAATATGTTAAATAACAATATAAAGTGTTTACTGTAATATCTGAAAAATACAGAAAAATCTCCTGATTAGGACTGTAATGATGTGTCATGAACCTCAGTGGAGAATTCACACTGTAAACTGTGGTAAATTACCCGTGCTATGCTGGCAGTTTCTGCCTTATTGTGCTATGACACAGCAGCAGCAGCTCTGAGAAGCTATTAACAGGGATGACGAAAGAAGTCATAACTCTCAGCAGATAAGAAACCTTAGCCTCTCTCAGAAAAAAAACTAAAAAACTCTCCCTGCTTCAAAAAAATTGAATCCTGATGTAAAATGTTTTTTTTTCTAGTAGTAAAGATTCCTGTAGAGTGTAAAGCCATGTCTTCTTACTCTCTCCTTCTCCACCCTCATCAAGATTAAGGATCAGAATGAGAAATAAACTCCCAGCCTGTGGTTTATATAGGGAGGGGGAGGGCTGAATTCTTATGGGTTGCTGAAGATAGCTCTACATGCTTGGTATGCTTTGACGTTACACATGGGAACATGTTATTGGTTAAAAAACTAATGCCCCAAGGTGTATTTTCATGGAATACCATTTTTTTTTCAAAAATTAATGCAAGTTTTCTGTGCACGGTGCTGCAGATGTCTGTCTCTTGAATGTAGCAAAGTGACTATTGTGATTGGAGGTGAGTCAGGCCTTGAAAGGTCACATGACTGGGCTTTTCTCCAATCATGAAGAATATTCTGCAGATAGAGCTATTGTGACTACCTTTTTGCACAGAACTCTCACTGATTTATGTTAGTAGAAGCACACATCGATAAACAAAATTACTTTTATATAAGAGCAGGGTTTTTTTTTCTTTAAAGAATGGTATGGTTTTAAATGTCTTATACAATTTTAAGAAAATTAATTCAGCTCTATGAATTGTCTCATTAGTACGGCTACTGGAACAAAATTGTATTATCAAGCACTTAACAACCTGTTTGTACATTGTCTTGTAAAGTGTACATGTGAGACTCTTTACACCCAATGAGCAATGTTCCTAATATACTTATCCTCTGACATGCTAAAAGATGCAGCTTTGGTTTCTCTTCTTTCTCAATTTTTTTCTATTACCATGTTAATAGGATTTTGTAAAACACAATTTCTTTTGTACGGGCTTAATGACTAAGCAAGCCCATTGAGGCTATTAGTCCGTAAATAGTAAAAAGTTGCTAATTTGCACAGCAAATGAAATGAAGTAAAATGGGAAGTATATGGGATGGGGTTTATTCTCAATACCAATGCTTACCTGACAAATACGTTTTGTATTGGTAGACAATGGCTATACTATACATCACATAGACGATGGGATTCTGTGAAGTGAACTGAGGAAAGTACTTGAAAGCTGCCATTGCTGGCACAAGATGTAGGCTGTCATCCTGTTCCTGGATTTAGTACCTAATGAGTAACTAACCTGACACCAACATAACAGATTAATGTTTTGAAACTTTACAGACATCATAGCCACATGCTAGTCATTGGTCAGTGGATCACTAGGTAGTAAAGCAAAAAGTTAAAAAAATAATGCACTATTATAGGAAAGGTAGTCCTAAAGCCGAATAAGAAAAAAAAAATTATAAATACTACTGTCAAGGAAAAGGGGTCCCCCAGCTCCCTGCGTGTCCTTTTTTCTACTCCCAATTATTCCCCAGTTTAAGTGTCATCCTGGCTTTTTTTTGCTAACTCTGAGGATACAGCAGAACAGATTCTGCTGGGATCTGTAGTGTGTTCCATGCATAAACCTTATAAGGACTAAAGGGATTTGTGATGCTTCCATGGCTCAGAGCTGCTGAGAACTGTTGGGATTTGTAGTGCTCTCTCCTTGCTAGATGTTGCTGATGAACCTTGTGTCGGTGAACCCAACAGAGGTTCAGGATTGCCTGGCTGCTGGCATTGCTCAAACTGTTAGTTATCTTGGTGTCAGAGTACTGAGAGGCAGCCCTGGAACCTTGCTGTGTGTATTTCTGAACCTGTGCTCTAATTGTATTCTTTCAGTTTGCCCTACTCCAGTCTATCTCTTTCCAGTGTTTATATCTAGGACCCTATAATAAACCTCTGACCTGTTGGTCCCCTGTGATTGGTCTCTGTGTGCTTTTCTCTGTGTTTGTCCCAACTACATGAAAAGGTAGGAACTTGAAAGATAAGGAAGGAGGTAAAGGTAATTGAGTTTAAAGTAAAGGAGGTAATCATTGAGTTTATTGATGGGGACGAGGGGGGGGGGTCAGAATTTTGGCTACTGCAAATAACATTTTTGCCACCTGCTCCTGATTTTGAGCATGCTCATTGGAACAGTTCAACTGAATTGAGTCATAGTTGATGTGCAGTGGTTGGGGTCCTAGAAGGCAAGCGGTATCAGTTGTGAAAAATGTTGTGGGGGATCTTCTTTGGTGTGGTGCCTCTAAATGGCATAGTAAAATGGTTAGTGTGCTGTCTAGTAGTCTGCAGGTACTGATTTCGACCCCCTATAGGATACAGGTCACCTGGGGACTAAAAATTGCTGTTGCTGAGTCAACAAGTCTTTGGTTAGCGTGATTGTAATGTCTTTCAGGACCCACTGCCTTTAGAGAATGTGTGATAACATTATGGCACCTTATATCATGCTCAGAAAGATGATATTGTATAGTTGCTATGCAGTTAATGCAGTTAAATGAATTTTTATGTTATATGGTAAATATATATGTTGATATTGTTACAGTTTTTTTTTCCATATATATATATATATATATACATATATATATATATGTCATAAAGGGGGTTGAAAGTTTAGTTAGTGTTGGTGAATATCTCACTATTCCATTCGACAGCTATTCGATCGAATAGGGAGATATTGTTCGGGGGATCGAATGGGTTTTTTTTAGGGACGGTGAAGAACTGCAAGAGCAATCAGGGGAGCGAAGCTGACAGCTCCACTCCCCTGATTGCTCTTGCAGACCTTTACTAGCTGTATGTGTTCTTGGGTAGAGTTTCTCTATCCAAGAACACAGGGAGTCCTGAAACTCTATCCAGAAATAGGGATATTGCTCCCTGATTGGCTAAGGAAAGCTTTCCTCAGCCAATTAAAGAGCACTAAAAGTTTTGAATAGGGAGACTTGTCCCCATTTAACCTCTAGTGCTGCGGATCGACCGTGGCCGCATTCAATGAAATGGCTAAATGGGGCAAGTATCCCCATTCATTCACCTCTAGTGCTTTGTGATTGGCTGGGGAAAGGAAAATCCTGATGACGCCGTTTGAGCTGTCAACAGGGTTTACCTTTCCTCAGCCAATCACAGAGAACTAGAAGTGATGAATGGGGAAACTTGTCCCATTTAACCTCTAGTGCCCGGGGACCCCACACTGACAAGAGGATTCTGACATGGGAATCATCCTGTCATTGTGGGATAACCTGTAAAAAAATAAAAGTAAGTTACCCAAAAAACACACATTCAATAAATTACTTTAACATTCATTTTTTTAACACCTTTTTTTACACTCCAATTTGTGCCGCTAAATTTAAGGATATAGGTCGAATGAAAGGACAACCCGAATTTGAAACCAACACTAGGTTTAGTGGGTAACAAAGCAAGCAAAAATATGGAGACTTCTGAGTTACCCTGGACAAGTAGTAGTTTTATTCAATTTGAGCAGGCTTTGAATAGAGGTTAGCTTATTTCTAAATGTGATCCTATTGAAAAATGTAGCCTACTTTCTAGTAAGGTGTTCCAGCTTTTACAAATATTGTACTTTCTGGAGCTGGTAACAAGAAAAATTTAAAAACATCTAAAACGTTAACAATTTTTACTATTTAATCTCGAATGATAGCATAGTATTTTTTCAACTTTTCAATTAGTTGCATGAAGATATCAAACTTTCTCATTTGCTCACATATAGGACAGACCCACATAGCACTTTTTCCACTTGGATACCCAATATGTTCTAACATACCCAGCAAGTGGAGCCGTAAGCCCAGAGCCCAGCAAGTGGAGCCCAGCAAGTGGAGCCGGAAAACTAATGGAGCCATTCATGTGATCCCAACCATGTTCAGGTGAATTTTAACAAACAGGATTTTGCCTTGCACATAATTAAATGATAGAAATGAATAGAGCTTCACTTTTCAATATGCTCTTTCAGAGAAACATGTCCTCATCTAAACTTTGCAAATGTATAAATGTAACCCATACAAAGACCAATTACAGGCATCTGTACAACCCTTTCTCTCGATCACGAGTAAAAGACTAAAAAATCATTCTTTATGGTCATTGGTTACTAATCTTGTAAATTCTACCAAAGCAGAAATGTTTTATTTTTTCCTCTTGTAAAATCCTGCTAATCCCACTAGTTTGTCTGGCAAAACCCATCTGTTGCTGTGCATTTGTATGAATTAGGTCATAGCTGCAAAAGGATCCACTGTGTACAATCTACTCTGGTGCCGTTCCTATTACTGTATAAATTGCTCTAAATTGTTCTGATGATAGAATTGAAAACTGAGTGACATTTGGAAATCTCACTATTAGTCAGGTACAAACAATCCGATACCCAGTGTGCTTTTAAAAATCTAAAAGACTTTTTATCAAAAACTAGTGTTCAAATATATGGCCACCATTTTTATGTTCTCTGTATTTTTTGTTGACTTTTATAACACTACACTTATAAAATGTTTTTTTTTCTTTTATGGTAGCAAAAAATGATTGATCATCACACTGTATTTACGGTAAATTGATGATCAGGAGTGGCCACTTATCGCTGCTATATTTAAAGTGCAAAACAGGCTATGGGTGTGTTTAAAACAAACAATATCTATTCCAATAGTTGAATATAGCTATCTACATTCTATTTTCAAAGTGGAAAACACTAACTGGCAATCAGGCTAAAGGACACTTATTAAATCTGAAAAAGAACATAATTTTTTAGCAGAACAACACTTTCATAAATAGGGCAAATAATAAAATAATTAAATAAACAAATAATACTTATTTCATATATAATGACTGATTAATCAATTACATTAAGTTAATCCAATTTTCACAATTTACAGTACCAATCACAAATATATTAGCTTTAATATGTTTATTTTTGGTAATGGAAACAGTAGATGGCCACTGCAAATTTTTTTAAACATCTGAAAATGTCAATTGCCGGGCTGTCTTTCTGATACGGGGGCTTTCGTACTTCGAGCAATAAACTACCTAAAAAAGTGCTATTTTTGTCTTAGGCTTAGTAGTTTGTAATATAACATTTTACTGCTCTCAAAGGACATTCATTATATTTCAATTACTTAAGCCTACCAAAGGAGGTTTAATAGGGTACAATGGACAGAAAAAGAAGGGAGGGCGGGGGGGAGAGAGACGTGATTGGGGGAACACTGAAAATAAATGCTAAAATGTGCAGAGAGACTAAATTAAGAGATGGATCAATATATATCAAATTTGAGTTTGTGCATTGCTTTTCACAAGACATAGAATGTTTAAATTTGTCCCTGCAAAAGAACATTTCCATTCTTATATTCACATTCACATTCATTATATTCACTAACGCAGATATACCTACTGGCAGGAGACTGGAAAGTTCCTGCACTTGTCCAGGGTGGATGCTGAACACCTAAAATACAAGTTGTAGAACCAGCAAAGTTTACTCATCTGTCTGACTAGGATCATTATTTTTAATTTATCAGGAGAGTAAGCAACTACAATTTTTTATAATTTCTTTCTAGCTGGGTAATGGGTCTTTTTTCGCTCTTCGTTCTTAGGAAAGTAGTCCTAGGGGCGTTCCCACACAGTCTCTCTATTGCAAACCCAGTAGATCAAAAATGGAAAAAAGAGAGAGGAATAGGTTTTTTTTTGCAAATATAATGCAATTGACGTTTACAAGTCAAGTGGGTAAAGTGCACATAAAACAAGACATAGTACATCTAGTATGCAATATGAGTAATTGCAGGAAAATACACTGTAAATGGAGACATATGTTGTTAGGGCTTTGAGGAAGAATTTTGATTCAAACAAGTACTATACAGAATTCACCTGGTCTTTAGTTGGTCTTTAGATGACCAAATTAAGTGAGGAGGATATTGTATGAGATTAGGGGATTATATCAAGAATGTCTTATATCCAGACACGTTTCATAGTAGGTCAGGTTGAAAAAAAGACATAGCTTCTTCAGGGAGGAGAACACACATGTCTGCTAGTTCCTAATTTGAAGATTTGGTCGGATCCTCTCCCTTTACACTCCCATATGGTAAAAGTCTTCAATTTCCCGTTTTGTTAGTTTTCTTGATATGCTCATATGGGCTACAAAGGGAATTAAGTCTTTGACAGATATTTTCTGTATTGGCAGGCTTGTTATATTTAAACAGGGACAAAAGAAACATGTGGGTTTTTTTGTAGGCAATAGTGCTTGTTGTATGATGTCGGTGATCAAACTCATAGAATACATAATCATTGTAGTGCAAAATCAAATGTACATAGCAACATAAGTATAAATGACATAAAACAGGGGTGTCAAATTCTGGCCCGTAGGCCAAATCTGGCCCTCAAGGTCCTTTTTTTGGCCCACTAAAAAATTCTGAAAATGAACTACATCTGGCCCGCCCGCGTTACCACCTCACATTATCATTTCCAATACATGCAATACATAGACATTATTCCTGTACACCCATCATGTGACACAAAGCATAGGCAATGATCACATGGTGTCTGACTTCCAGGGGCATTGTGTTTGTTTCAATCCATTAGAGACTGCATAGTGTAATATTTAGTGTCAGACAAACTTGTGATGTGAGAGGATGAACAACACACAGCCTGCATAGATAGATAGAAAATAGTCTTTTCAACCCTAAAGTGTGTGTAGAGGGCTTTGTTTTTCTTAGTTATGGATGAAGTAGTAAACTTCCTAAATTTTTTCAATAAATTTCAAGTTTGTCCCCCGACTTGGTCTAAGTTTTTCATTTCGTCCATCTGTGTATTTGAGTTTGACACCCCTGGCATAGAGTAAATTGCTTGCAATCAGATAAGTACCAGACAAAGGTAACCTATGTTATGAATATATAAGGTTAAATATAACAACTGAAAACATATGGACAATATAGTAAAAAGTGAAGCGTAGCCGGATGAAAGCCGAACCCGACGCGTTTCGCCCAAATGAGGGCTTCTTCAGGGGTAGCTCTGCGTCTGATATAACAGTTGTAAATGTGACACAAAGTCTGTATATGCAAAATATAAATACATGTAAATAAGTTGAACAATTGATACAATTTAGAAACATACATGTTTATAAGGCCATTCATCAAAATTACAGGAAGTGATTGTATATTATATGTCACATATTGAAAAGTGAATATTAGATTAGAACTACTAGAATCTACTTTATAATGGAAAAGTGAACCATAATAGGGAAGTTTTAATGTGAAAGATACTGAATGATAAAAAATTATATGGGTTATATACATATATATATATATATATATATAGCCTGACAGGCTCTAATTAATTTGTCATAACATGTAAATTAAGCTACTTTTGTTAGACGGGGACAGGTATGTTATGGTATTCATAGTTTTTTTTGATAGTCCGTTAAAGGGAGGTGGGAATGAGTGAGTTGTATGTTTTAATTTCTAATATACTTTAATAAAGAGAATCCTCAACCATATTTTATATTCGTTTGTGCAGGCCCAAGTTCTCCCACATAAACATTTATGAAGTTATTTTAAAGAAATGGCATTTTTTGTTTAGTCCATTTACTTTTAAGGATTCACCTATAAACAGCCTACTTGTGTTTTCCTTTTTTTTGAAGCTTTATCAGACTGGAATCTGGCCTTAAAATCAACATCCTGGAGGGAAAAGATTATCCAACGGGAGTTTGGTATTAATATTCAGCAAATAACACCTAGCAATTGAAAATTTGGATTGCTTCCTAATGCACCTCAGCGAGCAGAGCTCTGATAGATTCTCTCATTTATAATCAGGCAGTAACCTCTGTGTACACTCAATATGCCTAAGCTGCAGTGACGTTATTTTTTTCTTGCTTGGCCTCAGCAAAACAAACATATCGCTAACGCTTTTTGTATTAGTTGCATATGAGGACTGAAAAAAAGCAATAAGCCATTTCAAAATGCAATTTCTGGCTCCTTTTGAACAACTGATGTTATCACGGCAAGACTGCACACGGAGAAGAAAACAGGAAAATTTGCTGTTTAAAACTGTATGCTATATCTTGCCCACCCATCATTTAATCCCTACAAATAGTAGAGGACATCTGTATTATTAAAAGGGAAATCTAGATAGGTTAAGCAGAAATGCAATCAGAAGAAAAGGCCAGCTCAGTACCTTCGAAGGATGGCCACAGATCACTGTATTAATCCCAACTAAATGTGACTCACTTAGCTTTTAATTTGGAATACATTTTATCCATGCTGACCTGCTGCTGTTCCCCCATGCGTAATGTGTTTTATTGGGTTATGTCTCCTCTCGTCATCCTAAACAGATTATCATTCTACAGTGGCTGCTTTTCTGCTGTGACACCACTTCTGTAAACTCTTTAAAAGTGACTGCAAGGACTCTTTCTGCAATTGTTTACCCCTTTTCATTGTGCATTTTTTAGACTTACCAACATCTTTGTAACTGACTGGATGGTTATTGGATTGAATAAAACTAATGTTCAAATGTAGCTTGATTTTTGAAATAATATTTTACACCCTTTAAGACTAATTCACATGGGTAGTGAGGTTGCGGTGGATTTACGGCTTTCACATGGCAGGAAATGATGCCGCATTCTCCATGTGGCTGACCACATAGGGAATATATAGGGGCTGCAGTGAGCAGTACTAGAACCTTTCACTGGTGCCAGCTGTCAAATGTTATTATTATTTTACGCACGGTGATGTGTGCACAGGCGTGTGGACCTTCCCTTTTTTCCTGTGTGTAAAATAACAATAATTAAAAATGTGTTACATATTTGTTCCTTTTTTTTGTTCTGCTTTCATGCACACAATGTAAAAATGTAATAGCAATACACCCTTAGTCCAATTAAATATCCACCACTAGAGATTCGGAGGGTATTTAGGCTTCCATCTATCCTATTATCAACATATTTGTCATCAACACTAGGCAGGCATTTCAAGTGCAAGAGAGTTAAAAAAAACGGAGTGGGTCCCATCGGAATCCTAATGCATTTACTTTGGTAGGTTGTCTTCCAAAGTAAATGGTAATGGTGTTGTTTTATCTCTCAGCCATTCACAAAGCACAAAATAGAAAACCAGAAAAGTGTTTTTTTTTCTGCTTTATATGCACATATGAAGTGCACATATAAAACATTAAAGTCCTGGTTGGTATGGTTAAAGACAGAAAATGCAGAAAAAGATTTATTAATGTAGTGGATTCTAGTTATTCCTCTGAGATTCTGTGTCTTACAATAGTAAAGAATAATGCATAATACCAGAATCTAAATTTCAATTAGTCAATATTGAATAATGACTTATCATCATTATTCAAAATGCTGTGAACTGAAAGCCAAGAGCCCATTGCTAATAAGGCTGTATATCTGCAACTAGTAAAAAGGTAAATGCTTTAAGCTATCATTACATAGCATACTTTTATTGATTGTAGTGCAAGTATAATGATTTTATGTGGTGGTATTTGATTTTTATGTGTTCAAGTGATGAATGCTTCTACTAGTATATTCATGGATTTATTAAAAAAGACAGAAACATCAACTTGTGAGTCAATACATGTATGCTTTTGATTACATTTACAAATAATAATTGTAGATAGTGAAGCAAAAGGAACATTTATTTAATGTATACTCTGATATAGCTGAGCAATACCCTAGCTCTCATTTCTTCAAGAAATAGGGCCTGATTTATTAAAGCTCCCCAAGGCTGGAGAGGATACACTTTCATCAGTAAAACTGGGTAATCCAACAAACCTGGAATGGATTTCTTAAAAATCATTTTCTATTTGTTAGTAAATGTTTTCAATCCTGGACCAGATTCATTCCAGGTTTACCGAATCACCCAGCTTCAATAAAAAATATGTAAAATATATACATATGTAAATATGTATATGTATGTATTAATAAATCAGGCCTATAGTCTCAGATATTCCAGCACCAAATTCCAAAGTTGCTGGATTCCCGATGTAGGTCCATACAGTTACTTTACCATGTAAACTAATGTTTAAATATTAAACAATAAAACTTCAGTTGAAATAATCGTTCACTTCCTGTTTGGTAAAAAGCTTGTCTTGCCAAGACAAGAAGTGAAGAAGACAGCAACACAGGCAAAAGTTTCCTAACATGTTTTTAGTGGTATACTAGAATCTTTATCAATCTTTTATTGATGTCTATTTCCCTATTGAAACCCCCCTTCTGTATGGTAATCGTTTGTTGCAATAAAAGGCAGGGGAAATCTTTCTAATGAGACCCTGGATAGTAGTAACACCTAATAGGAGCTATCCAGAACTTTAAAAAAATATTTTGGGTGTAGATATAGTTTAATACACCCTGTGTTTAGTAAACTGATATAATTCATCGCCAATGGGTGGCCTCATCACAAGGCACAGCTGTTGCTGGAAACAATCTGCAAACTCAAGATCTGTGTGAATTATTTCTTAATCAACTTCTGAATATCCTTAGCCTGCCACAGATTTACTTTTAAGCTAAATCATAGCTACTGAGAAAATACTAATAATAGTATGCATTTTTTGTGTAAGTATTATTCCCATTTTTATTTACTTTTCATTGCCTTCAAATTGTGGCCAATAATTGGCTTCCAAAGCTGTTTGGCTGCAGAGTGGTATTAAATGCACTAGTCTATATATATGATGTGTACATATTGTATAACTATATGAGATTTCTGCCTACACAAGCCACAGACCTAACTCCGATGCCCAACTTAGCTTGTCAATATGGAAAAATGCACATCATTTAAAATACAAAGGCTTCAAATTATTTTATATTAAATTAATTTAATAATTAATTTGTTTTAACCCAATTAGGATAACATTAATGCTAATTAACCCATGATCCACATAATTATTTATTTCTCTGTTGGGTGCCTCTGCATAAGTTGCATTAAATTTCGCACTGCCAAAGCAGTGCAGCAAGCTTGACACCAGAATAAATTGATTTCATAAAATATCTGGTTTCATACAACTTTCTGCCTCAAATTCAGCATTATGAAAAAAAGATTTCAGCTATGTAAACAATGTATTGGAAATATGTTGCAAAGAAGAAAAAGAATAAGAGCTTATGTTGTAGGGTCATTCCAGACTTGCAGCTGACTATAGTGTTATATCGCAGGCTTAACAGTGTTTAGCTGGGAAGCATTTTGTGCATGCATTTGCACTCTGGAATGGAGTTTTGCATTGTGGTTCTTCGAAGGAACAAGTTGATTCTGGCTCCTAGGTTGCGTTTCTTCCTCTGAAGCAAAAACCACCATTTCAACTGCACTCAACCTCAGTTATCCCTATGACAATACAGTTATGAATCTGCAGGGTGGCTGGGAGCAGCTTACAGCTGCAGTTTTTATCCCCAAGTGCCCCGTTCAGACTTGTGGCTGATCACAGACTTCTACTGCAGGCCTAGATACACCTCTAGCTGCTCCCATTTGACTGAAGCCATTCTGAGCAATCTTTGCATGTGGGTGCTGTTGTAATCGATAACGGTGGTGTTCCTAAAATTGACACAGCTTCTGGTCACTGTGTAGAAAGAACTGCACCTCCAGCACATTCAACCTTACTCAACTGCATGATAAAATGGTTGTCAACCTCTGCAATGAATAGCAGTAAAAGTGGATAGGGACAGCTGGGAGTGATTAACAGCTACAGTTTATAACCACAAGTTTAAAAATAGTTGGATTTGCTACATTTTACTTTCAGATATATGGAATATAACCAAAGCTGCTTGTAGTGTAATGTGAAGTTAATTTTTTTAAACACATGCACTGTGTCTTTAAGTATTTTTTTTTATTCATGCTCCATAGATACAGATTTCAATTAAGAGGTTTAATAGTGCTTGAAGGCATTATATTTCCCACTCCATTTGTTCTTATACCTGCAGGTATGTGAACCTAAATGCCTTGTCTATCTTATGTTATCTGATGTACTAAACCTGACATATCATCATTGTTTCAGCTGCATTGTTTTGTCACCACTAATATCTTTGCTTTCCAAAGTATGATCTTGATAGTCCATAACAATATCCCAGGTGCCCACAACATGGTTCTGATTTTCCCATTGTCAAGTAGGAAGGACAAAAGTCCTATTAAGTCCATATGTATGTAATCGTATCTCTTTATTTCCTACTTAAGAAGCTTAGAGGTTTGCATTGCGCTTCAGGGTTTAATGTCCCATGTTACCTTCATTAGGTCAAATGAAAATCAAAAGAGAAAAGCATAACATTTCAGAGGAATCTAACTTTATTCGATGGATAGATAGATACTGAATACATTTCCAGGAATTTACCCCTTTTCAAAACAACCTATACCTCACTGTTTCTTACATTTACAATTTGCATAATTTGAAGAGCTGTCAAGCAGTTGGCTTGTTTAGGAGCTGCCATTTAATAACTGTTGAAAACAGAATGATGATGAACCTTTAAATTATTGTCATGCGTTTTTTATTCCTTTCTGCAAATATAATGAACTAAATCAGTGGTCGCCAACCTTTCGGACCTCATAGACCACTAAATCCACGGAATCTGGATTGTGCATGTGCAGGGACCCATGTGTCATTTAAAGGGGAAGAAACTTCCCCCGGAGTGATGTCATGATTCCGTAACCGCCCACTCTCCCATCGCAGGCTCAGGCCTGCTTACTAAACATCCTGGGGCGACAGTACCGCAGGGCTGTGTACGCAACAAAAGTGCTGTGCTACTGTCCCCCCAAGATGATTTGTGTTGAGTTGTGTCCATATGGGGGACATAGGACCACGCTGGGGGAGCTCCGGCCAGAGCCGCAGGCCACCACAATTACTTTTATTCATCATTTATGACATAGTCCTTTTATAATATGCAAATTATATATATATATGTTAAATATTTGGTTTTGCAACAACGGGGTGGACTTTTTCTATTGAAATTCTGGTTTTAGTATAGTGAATAATGCTATGGTGGTGGGTGATAGCTGTGCCTATTATCCCTTAAACTCATAAAAACTTTAGGGAAACCTGAGCACCTGGAGAAATTTTGTGAGGCGACAGTTGTTTGGGAGATTACCTGATCATTTAGAGGTTTGTTTTAAAAGCAATAGTATGTCTGCTTAAAAATAAAATAAAAAATGCACAGTTATAAATCAGAGTGATGTGCTTTACCAATGTACAGGGACAAAATAGGGCACTGGGTAAATATGAAGTGGGCCCCCTATTGCACAGTGCTTTCACTCCTGGCAATTCTGTCAATTGGGGCCCTGGAAAGGGTGGGGCCTTTGCTCTGTCCTGCCAATTCTGTCTTCACTGTGCCAGCTTCTGAATTAAATCCAATCAAAGATTTATTACTGCTCCATTGAGAAAAGAGCTTGATAAATAGAAGAGAGTAGGTCACAAGATCTGCTGTCCTCCAACCCTATTTGTTCCAATAAACAAGTATGTCTCATTGAAGCCTTGCAAAATAGATGCTACAATCCAACTTTTACTAATGACATGGACAAGTGCATATCCCAGCACAGTATAACATAGAGAGTATGGTGCTTTACATTCCATGATAAATATGCCCCTTATACCTTAATGCAAGGCCCATTGTCATGCTGGAAAAAACAAGAGTAGATCTGAAAGGATTTAACCATTAATTACAAACAATTTTTACTAGACCAGTTTTTACAGTTCTTGTTTGAATTAAAATGTGTTTGAACTTTGTAGCGTAACCTGTTATCTAAACAGTATTAGCACGTTTTAGTAATATTTATGATTGTTTTTTATTTTTTATTGTAAAAAATAAAAAAATTTCCTTTAACATGTAACTTAAAATTATCTATATTATGTATGTATAATACACACTAGGAGAATATTCACACTAAATGAATCTGTGCTCTAGACATTCATGCAGCACATCCTTCAGATATAAATCAAATCAAGATAGACAAATAGGAGTTTTTAAGTGCTGCTTTATATTTAAAGCACTATAAATGCAGTCCCACATACCGTATCTATATTTACATGCGATATACAGTTGTTACAGATTTGTTAACTGCACATCCATGATGCAAATCTCCTGCTCCACCACATCCCAAAAGTGCTCTGGTGACTGTGGAGGCCACTTGAATACAGTGGACTCATTGATATGTTCAAGAAACCAATTTAGGATGATTTGAGTTTTGACATGGCACATTATCCAGCTAAGAAGTAACCATCAGAAGGTGAGTACACTGCAGTCATAAGAGGATGACATGATTAACAATACTAAGGTAAGCTGTGGCATTTGAATGATACTCAGTTAGTACTAAAAGACATAACGTGTGCCAAGGAAATATTCCCCATCAGTCTGAACTGTTGATACAAAGTAGGATGCATCCATGCTTTAATTGTTACTAAATTGTGACCTTACTATCTGATTGTCACAACAGATCTTAAAATTCACCAGACCAGGCAACATTTTTTAGTTTTCTTTTGTCCAATTTTGTACCGTGCTAATTCTACCCTCAGGTGCATGTTCTTTGCAGACAGGAATGACACCCAATGTGGTCTCCTGCTGATGAAGCCCATCTGCTGTAGTTCAACATGTATTCAGAGATGCTTTTCTGCATATCTCGTTTGTAATAAATGTTTATCTAAGGTACTGTGGACTTTCTATCAGCTCCAACCAGTCCAACCATTCTCTTCTAACCCTTGGCATCAACAACGCATTTTGCCAAGAGAACTGCTCCTTACTGGATATTTCCATTTAAATCACCTTCCTTCCCTGGTCGAATTCTCCCCATTCTAGTTTGCCCTTCATCAGGTAATCTTAATATTATCTAAATGCCTAAACACATTGAGTTGCTGTCATGTGATTGTCATATTTAGGTATCTGCATTACCAAGCAGTTGAAATATATATACAGTGGTACCTTAGCTAATGAATGGCCCTGCTAACGAATTTTTCGGCTAACAATTTTTTTTCCCTTGTTTATAGACCCCGCTAAACCAAGTAAAAAAAAAAAAAAAAAAAAAAAGCAGGAAGACACCCAATAACCCGATAACATACTTCATGAATGTTAGGTATGAATGTTAAGTATGTTAGGAAAGTGAGAGAGAGAAACATCGCTTTGACCTATATACGGTGCATGCTCCATGTGGCTGTCTGTGAATTTCAGAGGTAGGTGTGGCTTTTAGCATTTGTTCTTTACATACAAACAAGGCTTCCCTGCTGCTTTTGTGAAGGACAGAGACTTGATGGGGGGAGGAGGGCGGTTTGCATGACTTGCAGAAGAAAACTTTTGCTAAACACAGCTGAGGTTGTGGGTGATTTTAAGGACAGAGCTCTCCTGCAACCTCTTGTAACTCTAATGACCAAGACAAACTTTGCAGTTGTTTATTTTTGCATATAAAAAGACAGCTTGCTTCAGAAGTTAATTAATGAAGTTACTGAAAAACTTATCTTTAAATTTAGGGCAGCATCCAGAACAAATTAAATGATTTTCTATAGAAAACTATGAGAAATCACGTTTCGGCTAACAAAGATTTCGGCTAACAAGTGTGATTCTGGAACTAATTATCTTTGTTAGCCGAGGTATATATATATATATTTCACCCCCTACAATTGTTAGGCAAAGGAACAAAGTGGTAAATAAAAAGGTGGTTGCTTTTTCTGCAGTGCTCCTCTTTTTCAATGATGAGCTCACAATGAAGGGAAGAAGAACAATTATAGTGTGATGCCTCAAGCTCGTTTTACCAGACATGATTCCCCAATCTATGTTCATACTCTTCAACTATAGATAAGCTCCCACTCGGCCTTGGGAGGCTAGTTGCACTGTACTAACACACAGTTGCCCTGAAGACAAATTGTCTCTGGGGGAACAAGGATGGACAAGTCACTGGATAGCCCATGAGACAGGTCCACACTGAAATCAAGGGCACTTATTTAAGTCAAAAACCTTAATTTAGAGCTGGTCAGAGAACAGAACTGATGTCACACATGTGACAGCAATAAACCAGTTGAGGTATTCAAAGGGCAGAGTAGGCTTAATGTTAATATACCAGCATTGGTTGGTCCAGGCAGCAAACAATAGAAGGGTCAGGTAATGCAAGGGTTGGCAACAAGTACCAGATAATAACACACCACAGCAGGACAGGAACACTATAACAGACAGTGAGCATTTAGTCTGAGCCAAACTAAATTCTGAGTTGTGATTGACAGGCTGGGGATAGTGAATATTATATCAATCAGCATGTGAGGTTGGTCAATACCTTTACCTCCCAGTTCCCATTTCTCAAACATAGTAGGCAGAAGGAAGGAAAATACAGCTACTTCCTAGAGGACTAAGGTAATAGCAAGACTGCAAACATTAGAAGTCTGAAGATTCCCTTCATTGACGCATGTCCCGCTGGGACTGGAGGGTAACACCAAAGAAGACTATAAAGGACACATACAATCTCCGATGGGAGGCAACAGAAAACAGAGTGGCTGCTGAAGACCTGCTGACCTTCATTTTCCATCACCGGATGTCACCACTAGTTTGTAGAAAGGGGTAAGAACTGCCACACAGCAGCTATATCGGTTACTAAAGATGGTGGTTACTATGATGAGGTTTGGTTGCACCTGGTGCTCCCAACTGACCACCAGTAATATTTTGTTATTTTGAAAATCATGAACCTACTATTTTCTCTCTACTTGCATTGTAGAATATCCTCTAACAATAGATCTAAGGCTAAAGCACTGGAACGTGTAGCAGCCAACTTTCTTTTCTACTACTACAGCAGGCTAAAATGTAGATAGCAATAACAAACCATCATACTTTGCACTCTGTTGCTCCTTGCACTATTTTATTGAAACATTATTTTAGCTTTTTTAATGATGATCAACTTGTAGCAGATGGAAAATATTTCTGAGAATGGGGCAATAATGGATTTCTTCTGACTAAATGAAGAAAGCTGGCAAATACAGTAGTGCCTTTTACACTTTCACAAAAATTATATACTTTTCAAAGACTAGAAGTTCCCTCAGTACCCCAGCTTATGAGTCACTTGAGAGTATGAAACTTGGAGGTATTGGGGGTCTCAGACACATGTATTGGTATTCATATAAAGTAGCACCAATCATATGAAAATGCCATCCTGTTTTTGGCATTATGCTAAACCATAGCAGATGTATGTAGCCATGTCTATAATGATGATATTAGTATTAATAAAATTAATTTTAATGCAGCAATATGTGGTCTTGCATAAAACTTTCAAGCTCTCCAGTCAATCCATATGCTTTCCATAAAAAGCTCATTAAGCCACAACATAATGAAAATCATGGAACGGTAGATTCACTGTATTTTTCTCCTGTCATAAATTACCATTAGTAATCCAAAAGCTAGTGGGGGATGTTTAATTGACCAAAGCAAGCATATATAATCACTCAGTTGCACTGCATGTATAATAATGCATTTCTTTCAGATGGTAATAATGGTCAATTAATGTAAACATCACTATAGGCATCGACAGCATATAAAGGTTTCTTCCACTTGTGTCAATAGTTTATGTCATGTTTTAAATTTGTGAACAACAAACATTATATTAGTAAAAAGATTATGATTGTCATGTAGTTTTCAGGCATGCTTAGAGAATGCCATTAAAGTTATTAAAGCCATCCATACTTGTACAGTCATGTACCTTTATTGTAGCTTCTGAGTTATTTGTAAGTTTGCAAATTATGTCACACTTTTGGATCTACAAATTACCGTGTACCATGTTCCAGCAATTACAACTGGTTTGTATCAGCTTACCACAGGGATTTATTTATGACGGAAGACTTGGCTCTCTACCAAATGAGTTCAGCACAAACAATTTAAACTGAAGCTGTTTACCGCACAAGTACACATCTTTGAGTTTTCTTTTAGTGTTTACATAGAAAATAATAGTATCCATTTAACATAAAACCATTATTTGTATTAAAGGGTGGTTTTGCAGTGTAATGTGCACCATCAAAAGTCTTAGAACAATAATGGTTCCACATGTGTCTTTTTGGGTAGTGGTAATCACAGATGTTGCCTGTATTGCTCCAGTGAATATTACTAATACAACAATGGCTAGATGACTAGTAGTGATTTGTAATCATGCTCTAAAAACAAAATAAACCAACCACATTCGAAACATACTTGAAAGAATTTGAGATTTCTGGGATTTGAGAATAAAATGGTAAAACAATGGAAAAAAATATGAAAAAAAACTAAATATTTTTGGATTGGTATAGGGGACTTTGAGCGAGATAAAAGGTGTGGCATCAACCATTATTTGATCTCACAAACAAATATATGCATACATGGATATATGTTTGTGTAGATTTTTTTCTACCATTTATATAGCACATCCACACAGCCTTTTACATATTACTTTAGAATACTAATTCCCCCAGTGGAGCTTAAAATTTATTGTCCTTACCCCACATATAGTTAAGTGGAAGTCACTTGTCTATCAATATGTTAAGGTACTGGACAGTGTCATAGATAAAATCCTGCTATTTTGCCAATTTTTTAGTTACACTTAAAAAAAATATTCTTAGAAGTAAAAATTATTTAAAACAGGAACTGAATGTGAACCTGAAGCCAATTTAATGATGTCTGTGTCATCATCACAGAGAGAGCGAGTGGAAGTCTTCCAAAATTAAGAAGAGATCTCACCTTTAAAAGTAGTTGCCAGAAGAGATAATCTTATTAGAACTACTGCTCTTCTGCTTTTAACAATAGCATTTTGGATTTAGAATTAGGAAAAAAAGATTGGTCATTTCAGGATACCATTTTTTTAAATAATATATTTTTAATCATTTAAAAACCTTAAAAAAAGAGGAAAAATCTGTATCATCAATTAGTATTATCCATGACATTTTTTTGACATTTTAAGCAGTGACGTGACAATAAATACCTATCCAACATTTCACCTTAGTTTCACGTCCTGATCACAAACGTCACAAGGTCAAATAGCAATGGTGAATTTTCCCAAACATAAAACAACATTAGCGCTTGTACAGAAGGTTTAGACCTCCTTGCCTGGGCACACTTGCATACCATGATGTGCAGTGCTGTTTTTTGTTTTTTTTTGGGTATCCAGAAAAATGGTACATTCATCATAATTCTACTTATTATACCTTGGCACACTAAATGGTGAGTGTACTTAGGCACTTCTCTACCAACAAAATCATAGTTGTATAACTGCAGTGTGAAATCTTAGGCACTGCTGCCTCTTATAGCCTCATGAGATTATACATTTTGGTCCACTTTAATTGATCAATACCCTGTGCTGTAAAGTAACAATACCAGTCTCTTTTCCTCAAAAGTCAACATGACACTGCTTATAGGCCAAACAACAATGTTTAAAGTAAATAATTCATAGTGTCTTGATAGCAATCTTGTAAATTTTTCATACATCTCTAAATGTATTCAATGTATTTGACTGCTGTAGGTTATTGTCCTTCACATTTCTGCTGCCGTTGTCAGTAGTGTGTTTGGTATTTAGCCATCACATATAGATAATGTAATTCTCTGGGTTTATGCCTTGCAATATGTGTTGTATACCTGTGTAACCCTTACAATGCATTCTGTTGAATATCATTAGTGCCCTGCTTTGGAACATTTAGTATGTGGGTCAATAATGAATTGCAAATAGGGCAGTGCTGCAGCTAGAGCAATTTGTTACCTTATGGTACCTTCAGAAAAAAGAAATCTGAAGTTTTCAGAGACAGATGGCATGAAAATGAAGATAATGAAACGAGTTTAAATCAAATAAAACACAACATATCCAGTCTTGAAGGCTCCATCCCATGCAGCTGTACTGATTAGCACTGAAGTTACAATCCAGCACATCTGCTCTTCAATATCATTTAGTCGAGATGATCCATTAGCTTAACCCCTCTCTTACAAAAATAAATATGTGCAATTCACATTGGAGTATAAAAACCATTAGAGAAAGAGGATTGTCATCTGCCCTAAGAAGTTACCTAAAATAGTGGTGCAGGAAACTAGGAAAAAAGGACACGTGTTTTTCCATTGTAGAACATGCCCACATTGCTTTATACTGACAAACTAATTTAATTACACTAAATTAAATTCGTTCCTATGATGTACGGGACTTTGCATGCCAGGGTTGCACTTCCATTCAACAC
The DNA here is from genome assembly GCF_032062135.1 of Pyxicephalus adspersus. Classification (NCBI taxonomy): domain Eukaryota; kingdom Metazoa; phylum Chordata; class Amphibia; order Anura; family Pyxicephalidae; genus Pyxicephalus; species Pyxicephalus adspersus. Next base: position 123,855,605 of record NC_092858.1, read on the forward strand.
ATCTTTACATTCATGAAAAATACGAGGCAATACAATCTCAATGAATTGTGTTTACATATAAACCATGCAAACCTGTGCTGATTAAACCTACTGATCTGCAGCGTGACCCCTATATGTTTCAACCAGAAACATAATCACAAAATATACTGTTCGAGATGAATGGTTTACCAGAGTAGACATAAAGCGGGACTAAATTCTAGTTATAAAAAATTACAACCGGGCAGGTTCCATATTGGGACAGGTGATGCCCTTTTTGCAATAATAAAACCATACCTGCCTGATCCCAATTTTTTTAAATACATTCACCTGTTCCATCACGGATGCTGCCATCTTCTTTCTTCTCTTTTTTTCCTGGATCTTTAAGCTATCTTCAGCCAACTTGGACAGGATGAAGTTCATCTCATGCATGTACATGGGTGTTCATTCAGTTACCCAGCAAATCCTGGAATCCTATAGCAATCAGGCAGGTAAGTATGATTTATTGACGAAAGAAAATCATATGTCCCATTCTGCAATAAAAACCTACCTGTGATACAATTTGAAAAGCAAAACTTTAGTTCCTTTTTAAGGAACTTGTTGGAGGTGACCCCTGTTGTTAAAGCCAAAACAATTATATTACATTTGTATAGAGGTCTTACAACTTTTATCATTACCAATCAGATGTGGGTTGTTTTCTATTGTCTCCATTGAAAGCTCTCTATTGTCCCTATTAGGACTTTTAAAATAATGTTGCTGTGAAAACAATTACCAACTCATAATATATAAACAGTAAAACTATTGCTGAGGCCAATAAAATATTGCCACTAATAAATGCAAGAAACAATAAGTAACCTAAGCATTAAAAGCAGAGTAAATGTTTATAGAACAAATGATGTTATATTTATGTAGAATAATTATTATATCTTGTCGCAGTAACAAAATAAAATCATTGTTTGTACTGCACAGTGATCTTATGTTTTGATAGCATGATTACAACACAGTTACTGCAAACATGAAAATTGGCTATGCTCCAGCCTTTATGAAAATGAACTATGTAATTGCTTTTAAAAATGAATAGAAAATTGGGATAATATTTCGCAAGTAATTCCAGTTTTTTATTTTATCTCTTTATTATTACAAACAGATGTAATGTATAAAATATAGTCATTTTTTTCCAGTTATGTTAATTTTCTTATGATATAATACCATGCTACACGGCCTTCAAATAAACTCAAATTCACTGGTTTATTTGCTGAACCACAAAATCACATTAATCGGCAGATAGATGAAAATAAAGTGTAATGCAGAAATATACTGCATTTGTTAGAATAAGACATATATTAATACCAGAATGCCTTCTGTTGGAAATCTTTGGTTTTTAATTTTTTTTTTTTTTTTTGTTTATTTTTTTACTAAAGGAACAGAGAGTGCTCACTTAGAATAGTAAATATGTTTAGTTAGTTATATCCACTCTGAATACCCAAAAATGTGCAAAAAAAATTAAAGCAAATAAACAAAAAAACTAAAAAATATTTTTGGTTGCATATGATTGGAGGATATAGATTATGTGACTTCAGTTTTTTCAATAAGCTGAGTGTGCATTCACTTTGAAAAGCAAAGCTTCCCTTCTGGTTTAAAGAAATACAACCTTTTTAGGTTTCGATTAAGTTGCAATAGCTAAACAAGTAGACCATTGGATAGACATTGGTGTTTGTGGATACAGCAAAAACAAATCAAACTATCACCCAAGATGCAAAACTATTTTTAATAGGAGATTTAGACAGATAGCTATAGTCCAGGAAGCTATTTCTGAAATGGTCATGATTCATCAAGTTGCATTGGTGTAGGATACCAGGATACTCAACCTGCCGGACCGAATGAGCTCCCACGTACATGCACAGGAGCTAAGTAATCCTGCCCTGGCCAATCAAGATGGCCAGAGATCCAACACCTGGAAGTAGACCAGGTGAAGATAACTGCGCATTCTTTCCGCAATAAGAGAGCTGCTTGGTCACATTTTAAAAGTTTAATTACACTTTGTTAATATACAGAAAAGAATGTTATGACAATGTGTAAATACACTTTAGGATGCTGAATATAAAAATTGTAATGATAACTATGTGGTTGATAACTGTTAAATGAATGTATTCCATTTTTCCCCCTTTCACTGTATTGCTTTTATTATTAAATCTATCTAATAATTGGAAAATGGCATACCATTAGAAGAAAGTAAATAATGGTTTGTAGCAAGTAACCTTTTTTGTAAGCTGCACAATTCCACTGCTTGGAAGTCACTAAAAGCAATCTTTGGATCATCCTGAAAATATTCTCATACTGAAAAGGCTATTTTAGGTAAGACTTGCTGTGTACTGATTTGTTTGTCTATAATATATTAAGACAACAAGTATTATTCTTGCCAACTTTTCATAAAAATCTTATTCAGCATCTCTGAAAAGCTACCTCTGCGGCACATACCCTGCCTTTATATATTGATCTTTTATATAAATCTGTACTTTTACATCATAAAACATATAGAACAACAAGCAGAACATAAACAAAAAACATCATAGACGTAACATTGAGAGAACAATGAAACATGGACTCAAGAATAAACAAAAACATAAAGGGGGTACAATTGTCACATGCAGACTACTATAATACAACGATTAGAAGAACACAGCAGTACTGAGATAATATACATTGAACTGAGATGGATATTTGGGAAATTAAGATAACGATGATAGGTACCCAGGGAGCTATTATTATTAGGGTTGCCAAGCCCTAGATTTATCTAAAAGTTAAATTGAGGGGAAAAAAAGAGAAAGAAACAGCTTTTTTGTGGCAACACTTCAATCAAATGGTGCTTTACTTTATAATGGACATTTTTTGTATCCTGAGCTATAGAAAGTCCAGGTGTTCTTAGAACATAGTAGTGCAAGAATAATACAATACCAATGTGTAATGTTACATTAGGTCTTATTAGTTTTGTCTTGTTACCCAACACGTTTCGCCTACTGGCTTCTTCAGGGGATTATTTACAGACTTACACTAGACAACACATTTTAACAGAACATTCAGAGAAATATATTACATAATGTACAGAGTGTAAAAGCATGCTCAACATATTCAAACCAGTACATTTACATTCACAATAGTATGCTGCATAGCCTGTTCAGAATATATATAGATGTAGCTGGGATAATATTCAATAAAGTTACCAAGGCTTCATTACATTGTAATAAAGGGTATGAACTCCTTATTTTTAAGTTAATTGCATTATAAATAATTATTGGAGAACATGTTAATATGACTAATATTATGTTCTAGAATATTTGATATTTGGCTTGATTACAAACAGTTAATGTATTTTTATATTTACTTGTTAGTCGAAACGCGTCGGGCTAACAAGACAAAACGCTTAAGACCTAATGTAACATTACACATTGGAATTGTAATATACTTGCACTACTATGTTCTAAGCACAGCTGGACTTTGCATAGCTCAGGATACAAAAAATGTCTATTATTAGGTATAAATTGAAGAAAATCTTTCAATAGTAAAAGGATGAATCAATAATTTCCTGTTTTATCAATATGTCTGACACCATGATATTTATGTATTACAGTAGAAAAATTTGCAATAAGATCTTGTGTTGGCAAAGCTAAATCCCAGGCAGATATTAAAAAATGACATCTGTTAATCCAGGTATGAGTTTGTTAAAAAGTAATTAAATGTATTCGTAAAAGTACCTAGTGTCAGTGGTTGAATTTGTCTTGATATTTGCCTTCACTAATCCCCTGTACAGCAGAACTTAAATTGGTAGGGAAAGGTAATTCTGTTTCATCACAAGATTTTCCTAATCTTTTGGGTTGAATGATTTACAGTGTCTTTCAAGACAGTTGACGTGCTGTAAGTGCAGGTTATATCACTAATCTTTCTTTAAGGGGATGCTACCTTGGCACCCTGGATTGTGGAGTGATGAAGAGAATGGCACTACTGAGGGCCACCCAATGGTAGGAGAAGTTCCAAGAAGCAGGCCCTTCATATTGCCTAAACAATTACGACCTAAGACTCCTAACAATAGTAAAAATGAAAAAATACATAAAGTACCGCATCCAGGGGGAGCTGGGAAACATGTTTAAAGACTAGAGCTTAGAGTTCTACTTAGTGTCTACATTCATCCACTATGATTTCCTAGTTTACCTCCATGATTCCTTAGTTACCATGATATTATTATTACTGTGGTAATGATATATGACGGAGGTAAGAACATTAGATTGTGAGCCCCTTTGAGGGACATCTAGTGACATGACAAGGGACTTTGTGAAGTGCTGCATGATATGTGGTCACTATATAAATACAGGTTACTAGTAATAATAGTAACAACTAGTGCCCCAAAACCTCTCTTATGTTGCCAAACCTCATGTTGACATCATCATATACCATACCGGACCAGTAGCCACAGAAGGAGCGAGAGGGTGGGAGATATTAGGATCCAATTACCAGCTGCCATAGTATCATACAATAAGGTTAATATTATCTATTAGGCATAATATCCTGCATATTGGTGGTGGTATTGGTGGCAGCCTAGTGTTCAGCTTTTAACTTGCCTAGAGTTTAGCTTTAACTTACTAATGATGCTGAAAATGTTTTTCACCTATAAGAATTTTTTTAAATATAAAAAGGTTAAAAGTAATTTTAAGCAGGATACATTTGTACTGGTTAAGCTTTAGATTAATCTACAGAAAATGTCAGGGTTAACACTGCTGTTTAATCACAGATGCTCTTTTTGTTTGGAAGTAGGGATTATTGATCTACAATCCATCAATAATTACAAAGGTCCTTAATCTGTGTTGCTCTCTTTATCTGGTCATTACTGTCACTGCTGCTTCTAAACAAAGACAGAGAGAGACAAAACTAAAGCAATTTCATCACTGTCACAGGGACACACTGCGTGAATTTCTTTAATTACAAACACATTGAAATAAAATAGTACTCAGTACTCAATCAATGCTTTTTGTGGCTAATAATGTGATATCTATAAACTTCTAGCGCAGAGATGAGAGCTAATGACAGACATTATACAAATGTACCCCATTTTCAGTGATGAGAGAAAAAAACATTTCTGCATTTAAATTGGGTAGTAAATAGAAGAAGGGAGATTGCTCCTTGAAAATGGTTGAATATAAATCACGTTTGGATAAACTATTTTGGGATAAGCATTTATGCAATCCTCACAACTTTGTATATCATTATAGTTCTGTACTATCATGTTAGACACTAAATAGTGTCAGTTTTTTTTATAGTCCATCCAACCACTCCTACAAACTATAGACACTAAGTAACTTGTAGTCTTAACAAAACTAGGAGGACTAAGTTATTGAACTAACAAAGGAAATGTGCATGGAACAAATCAAAATTTCTAACAGGATCAGTTTCTTTGCACTTATATATCAGATATAACAAAGATATTTCAATTGAGGAGTTGAAGAGAGAAGTTTATTGTTAAAGTTTACATACACTTTCATATGGACATGTGCCCAAAAAATGGACATGAAACTTATCAACTATTATTAATAAGCAGTAAAACTGTTTAAAATAAGTCATCCATTTCTAGCTGCTTTTAATGTGAAGTTATGATTTTTCAAAGATCCACAAAGGTCATAAGAAACACTTGGTTCCTCATTTCATTAGAAGGCTTGCAGGCTACCAAGCTATGGTTGTAATTAAAAACAGCAAAGATAGAGTGAAGTTTAAAAACATTTCTCTCAAATGCTTAAGATAATTGAAAGCTTGTTTTTAAAGTGTTTTACAGCTTGTAAAACAATTGTAAAAATTGTAAATCCCTAAGTATGCATCGTCTGTGTACAGGTTCTCTGTAAGTTCTAAATACTAGGGCAGGACTACTTGTTGTACATATAAGCATTTAAATATTCCAGCTAATAATTATGGACATTATTTAAAGACTAGCTGGGTAAGGATTTCTATACGGTTTTATAAAAAATGTATAAAATTAACAACCCTCATGGATATGTCCATTTAGAGGCCCTAGAGAGCACTGTTCTAGCTACATTGTATCTTAGCTGAGAACAAAGAAATAATTTCATAAATAAAACATATAAAAAACAGATGTATAAAAAAGTAAATAAACACAAGTAAAATTATCAAGAGCACAGAGTTTTTTTTACTGTTTTGTACTTGAATACATAGACACTATAGAAGTGTGTACAGTAACTGGCTACTTGGCCTATTCCTATAAATGGTAGCCTCATAAGCTGGACCTGGTCACAAGAACAGTTTAGATCAACTGCTCGTATATATACTGCTGTGGACTATTTGCACTCTTTCTGCCCAAGGAGTCAAGAAGCACTTAGTTGCCTTTATAAATGTACATGGAATGTCTGATTAGGAGGCCAGTAAATGTACCTGGTTTCATGGATGGTACAGGAAAAGTGCCTTATGTTTTTTTTATTATTCATTCAAATAAATACTTTTAAGATGTAGAACAAGAGAGAACATGGAAAAGAAGGTGAATTTCATTGGGAAATAAAAGAATACAACTGAAACATACTGGGGAATTTGAAAGAGGCACAGATGTTATATGGAGATGGTGAAATTACTGTCCCTGGAGAGAATTGTTATTTACTGAAAAGCTGCAGTGTCTTCACACTCAACAGCTAATTGGTAGCAAAGAAAAACAAGTCTCACAGTGTAGCATGTGAATTTAAATGAAGATGGTTTGTCCTTATTGATTAGACAGTAAAAGGATTATATTTGACTGATGGGGACAGTAATGGGTCATCTGCTATACCTACACATTTGTAATAGGAAGACTTAATGCAAAATAAAAATATTAGCCAGGAGCATCGTTGTTTTGGATTTTGCACCAGGATATCATAGAAAAAAACATCTTACATCCCACTTAATGAGAAGCTAGACCTTTTCCACTTCATTTGAGCATCTATACGTTATTGCAGGGTTGCGATTGTCTACATCATGTCAATACAAATAACCCCCGCCAGCCTCCAATGTCAGCTAAATTTCTAGTCTTCTTAAAAAATGTATTATTCCTTTGTACCACCTATTCCTTATCCTCAGTCTCCTGCATTTTTGAAGATTCCCTGAACTTTTCTGGCCTCTATGTAGATCTTTTTCTGACTTCTTGCATTGCCTAGCAGTACTAGGCAATCATGTCCATAACCCCAATGTGAAGGCTAGATAGCATTGGTATTTCAGTGATTATTTAGTTGTATGGCGTGGCTGTTTAAACTATGGTGACTATCTAACAGGCTTCAGAAGTTACAGAAACCCCCTTCATGGCTCGATAGTGTTCATCATAGCACATACTGGGGAAGAAATCTAAATGTATGAGTGGCAGCTATCCAGTGCACAATGTATATATCATCACTGACATGGTGATCAATGGCTTTGAAGCCAACCATAACCCCTCCCTATTCACCATGCTGAAAATCTGAGACCAAGAACTAAAGTCCTTAATCAGACAAATGTCTATAGCATAACATGACAGGTGATGTCTCTTCTGCAATATTTGTTCATACCTGCCACTCAGCTGGCTTCTCTTCCATGTGCCAAGAATGAATGAGTTAAGTCATCCCAGCATAGCCAAGCAAGATGGCCGAACATTGTCTCCAGGACAAAAAGGAGAAGGAACAGAGATAGGTCAGTATATATATCGCGGGCTTAGTCCTTTAATATTATCTTTATTTAAAATGGCCACCTGGATTGCTAGCAAGCTTTTAATTGCTAAGAGATAATAATAATAAAGCAAACTGAAGAAAAGGTCAGGAATAGTGTTGAGCGAACCCGAACTGTAAAGTTCGGGTCCGTACCGAACTTTACGATTTTGGGTACCTGGACCCGAACCCAAACTTCGAGCCGAAGTTCGGCCGAACCCGGTGAACTCGAACTTCCAGGTGTTCGTTCATCCCTACCCACTAACCATTAATATTAGTGTTGAACAAACCCGAACTTTATGATTTTGGGTACCGGGACCCAAACTTTGGCCCGAAGTTTGGCTGAACCCGGCCAACACGAACTTCCAGGAATCAAGTTAAGCAAAGCATAAAGAGATTGTAATTCAGCTAATTCAACATACAGTACAAAATTCTTTTTCACTACCACTAATTAACAGGCAGCCAGGAATTGTCCTATTTGTTTTATAATAGTGGTCTTGGCTACATATACTTGGAAACTACATAAAAAGAAGACAGAAATTCTACAAAACTATATACATTTTGTTTATGTTGATTTTACTACTCTGCACATCTACTTTGAGCTTAGATGAGAAATTCTAAGGGTCACATGGCTCACTGGGGGTTCTGAAGGATATTCTATCATAAATAATCAGGCATCAAGTTAATTAATGAAATTTAATAGTTAAGTGGTTTTTGTTTACTTCTTGAAATAACTGATCAAACCCTAGTGATGCAAAGAAAAATGCTGAAATGCTGATTTCCTTTCATAAACTCTTTTTAATTATTCAGAATGGTGAACATCTTTCTCCTGTTTAAAGGCTGTGTTAGTGTCAGCATCTTCTTAACTTTCCAAATTTGCTAGGGCATTAACACATTTCTAATTACGTGTTTTGGGTAATGGATTTAAACAGTTTATACACTGTACCTTTATAGTAAATATGCATATATTGTGTACTTGTATTCAATCAGTACCTTGCTTTCACATACATAGTCCTTCTATCATTTTTGTTCTGCTGAGTAAACCCATGAAATGGATCCTAATTAGAATTATATGCTATTAAAGCTGAAAGGACAAGTCATGATTACAAGTAAAACCTAAGGTCATAAATTCTGTGGGAGGTGGGTCCCGAAAGTGAAACTAATCATCAGAAGGGCTCATATTGTGTGATAGGAAACTGCTTTAGTTATCTAGTTGTATTATGGTTTTAATTATTTCCCTGCTGCAAATATTTATAATATTAAAGGGACATTTTATGTGCAATTTTTTGCTATTTTTCATATTAAAAAAGTATCATCAGGCATAAAATATACTGAATTTAGAGGCTTGTAGTCTAACTTACATTTAAATAGCAGACTGTACTACTAGATTTAATAAGTGAAATGAAATTACCTTGCTTTTTGATGTTGACCTATGCCTTAACTGGTACTCTTGAATGAACAGACAAGGTACAACCTTACTTGCGTGCTAACAACATGTATATTTGCATCAATAAACGGCCTCCAGATCTGGTCATGTTAAGCTCAAAGGGTGAAAAGGACATAGTGCTTGGCAGAAGTGAAGGCAGAAACTTAGCATGTGTTTGTACAAATATTCAAACACATTTAAATCTACGAAGACACATGGAAGTCATCTTAGGAACCAAGTAAGGTTTTCTTCTAGGACAAGACACCATGGTAAAAAAAATTAGAATCAGGTTTATCTGTTTAAAAGTTAATTTAGGCAACAAGAGGTGGACAGGAGGTGCATTGACAAGCTAACCCAAAATGGGAATTGTTTTACCACAAATCAATTCTCTCTGTACTGTATAGCCACTGTACAGTGCGAGGTCTGAATTTCTTCTGGTGCAGGATAATGTCTGGTCTCATGTGACCAGAGTGTGTAGGCAGTTCCTGGATGACAAGGGAATTGATGCTATTGACTGGCCCCAATTTCACAAGACCTGAATCCAATGAAAACCCTATAGGACTTATATCAGTGTATTGGACTCCACTAGGTAGTGCCACAGAATGTCCGGGAGATCATTGATGCTCTGTTAGTGGATTCCCCAGGGCACCATCTATAGTCTCTTAGAAGTTAGCCCAGACATTAACAGGACTGCATAGAGACACATGGAGTAATACATACTGCTGAGCAATATTATGAGTTGTGGAATACTTCTAGTGACAGGGGAGCAGAGTTTTAGAACATGAGCAAGTATATTCCCTATTTAGTATATCAAGTATATCAAGTATATTCCTATATTTACTGGATATGCAAACAATGACCACCAGATATTACACATCAAGGGGCTTGCAACTTCCTCCACAAAGTAAGTAGAATCAATCACCCCAACTTCTTTTGGCAGCTTACTAATTCTATCACATCTTTCAGCTCCTTAGCCCAGGAGCCAAAGATGCCACTTGCTGATTTAATGGGCATTCCCTTTGCAACTAGTTTTATGCTATAATATGCCCCACCAATTTCCTGCTGACAAGCCAGATGAGTGTTCGATAAAAGCATACAAAAACATCATTTTATTATACCATTGCATAGTTTCATTACTGCCAAAGAAGTGGTAGTAAAGAATAAAGTATGATTCAGTTGTTTATAAATAACAGCACTAGTTTGATTTTTGGCATTGTGCATCTTGAGATGTTGCCATAATGGTAAAATAAGAAGTGAAGAAATGCTCAAACATATTTCATGAGATGAAAGGATAACCAATACAACAGTCAAAAATATAAAAACGTTCTGCTCCCTGCTCATTTATAAATATGCCCTAAATAAAACGGTTAAAGAGTTAGGACCCTTATAATGGCTGAAGCAGGGAAGAAGATGTTACCTGCCATAATGGTGCTAGTTGTGGCTTGGGCAGAGCACCTGGACAAACATTTCACAAACTGTAAAGTAAGTAGTAAAAGTCTCCCTAAAGTTCAAAAAACATTAGGCAATTTATTTAACCATGTTTTATGATCTTTACACTTAAAAAAAAGTTAATTTTAACAAAACACACATCATGCAGCCCCTATAATTTCCACATTTACACAATAACTTGTATATCATTATTAGGTGTGTCTAGAGCAGAAGGATATTTTAATACTGCCCTTAAGGTATGAACTCAAAGGCCGGAGCTACGAGAGATATAGAAATCTGAATATAGAACCTGAAAGATTCTTTACTGAAAGCCAATCAACCATGATGCCAACATGTCTTAAATAGTGGTCGCCACAAGAAAATTTTGGTGGTTCGCAGCTCTAGCCGGTGCACTCCCCAGCAGGGTCAGGAAAGGGACCCCGATGGAGAGCGCACCGGCCAGAGCCAGGGATCATGTCCCCTGTATGGACACAACCCACCCAAGAAGTGGGCAGGTTCTGGCATCATAACGTCACTAAAGGGGAGTTTTCTCCTTTCCCTGTGAGTGACTTTCCCTTTGAGTGACACGGAGCTCCCCGTGCATGCGTGGTCCGGATTCTGTGCATGTAGTGGTCCATAGGCCTGAAAAGATTGGCGACCACTGTCTTAAATCAATATTTCTTAACCAGGATTCCATGGAACCCTAGGGTTCCTCCAGAGGTTGCAAGAGGTTCCTTGAGCAATGAGCAATTCTCGGGTGACTCTCGGGTTAGTTTACCTTATCTGTAAGGGTGGCAGCCTTTCCACTGACCAGCAATGTAAGAATTCTTTTAGAAGGGGTTCCCTGAAGACCTGAAAGTTATCTTAAGGGGTTCCCCTTTACAAAACAAGAACAACATCAACAATAAATCCAACAAGTCAAGTTGTTTCACAAAATAATAATAATAAAACCCAACATTTAATTCATTCCACAATTTCATTAAAAAATGAAAGCTAGCCACCAATTAATGACAAACACCAAAACTATGTTCAGTTACTACATCTCCAGCATCAATAGTAATCTGGAATTCTGCCCAGTACCCATAAATATTTGTATAATCCGGTAAATGCTAGCAAAAAGAATTTGCTTTGACATCTGTAAAATGGAAAGGAGATGTGTGTGCTTACCTTAAGCTTGTTCTCTTGTAAAACAAACATGATCACAATTTCTGAAAACTGTTATCAAAGTTAGACTACAGTGAAGGCCCATGGGTCCTCTACATTACAACTGTGTAACTAATTAAGGCTCTGGAGTGTTGTGTAATGCTAGATAAATTGGTAGAGGCAGGATATTTGTTTAACAATATATTGCACCTTTTGTATGGTTATAGAATTATGCATGTTAGAATAAAATCTTCGGCTACCAAGCTGAAGGGGGTCTAATATTTTTCTCATTTTGCTAGGGGCATTGTATTGATTGGCACAAACCTGTTTTGAACAATATTTTAACATATCATTAACATTTTAACATGGACCTTACTGTTCTATTTGGACTGCATGATAATCATTATGTTTTATAACCACACATTTGTTCTATTTTTCTTTTGGTTTCACAGTCACATTTGTGTTCTTAGGCTTTCTAAAGACTCAAGGAAACTAAACTTTAATTTGCATGCATGCTAAGTATTATTTATGTACAAAGCTAAGAAAATTTTTCTATGTCTCACAGAGATCAAAGTACTATCTGTAGCTGATTTTTTTCAGCTGAACAGAGACAGTTTTGGCATCATCCAAGGTCAGCATCTACTCCCTGGCTTGAAATGAAACAGTCATGTAAGTCATTGTGAAGTATTACAAAATAACAATATTGCTGATTGATCACTAGGTAAAGAAGACTGGGAAATTACTTCTTCCTCCCTGCAGCAGATTAAAGACACCATCCCGGCCTTTTAGCTCTTGGCCAAGTCACTAAACTGGAGCTCAAAAGCTGCTTATTTAAAAGGTAGACCCTTTCTGAAATTTTACACTGTCGTTGTGTGATTTTTTTTACAATGTATGTTATTTTACAATGTATGTTAATTATTATGTATTCATGCAGACTTATAATAAAATGTGAAAGGAGGGGGAAGAAAGAGGAAGGAGACACAACAATGACCAAATAATTGTGGGTCCTTGGAAATGATTCCGCACCATTCTGGCAAATAACCACAAGAACATAAAACTTCCATTTTGTACATAGTAAACCAAAACATTCAATCCCTCAATTGCAGGCTTATAGAAAACCCCACTTATGGCACTTTCTAAATCATAAACCCTGGCCTCCAGCAGTGGAGAAAAGCTATGGAAAAAACAGACACATCTTACACTCCTAAGCAGGTAACTAGGCAATGTCACTGTCATTTTGGTTGTGTGTGTTCTTTGGAGCAATTAAAAGCCTACTCCTTTATTTTACTTTTAATACTCCTTTTTTAATACTTTTTAATACTCCTTTTAGGAGGGCAGGGCATATATACAAAAATGTAAGGAAAAAGAAGTTACAAACTACACATACATTTTTTTTCACAAAGTGGTAAATGTAAATATGTTGCCAAAGTATTTCTCCTGTTCCCAGGGTTGAATAGAACACACATGGACCATTCACCCAATATGAAAAGTACATACTTGAGACTGGAGTTAACAACTTCTATGCATCCAATAATTGCTGAATTTGGTTTAGGCAAAGTTTTAAATGCACAAAATTCATATTAAGCTATACATTTTCATTTATTAGGTATGACTTTTTTTGTGTGAATAGAGCGGGAAAGCGCTAAAACCTCTGCCAAGTTTCAGACATCTGTACTTCCATTGAGCAGAAAAGAAAATTTACACTTTAATTCCTGTGAGATTTACCCTTACTTCCATTTGTAAAGCACTGATTTAAAGCCGCGTTTTAATTCTTCAAAATATGTTTTATTACTCTCTGAATCTTTGTTTGATAGATTTCAAATTTGCTTCCTGCTCAAAGCCTAGTAACGTAAGATAATACAGACATACCAACTATTTCTTAGTCTAATGGTTTACTTTAACCTTCAAAACTCCTAACTGTAATCCAGATCCATAAACTCTAACCTGTGATTGTTACCTAATCTTTTTTACCTAGCCTATCATTTCAATCTCATAACACTAAATTAAACATATAAAATCTATTTATCTAAACCATATAGCTATCAGGTCATACTACACTTGGATTAGGCTTAAGACCACCTGCTTTTCCAGCAACAAAACCAATTGACCATACTTCATCTTTATAAATAAAAAATGTCTGTATATGTATGAAGTGATGTGGTGAAGTGGGACTCTAAAGCCAGTGGAGCACTATTTATTCTAATGATTGAAGTGACCTGTCAAAGTCATTTGGCTGACCTCTCCTTTAATCATAAAGGTTTTTATGACGACATTTTCCTGAGAGATAACGCAGAGGGACATCATAGGCTTAGCAATTTATAAATTATTAGTGAAATACAGTAGACTGCCAGGTTTCCTAGCACAGTAGACAACTGATTAGCAATTTCCAGTTCCTATACCATTAACAAACATGATGGTAGATAAGAAGCTTTCCAGTATATACTGTGAAATATTCAATCCTTTTACTTTGGGGACAAAGGATCAATTCTTCTATTACCATAAAGGTACTTTTGTGAGAAATAATGAAATTCCAGACACTCACACATATTTTATCTCAAACAGCAATATATATTGCTAGATTGTCAGCCATGCTATGATCAGTGTTTTTGAAATTACAATAAAATATTTTTATACTCTGACACATGACAAGAAGAGGACCCTATCCAATCAAGCTTAGAAGTGGAGGGAGCATAGTATTGAATAGATAATGGAAATGGAACTGTGGTTAATTAGCAATGGTGAGGATCATGGGTAGGTACGTATGAAGTAGATAGAGACAGGGGCAATCCTGATGGGATTTCGGGGGAAATTCCAGAGAATAGTGGTGGTCCTGGAAAAGCTATATGTGGGAAGAGGTTATGAATGAGGAAGTTATAAATACATTATTGGGGTAGAGGAGAAGCAGTTAGTGGTGTATTTGTGTGTAAGGCAAAAGAAAAAAGCTAATTTGATTCTTAGGTGAAAAAAGCTAGTGGACAGGTTTGTAGAAAGGAATAGCAGATGTGGAGTAGGTCAAAGGATATGTAAGTGCAGTAATAATGATAGATTGCAGAAATACCAGTATAGTAAGTGGAAGACCAGTAGCCAAGGTAAAGGAAAGTGAGAGTTTATACCAGCTGTAGAAGAAGGCCATGTGTGATGCCAAATTCGGAGGGTATTTGGCATCATGCAGCTCAAATTCTCCTGGAAAAGGGGTTGAATGGTCTGGATAGGGCTATGAGTAATTGTATTTCTGCTGATTTGAATCAGAGATTTGAACAAAGGTAACAACATGATAACATGTCTTTAGGGTAGGGGGGGAAATAGTGTGGTAATCCCATTTAAAATGTTATCTTGGATTGAAGTTAATTATCCTGAACTCGTAAAAAGCCTTAGAGAAGATATCAGTGCTGGCGAGGAAGATCCCAGACCTTGCATCACAAAGGTGAGTATAGACAGAGTTTGGCTCTGCTTTAAAAATGAATTGAGGTGAAATGTGTCTTCAAGTCACATGATGTACTCCTACTCCTAATATCAGTCAACATAATAAATAGCATAATAAGGTTTATCGGTCACAACAAGCAAACAAAGGACATAGTTGGCCTATTTTTTGGACAGAAGGCAAAATGTGGGCTTTGTTTCTCAAAAGAAGAAAGCAACAATAAAAAAACAATATATATAGGTTCAAATTTATATAGTGTTTATAATGTAAAAGAAGAAGTTAACACTTTAGTAACCATATGTTAGGCAAATCATTATAAAGATATGTACTGCCCAAAGATCCTTGCTGTGAAAATAACATAATGTGCAAAAAAACCCACAGACACTTTTTTTTCTAAATTAGAGACTAATAACTTTCAAAACATAATTAAATTGATAGCTCTCTCTGACAGTAAATGAACACTTGGCTGCTCATCTTTCAGTTCAAAACAACTGCAAAATCTGCTGCTAATTAGGAAGGACCTGAAAGGTTTCATTTGCCCATCTTTTCCCATTTGGAGACATTCCAGGTATTTTGGCAGAAATTTTGTGTGTGTACCTTTGTATTCTTAATGTCTTAATAAAATATTTGAACGTATAATGTGGCATGGAAAACAAACATCCCAGTTCCCACTGAGTGTCCTTTCTATCTTCTATCACTAAGCACTCTACACTTTACAATTTTTTTATTTATAAAGAAAACAGTGAAAGATTGGCTTTTAAAATCATGTAGCATATCTACATTCAGTATCTGGTTAGGTGTTTTTTAAAAATAACAATAGCAAAAGGCAAAGATTAGAAGCGAATACAAACAATCAGATACATAACAACTACATAGAGAAAGAGAACAAATAACATTCTCCTCTGGGAGGTAAATATATACAGGTTGGCATTCGAAAATCCGGCAACCTCGGAACCTGGGTAGTGCTGGATTTTCGAACATTCTGGATTTTTTAAGGTTATATATGCTGTATATATTTAACAAAAATTACTGCCTGTACAGTCCTTTAAAAGGAATGAGCAGGAAAACACATGCAAGCAAGACCCAACAGCTGATTCTGGACTACAGCGACATCAAAACATAAATGGCGCCTCCGGAAAACAGTGTAAATGTGAAAATGCACTCCAAAATCCAATCTGAATTGGATATCTGGATATTGGATAACTGGAAATCTGAAGGAACCAGATTATGGATGGCCGGATTTTTGAATGTCAACCTGTATATATATATTTAAATATGTCTATATATATATATATATATATATATATACATTGATTTACTTATTTAATAATATAACTTAGCACTATATGCAGTACTAATCTTGAGGACATTTGCATGTAAAATACCCTAGTTTGCCAGCATACAAAGCAGTATAAAGTTGGGGGGGGGGCTAGACCAATGGAGAATCAAACCACTGGCTACTTATATTAATCCTTTCTGAAGCATCTAGCATTCTAAAAAAGGATAAAACTGTGTTCAATCTGATCAGCTGTCCACATTGCTGTGCTGGTTCTTGCCCACACCGTAACGCTCATGTAATTCTGAACATTGACATGCTCATTGAAGCAGCCTGTATCTTTTGAATGGAACCTCAACACACTTTAAAGCACAAAATGGAAAAAAAAAAAAAAACATTGCACTATGTTTGGCAATGCATTACACTACACGAGGTATTAATCTCTTTGTATGGCACGCTATAGCATAGGGGTTTGTGTTTTTTAAGGGTGCAATTAAAAATGAATAGTACCCCAATACAACCCTCACACAGTTACTGGAGTCTAACATAGGTTGCATTGGTTTGGAATAGACAAAATGGGGACCTGAGAACATTTAAAATAGATGCTCCAAATTCACAGCTTCATAATGCACCTCTGTCATGACCCGGGGAGCTCGGACCTTCTAGCCCATCCCTTATAAACACCATTGTCATAACTACCTTCTACTACCAAACCTCCCCCTGCATACCAGCCACTCCCCCCAATTAAAAACCCCAACACAAAATCTTGGATTTAAATTGGCTGGCAAGCAGCCGTTTATTTAAAACACCATTAAACAAAGTTAACTTTCCAAATAATTAACAAACAAATATCCAAATAAATAAATGCCAAATAAATTACATTTTACACTTTGATAAGCATACATTAACATAAATTAACACAACACTCCATTATTAATATAATTATTATTAAACGGGATTATATAATGTTAACATATTACATTGAATATAGCTTAATGAACCAACAACTTAATTCCCCTTTTAATAATACATAACCATTACAACAGTATCCATAATGTTATTAAACTCCCAATTACACACCCAAACAACCAAGCTGCAGGTCTCAGAAGGCAAAATCCCACCCAACAAGAATTGAACCCTTCCAACATCTCCACCTTGGCCCCTAGCTGCCCAGCACTGCCTTCAGGAGCCATAATCATCCGTTCACTATAAAGGGGAGACCCCACCAAAGGGGATCCCCCCTGCCAAAATCCACCCCTTTTCAATACACTGAATCCCTGCCTTCCAAGACCCCAACCTCTAAAACGAACCCACCTCTCAACTCTACCTAAACATAAGAGGGAGGGTGGGTGGGAAACTTTTTCTTTCCAAAAGAGGGCCTCTCACTATCGTCCAGCCCCTTTTAACATCTCCCATTCCTAATCTCCTCCTATCCCACGTTGTACACTAGCCCAGCCCCCTCTGGCAACACTACCCTTTTTCTTAACCCCTTAAAAGCTCTGGGCTAGGCCCAGCCCCCGGTCATGTAGTCACTGCGCCTAATTCTTACGGCTACGTGCCTCTCTTTCTTATAAGTGGGGAAAAGGTGGGGGGCCTAGGAAATTGCCCAGTCTACCCTGCTTTTAGTGTTGTTTCAGCAACCCATGTTTTCATAACTCTTTCAATTATCATTTTCTGCATACATAAAAATTTCTTGACCCACTATTACAATTCTTTTAAACCTCAGGGAAGATTGCAAACTTATTTCACTTCTATGCAGTGCATGACAAGTAATTGTCATGCCTATAAATATTCAGCACAAACAAATATTACATTTATATCATTTATGTAATAGTAAAATAGTTTTGTATTATCTGAAAATACTGTACATAATTAAGACTAACAATATAAAAATGTGGCCAATTCACCTCCATGGCCGTGTGCCATCTGGAATGTGTGTAAAACGTATGGCCCTACTGTTAAGTTAATGTAAGACATCACCAGTAATCCATACTGACATGTGGCATTAGGCTCAGAATAGCAACATTGCTTTGGCAAATACAAAACTAGAGGTCTTCTGCTTTAATTATTGGCCTGTCTAATCTAATCACAATCAGAGGCCTACCCCAGGTTATGATATGAGGAGAATACAGCTTTCATTCAACAGCAATTTTGAAAAAGTATTGTCTCATGTCTAGCACACATTCTTATCCACAAGATGGGGTCCGCCCCAGGAGGAAAGTGCTGTGCCTGTTCCATTGACACTTGTACATTGGATGTCAGCAAACCTGGCACGGAAATGAGGCAGCAAAATCATTTCTACATGCTCAAAACAAATAACTGTCTACAAAAAAAATAAACATAAAAATGTGAGCAGTTCATAAAAAAACTTACATTAAATTACAGTAAAATGAGTATGCAATAAAAATGTATTTAACTTCTAAGGAACAAAATGAAAACATGGCTATGCCCACTATGCCCAACATTCAGTATAAGTCAGCAAAATGCATTGCACACATGAAACAAACGTGCAAATTCTAACAGTAGCCAAAGCCATAGCCTATGTAGCAAAACTTTCACTTGCCAGCATGCTGCTCTCTGTGTAGAAACCATGATCTCTCTGCAGAGGTCTGGCATGTTCCCTGCTGAGTTAAACACTTAGCTCTGCAGTCAGTATGGCTATGTTCACAATCACTATGAGGCTGCAGTGTGTTTACCGCTTTCTCATACCAGCGATCCGCTGCCTTTGGGAGATGCTACATGTAGCTTCTCTCTGCGGCAGCTGTCAAATGTGCAAGCACTAGTTCCTTAATAACCACGGCTGTGATGCGAATGACTAAGCAAGGTGCCATCTGCCAGGAGCCCTGTGGGATTGCTTGATCCCAACGCAGATCTGAACCATAAAGTTCATGAATTCTTCTGATTGAAGAGCTTAATCTCTGTCCTGACTGAGCAGAGGGCTTGTCTGGCCTCTGCAGAGAGACCACTGCTCTCACACAAACAGCGATCCTCCTCTGGCCAGGCTTTTCAGCTCAAGCTCTCACCACTTCCTAAAGAAACCAAATAATAAAACTTTGCACACCTTTTATTTTAATGCACCTGGAATGTACTTAGTTGTTTTAAACTAAAGCTCCTTTCGGGTTTTTAAAAGTTTCTAATCCCAGTATTTATTTTCACATTCATGCATAATGAACAGTATCTTAGTTTTACATTTAATGCTACAGAGAACCTTTTTTTTTTGCTATAAAGAATTAATAAAAATCATATAATTACCATAATTATGAATATCATACAATCATTTTAGTTACTCATGTTAGTCAGCCCACACGTTAAATATTCACTATAAAATTGTAAATTGCAGGTTTTACATGTTAATAAATAACATCCTGACAACTGGTTCATATCAGAATACTACTTCTAATACAATTCAGCTCAAATGATAAAACCATCACTTCAGTAGAGTGTTGGCATCACAAAGGCAACCTTGGTTAATTCCCATATCACAGTGTATAGATTCAGCCTTCAGGCTTTGTGAAAACTTCATACGTTTTACAAATAATGAGTATATAAACTTGTAATGCTCAATTACTTGAGGAATTTATTCACTTTTATATTTTTTTTGGAATATATTTGATGGAAGTAACAATGTACATAAATAGAGATGCAGCAAATGGTCCTCTACCAACATAGAACAATATATAGTGTAGGGGAGTCCATTGTACAATGAATACATCTACTATACAGAACATCTGTCATGCACTTTTAATGTATCAACCCATTGCAACTGTTCTTATTTTACCAGGTCACCTTTTTCACCAGGGAGAAAGAGACTTTTTCTGCTGATGGAAATATCCAAAATGTCTACAGGCAGTTGTTATGCATGAGTATGTGTGTGGGGGGAAGTAAGGGACCTTAATACTATTCCATTGTAAGAACTTATGTTGATGTGATACGGTGCCAACTCATTCAACTTGCAAACCTCCAACACCCTTGTTTTGCCCTTGTGACATACCATGTCACAATATCATACAATTGGCATTAAAGCACAAATAATTTAACTTGTGTCTTATTTTCCATATTTCTATATTTAATTGACAAGCAATATGGATGGGAGCATTCAAATATGGTTGGTATCAACAAAGTTAGACCCCATGTGACTAGAACCAGTAAAATGCAAGTGCCAAATCCAGAAAAGTCCAAAACATTACCTTACAAAACTGGAAAACTCTCTACAACCTGGCTATTGATTCCTGGGGGAATGTCATAAAATTATTACTTTAATGGCAAACAGTGCTACAAATACCTTTCATGCGGTTAATTTACTGTTGGAATATATCCAGTTCACATAGCAAGTGAATTATACATCCTACAAGAAATATATCATATAGCTTAGTAAATGAGGTGATGCTCTGCTGACTTCAATTTAAAGGATAACCACATTGTCCACCTTTAATTTCCATTTCCATTTAACTCTTTCACTGTTCCTTTGCTCTGGAGTATAGCTGATTACCACTATAATGAAGTAGGATGGTTACAAATTGTATTACTTTCTTTTATACAGCATTCGTTCAGACATTGTTCCTTCCAACAGAGTAAATGACATTTTGAAGTCAACATTAGGGACGTTCAAGTCAGGTTATCCAAATAGTACATCCAAATTAATGCTTTTTATTTTGTAAGAAGATCTCCCCACCAATAATTCCAGGGCATACACCCCCTTTTTAGTTTTTTATTTATAAAAGGTGGGTACGGTATATTTTTAGTACTTATATACTTCTACTATTCAGGGGTAAGGATTCCCTCTCAAAATGCCATCCCCTTTCCAACAACAAAAGACTGGACAATGCATGAACGAGTGCTGTACATACAGTGCAATTCTGCTCTATGAAGGGGGAGAACATCGGAGCCGCACCCTGCTGTTCTCTCTCCCCTTCACTTTCTTTATGAACGTTTGCTGTCTGTGGATCCACCAGGACTGCCATCGGAACGAAGCATGACGAGCGCTGTGCACACGCCCGATTCTCGTCCGATATCAGCACTGAGGCAATTATCAGACAGGAATCATCTGACGTTTGTACATAGCCTAAGCGTGACATTCTTCCTAATTGCCAGCAATGTAGGAGGAAATCTTCCCATTCACCACCACTCTAATGTACTGTGAGCTGTGGATATAATATAGCAGTTCTCTGGGACCTAAATTTTTTTTTCATGGGTTCCTTTGTTTTAAAGAGGTCAAGAAATAAAGTTTTTTTTTGTTATCAAGGTATCTTCTTGCTGAATTTATATTTAATAACTGGTTGCTAAACATCTTACTGTGTAATTATTCACCCCTTTCTATTCTGTACAAAACTTTTTGTTGTTGTTTAATTTATCCTTTGTATTATTACTGATTGTATAAACACAATAAATACATTTTTTCTGAAGAAAAAAATAGTTGCAAACAGGACAACATTGCATAGATTTTTTTAAATCTGCTTGATGGTGGTTTAGTAATATTTGATTTACTGAATTTCATTTTTTAGTAATAATCCCTTTTGTATGTTTGATGTAATACTGTAAATACCATTTTTTCTATGACCATTAAATTTTGTTTACAGCCTAGCAGGTTTACATTTCATCCACTTTTCCTAGTATTTGTTACAAATTTTGTGATTTCTTTGATGGGTGATCAAACTGTACATTGATGTTTTCTGAATAATTACAGCAACTGGATAATGCTGGAGTGAATAGAATTGCTTTCTCATTTGCATTTGTTTTATTATTATTATTATTATTATTATTAAACTGACTGTATTCTTTTATAAGGCTCTTTGAACTGATAATTTATACATTGCTGCAAGCCTTTGGGATTTTCAGTGTAAATTAACTTACTTTTTAAAGCGTGGGTTTAGCCGTATATCTTTCATTGTTATTGGTACTTAAAAATATTTATCTTTAATGCATGTAATGTATTACAGGTGGTCCCTGGGATACATATGAGATAGGGGCTGTAGGTTTGTTCCTAACTTAAATTTGTATGTAAGTTGGAACAGGTACATTATTTTATTAAATTATAAATTATTTATTAATTGTGTTGTGTCAGTCACTGTGAGTTATTCACAAACAAAGCAAGAAAAAAAACTTTATGGAGCCTAGACATTCACTAACTTCTAGTGCAAGCTCTGCTTTGATATGCAAAAAGAAACAGCAAAGTTTGTCTTGGTCATTAAAGAGTACAAGAGGTTGCAGAAGAGCTCAGTCCTTAAGATCATCCACAATCTCAGCTTTGTTTAGCAAAAGCAAGCCACTCTTTCAATATTAGTAGAAAAAAAATTCAGTTTGACTTGTCTTCTATCTGAGTTGTGTATCTCAAGAGAGATGGACAGAAATACAAACTATCAGACAGGTAAATAGACCAAACAATAAAGGAAATAACACAATGATGATTAACATCACAAACCTAAAAAAAGGTGGTATTATTTTGCTAAATATATTTTTTTTTACGGTAATAATAGAGCCATTTGAATGACTATCATTGTAATGTCTTGTAAAGTCACTAATGTCTTCTCTTGGATAGTAAACTTTTATGGTTTTTAGTTTACAGAATCTTTTTCTGTAATGACTTCATAAAAATACTTTTACATTGTCACATTCCAACAATAGGTTTGATTTTTTGCTAGCCTCCACAATTGCAATATTCCAGATATCGATGAGTCAGTCCATCCCACCCAAATGCCATATTTAGCAATTTTCAGCTGTAATTTGCCGTTTGTGCTTTTGTCTTCAATGAGAATGAAATCTATGGGGTTAATTTTAATTACAGTTTTCTGATCTGCACAGTAACAAAAGTACATCTTTTATATTGATATTGCTGTCAACCACATTTTGGTATCCAGCTTGATTTGAAATGCTATTCTAAAGACTTATTTTTTGTTAGAAAAAAAATTATACATCTGAACTAGAATTATTTGCTAAATTTACTTTACTTTCATTACTTTCATTTGTTGTAAGACATACTAAAGTTTATTTCATCAGTGCAAAGTTAAAAGAGTCAGCTCCAGGATTTTGGCATACCTGGGATTTGTAGATTGTCTGTACAGCTCTCTTCTTTTATGTAGCAGCCAGGGGATGTATGAAGAGGAAACCTATGATTATCAGCCGAGTTATAGGTATGAGTCATCTGGGGCTGTTATAATTACTTACAATATGGCGGCACCCAGCAGCAGTCTTAAGCTGCGTACACACTTCCAATTTATGTCGTTGGAAAGGATCTTTCACGATCCTTTCCAACGACAAGGGAGTGCACGATGCATGAACGGTGCTGTACATACAGCACCGTTCATGCTCTATGGAGAGGGGAGGGGGAGAGCGACGGAGCGGCACCCTGCTGCGCGCTCTCCCCTTCACTTTCATTAGGATCGGCTGTCGTCCATCGTCCGTGGATCCGGCAGGTCGGTCGTCCGGACGATGGACGACACCGACTGTACACACGGCAGATTTTCGCCCGATAATTGGCCGATGCCGATTATCGGGCGATAAAAATCTGACGTGTGTACGTAGCTTTAGTTAATTTGGGAGTCAAAGGAAGGGATACTTTTTATCATATAATATAACGATTGTTTATAGAAATATTTTGTCATAGGCTCTTTTAAAAAGCTATGTAAATTATATCAACTTTACAAAATTATTGATCCTTTGACGTCTTTATATGCAGGCCTAATCCCATTGATGGTCAAAGGCTGGTTGAGTCTATATATATTTATTTCTGGAAGCATACTTTAGATAGATAATGTTGATTTGGTGACACTAGAAACTACATTACCTGTTCACCTTCACAGAAGTAAATGACTTGATAATAAAAATATATTTTGTTCATACCATAGACTTGTGAGCACCCTTATCATCAGGGGTACAAGCAGGTTCTTCTAAATAACTGATTATTCCTTGTTGGGGAACCCTACAAGGAGGTTTAGGTTTCAGGGCAACACTTACTATTTGCAACTTTTGGTAACAGATAGCAACTATAGCAAAGAACCATTTTTTCAGGAGAACAAAATCTACTAAAAAGCAGAGGTCAAAGTGGCAGGATCCATACTTTTATCAAAGATGAAAGGTCAAAGAGGGTAGTCAACAAACAAAATGTTCCAGAGGATATGATGGAGGAGGGGAGGAGGCAACAAGTAATAACTGGGTATTCAGAACAAACTATAAAAACCTCAAAGACCTAGAGGTCCAAATTTACAGAGCAGAATATTTATTTACTGCTGTGTTATTGTATAAGCGGATTGAAATCTGCATGAACTACAATACAGTAGATGGCAGGAGAATGAATTTATGGTACCCAGCTAATGACCAACTCCAATGGGGAATTTACAAGTTGACATTACCCATTCTAACCACTTTAAAATAGTTTTTAATTCTAAAAAGCACATAACTTTAATAGTAGGGCTTATAAATATATGGAAACATTTTCTAATATTTAAATTGTAACAGAATGGCTTGTTTTATTACCAAAAACATGGTATATGGCTTGATTATCAGGTCCCATGATCAGTCTTCATTTTTTAAATTGTATTAGTAGTCTTAATTATACTGGCAATCATAAATATAATCTTTCATTAAGTTCTAATATTTGCTATCACCGAAAAATAATCATGCTGTCATAAAGATGATAGTATGAGTTCTTTCCTAACTCAATACATCTTCCCGAACATTTCGTTACTAAGCCATCAATGAATCCCCAAACATTTACAAACAGAATTAAAATAAAAAATTAAATTACCGGTTAAAGTAGTTCTTTTTTTTATTACGCTAGTTCTTTCATTTAACCTTAGGAAGCTTGTGTTTTTAGCAGCTCAGCATCTGGGTGTAATTACATAAACGTTAATACAAGGCAGGTAGTTGTGAAGTACAAACTTAAAATGAAAGTTGCATTTGCATCTATATTCATGCACAAAATTAATTTAAATCTTCAGGGAACTGTTACATATTCATGTAGAGCTTCTGGACCCATTTCACGGTGACATAGTCTGTATAGCTTTGCATAGCAATGTCTTTAAGGATTTCCTTCAAATTGGAAATTGAGGAAGAAAATGCATATTTCATTTGCACACTTCCACTTGATAAAGCAAATTAAAAAATGATTTTGAGACATAAATGAATATTTGAGAGCAGATTTTTTGATTACTTATATTTTTGAGAGATGTACTTGGATACATATCAAGTTGACCAGGTAGCTATGTAAAAATATCAATGCAAGCTAAAGGTTTCCTTGTTGCAGGGCCAGGCAGCATTTACAAGACTGTGCCATAATAAATATTTGTATAGGTTAAGGTGGAGCTCCGGGCATAGACATTTTGGTAAATTTAAAGGTAAAAACACAGTTTGTCCCCTGCTCAGGTTCAAAATATTGTCTGATTGCCTTACTGTACTTTATTTCAATACGTTTAGGCTATTTAGAGTAGGAGCCCCCCTTCACCATTTACATTGCGCATGGCATTATATGAATTGCCCAGGAAGAGGGGTATAAAAACTACACAACCACTGGTGAGAAATGAGATCAGAACTGCAGATTTCATATCCAGAGTGGCTGGACGTACCACAGGAGCTGCACTTTCTGCCATAACATAAAGTAAAGCGATCAGACAATGCACTACACCTGAGCATAGGTCAAATGTGTTTATACATATACAGAATAACCAAAATGTATTTGTTTATTGTGGTCCTGGGAAACTTCATTATTATAATTACCGTTTGTTGGTGACTTCAAGTTAACAATGGCAATTCTTTGGGAGCTGCAAAAAGGGGATTCTCCTGTGCATATGTTTCCTTGGGACACATTCATTTTAGAAAATAAAAAAAGAGTAAAAGAACCAAAAAACAATTACATGCAATATGAGCCTAGAAGAAATACAAAATACTGGCATTTAAAAAGTACTTCATTACATACACATACATACATAGTAATTATGGTAAATTATTACAATGAGTTTTTCTAAATTAGTTAATAGGGCTAAAAGGTAAAATGTCAAAATAAAATTCTCTACTCACTATATATAAATTTTAATCAATTTAGATAATTATATTGATATCAAACTATGAAGCATAGCAAAGAGAATGAAGAAAATAAATTAATTATTAAATACAGAGTACACATCAGCACTGAATGAAACCCTTAAACAGAAAATGGTACAAAAGTATATAACCGATGCTTATAATGAGTGTAGAATAAAACACATAGCTCTACAACTGTACCCTGCATTGTGCTGGCTTTGGGACCCTATCAAAGGTTTTTTTTTTTGCTAGGCTTAGGACCAAGAAGCCAATGGAGCACAATAAAAACAAATGAAATTTTCTTTGCCAGAATTTAAGCCAGGAGGGTTTGGTGCTATGACCTGTCAAAGTTAAATGACTGTCCACTCTACATTCATGGAGCTCTCTGTGCTCCATTTAGCAACGAGAACTCCATGGGGGTATAGTTTAGGCTGTAAACTCTGCTGAGATCCTCTATGTAGTGCTTGCTTTGAAATACAAAGTCATTTATCAAAAAATGTGTTACAAGCACTGGTAATTTATAGGGATAAATACAGATGCTTACTACAGTGTGTGGATACATGTGTTCCCAGTGGCATACCTTTCAGATGAAAATGACTTCAAGCCCTGAAATATTTAGCATTTTTCCTCCTAGGACCTGGTATATGACAGCAACCATAAACTAGTAACATTTTGCTAGTTATTTAGGGTATTTCTGCTCTGCCATGAAAAAACACTTATATGGCACATAAAACACTCACAGGCAACATGAGCTTAGCACATTGAATGGAAGTGTTAAATACATTTATTCAGTTCCTGGTAGTATTGATTTTTTTTTATTAAGTATTTTGCAGGATTGTTCTTTTACTAGCTCTGTTATTCTAAAAATAAAAGTTTTGCTGTAACTCTTCAATAATGTTTAAGTAGAATGACCAGTGATCAATAACTATATTTACAGTTTTGTATAATGGAAGTAAAACTATACTAGCAATGGAATGGCTGCCGTTAGATATAGGTAAAGCACAACAATATGTGCATTATGACTTTTATTACAGGCATATTTTCAAAATTTAGTATAAAAAATGTTTACAACTTCTCTCATGTTTTTATTGCTATCTGTGTCCACAGTGGTGTCATTTTTCACCTTATGTCATTTTGCCCAGTCACTGGAACATCAAATGTACAGAAATTTCTGCAACAGATGCAGAAACAGCAATAAAAGCACATTTTATCAAGGCTTGGAAGCTATGTCAGGTTTTATTAATACTCCACAGTAAACACTGCTTACAAGCCTTTAACGAGTACCAAATTATATAATGAGACTTGTCCACACTCCTTGAACCTTTTTTTAATGATTACAGTGATGGAACCCCATAGTTTTAAAAAAGTTTCTTTATTCAGTCAAACAGAAAGGCTATGGATTAATCAAATTTAATCTTCATCTCTAAAATTAGGTCCAGTAACTGGGAGGATTGATGGTATCCCTCTGTTTGTTGTGGTCAACAAAAATACTTTCCATGCTGGAATTATGAAGTGCAGCTACAGGTTTCACTGGTTTTTGTATCCTCACAATGGAGATTTCATTTAATCTTCTGCCCCATTGACACAATGTGATGCAAGGATAGTAGGATAGAAGAATACTTCCTCAGCTGGGACAGAGACAACTACATAAAACCTGACAGAAATTCTATTCTGTTCTATACAAATCATAACAGTTTTGGAGTAACGCTTTAAAAAAAGATTTTGTAATTTGGTAGCATTTCCAAGTTTCAAGTAAAGTGTTAAAGTAATCTGCATAAATACATTTATACGAGGTGCATGTATTGTGTGATGAAGAATAAGGGAAAGTAAAGAAAGTGTGCTTCCATAGATCCATGTATGAAGGTTCTGAAATTTACACATGACACAGTTGTTGGACACACAACAGGGATAAGTGCGTCTATAGGATAATAGAAGATCACCTCTTTTTTGGTGCAACAGCAAAAGTTTGGATCTCAAGGTGAGGGTAGAAATTGCCTTTATTACAGGACTTCCACAATAGAGGGTGTAAAAGGAGGGTCAACTAAATAGCCAATGACCCCTTTTACCCTGCCAGGTGTGAGATACAGAGCACTCAAAACACAAAACCATAAATAACATATAAAGACAGTTTCTTTCCCAAGTGACCCTACTTAAAGATTTCCTGCATAAGTTCCTTCAATATTATCAATATACAGGTATTACCGAGTTAAGGACATCCGAAATATGGACAAATAATAAGTTGAGACAAACATCTGTCCTAATTGCATTTATAAAAATAATGTACTTGTTCCGACTTACATACAAATTCAACTTAAGAACAAACCTGTACATGTATAACAAAACCTTTATTCTCCACTAATACCCATTACTTTTAAGTTTATTTGATTGCTGTATTTTCTATATCTGTAAAGCAACTGTCAAGTCAAATTCCTTGTGTTAACTTACTGTATGTGGTCTAAAACATTTTATTCTAATTATGATTGTGCTTTAGGTTTTAAAGGTCTGTAGATATGTATACAAACCCTGTGAATGTAACCAGTTACTTCTACATATTAGGAAGCATTCACTCATATTTAATGCATATGTTTTGGTTTCCTTTTGCAATGTGTAAACATTGAAATAAGGTTGTTTTTGTGTTTTAAATGCAGATAAGGTAAAAAGGTACATTTGCCAAACAACACAGCTGCTCCAAAGAGCCTATACGCTTTTGCTGTTGGATGAAATAAGGCAGTGTGATTACAGGTATTTATCATTAAAAATGCATTTGCAAGCTGAAAAAAAGAAATGTGTATGTGTGCTTGCTTTCATTAAAGCCATCTCTTCATCTGAACATGTGGTACCACTGTGGTACCTTAAGTGAATTAGGGCTTTTAAGCTTTTTGGCTGTTTTTAAAGCACACTGCATTTGGTATTGTTCCTGAATGTAATGCAAGCGTAAAATAGCTAATGGTAGATAACTCTCAAAACATTAGATTAGGTCTCTTTTTTATTGTATGTACATCAGTACTTAGCTGGCATACTTTGCCAAACATTGCAGTCCAAGCTTATCCACCTCTTCTGTTTTCTTGTAAATCCCTACTGACTAGTGTAACTGTCATCATGGAAAAGCGGCATTTTTCTCTTATACATAAATGTCTGTGGATGAGAGCATGTGCCAGTAAAAACAGCCTAAAGCCTGAAAAGTGTTATATGCACATGTGCAGTTCTGAAGTCAGACGATTTGTCACTGGCTGATCTTCCCCTGGGTTATTTTACTCTGTTTCCACTTCCCTTCAATTCGTTTCAGGCTACAGCTGTTCCACTTTCTCCCACCTCCAATTGAATTCTGTATGGGATGGATTTATGTAGGAAATAGTAAGGGGTTTATATATGAAGTGCTATTGTAACGCTCAACATTAAATACAAGTCAATGAACTCTTCTAATCAATCTTCAAACTTGGTCATGATTTAGTCATCATTCAAAAATGATAGTGACAAAATGTGCAAATCTCAGCAAATTAATAGATCGATTGCATTATCAAGTTTTGTGGTTACAAGGCCTTTTGGATTCTCAAGTTTTCTCAGTAAACCCAGTCCACAATAAGTAATGTCCCAGTATTTCCATATAAAACTGTAGGTGGTTATTTCTAATACTGGACAGTTAGTAAAAGTAGAGTTAGTAAAAGTAAGAGATGAGAGAAATAAGAGTTACCACCTTCTTTAAAAAAGTGCTGCTCAAGTCTCTATGATGTTGACTCCTCATTCTACCTAAGCCTGGGTTTACACACATCCACTACATAAAAAATCCTTTTGTTAATAAATTCTAAACAGGCTGCCAAGCAAACTGCTGTCAGTGTGGCTTGCCAACAAAATGTATGGCAAAATAGCACACCAACACACGTAATGGGTGTAACTGCAATGCCAAAGAGGGAACTTGGCCTAAATTATGTGCCACATGTCAGACCTAACCAGACTTAAAAAAATTCCTTTAGACATTCAATAAGCAAATTGTCTATAAAAGCCTGCTTCTCCCAAGAATCATTGACACCAATTTTTTTTTTCTAATAATATGGCTCATTTTTAGTCCCAATCATATCAAGACATTTTTACAGCACTGATCATCAGAGAAGAAACCAGTGGCATTTATTGTGTAGTACACTACAAAGTCCTTATTATTATAGCTTATAGATTCAGTTCGCAAAGTTGTAACACATGAGGTAAGGGTCTTCATTTAGGCATTAGAGATTTTATAAGTAAAAAAAAAAACATGTCTGGGGCAACCCCGCCGGCATGGCTGGAATTTGGTTGTGTCAGGAGGGTTTAAGAGGCTGCTGTAGATATGTAAACACCTCTTGGTGTCCATATGTTTTGCCTACAACAGCTTGTTTTGTTCTTTCATAGTTTCTGGAATTTTCAAAGCAATTAAATTATACATGCGATGTGCAGGTTAATCACCATATTGGGCAGCACCAGCATTTCTTCTGCTTGTTAGTTTAAGTGCATTCCTTAGTGAGCCAGCATTGTGCCCTACAACCAATGTAATCTGTAGAGCTAACAGCAATACAATGCTAGTCACTGGAGATTTAAAGCAATGTGTGATGTTTTTACAAAACAGCCTAATGTGTTTTTAATGTCACTCATTAACATTCAGAGATCGCTGTTGATTCAGCAACTAATGTTTCTTTACACTTGGCAAAATTAATACCAAATAGCAGTAAATTTCTGCCAATATTTTTTTGTTTTAATAAAGTGCCCTATTTTTTAATACAGAAGGATTCATAAATTGTAATAGTACAGCAACTAGTAGCAAACCATCAGAATCCTGTTCTGGTCTAAATTTAGTGAATTGTAATTGGTTGCTCCGGGATGCTTTTCATAGGGATTAAGATTTGGCATTTAGGCTGAGTAACATTCTACACTTTAAGGAATTTATCTATACAGTAGTGTCAATGCAGGGCAAGGTGACAATGTCTTTGGAAAGGGACAACATGAATGTACTTATTCATACCTGTCAAGTTATCCCAATTTTTAAACATTTCAAGGGTCCTCTCTGAGGTCTCCTGGGGACTAATGCGGACCTATCACCGTTTATGTAAAGTAAAAATGACTTTGAAGCCCCTCCACTGCGGCAATAAAGACAGAATGGGAGCACAGAGCCTCCTGGGATCCCCACATCACGCATGCTGGGAAGCTCCTGAAATCAGGCATGGGCAGAAGGAACTTTTTTCCACATTGGGGGAAAAAGAGCCAATCTCAAGTAAAATCAGAACTCTTTTTTTCTCTTTGCAGTGATCTACGTCACCCAGTCTCGCGCCCGCAGAATGAAAGATCAGGTGACATAGCCAGAAGACAGAAGAAGATGAAAGTGCCAGTCAGATTACAGGACGGCGCGAACCCAATCAAGGACATCTCCGGCCAGATCCAGGAATCTATGAAATTAAAGGCAAGTATTTTTTTTTTAGTTTAGTTCCACTCTAAGGGTAAATGTAATGAGCAAGGGATCTCCGGAAATGTCTGCTGCTGGCTATTAATTTTATAGGCTCACTTCTGCTGGATGTCTTAGTCACTATTGCCAACCTGCCTGAATTGTCTATGTGACAGGAGCAACATTCCAATAAAAACACCCACATTGTGTCCTGTATGGACCCTTGGAACTAAGTCATGGCCCCATGAAGCTGCCAGACTCCCAACATATAACATCCATTTTATTTGCTAAGTTAATAATGGTATTGGAATTTGGACCTAAATGGATGAACTTTAGCTGTCTTTTTTTCATTATCATGTGAACGTCATTTCATACGTATTCTTGTATGGGTCCACAGTCTCCAGAAAACAAAAAGTACACCCTCTTTCAGTTCTAAGTTTTATATCAGGACATAATAAAAAAATATACAGTCCCTAAGATGCTCTAAAATATTTAAAAAAAGGTAAAACAACACTCATTCCATTCCATTTATTATTTAATAAAAATGAAACCAAAATGTAATGCCATGTATGAAAAAAAGGACACCCCACAAATTACCACCTTAAGCAGCAATAACTTAAAAGTAACTATTTTCTGTATGATGTCATCAGTCTCTCACATGGTTAGGGAGGAGTTTTGATCCACTTTTCTTTACAACATTGCTTTAGTTCATTGAGATTTTTATCAGCATCAATCGGTATTAGCATCATGTTTATTAACAACATTCCTTTATAGCACAAAAAGTGGCTAAAATATCACATACTTAATTACTTATTTACTTTTTTTGTGGGTTGAAATCTCTGCTCAACGTACCTGTGTTGCTTTGCACCTGGTAAAATTACCGGGTATTCTCAGGTATGGAGAAGCATGTGACCTGCCCCTCTGTGATGGTGCCTAAGCATTGTCACATGACCAGGTTATCGCTGTCACCTTTCCCTCAAGTTGCTGGCACAGGTGATCTTAGTGTTGGGGTTTATATGGGGTATATGGGGTTTGAAGGAAGCCCTTTTTAAAAGGAATCGTCACCTGGTCCTGCATGAGCAAAGTGACATTTCTCTTCAAAGGTTACAACAATTCTATGTATGATTTATTTATATACAGAGGGTTGTAGCATAAAGAATACTTACAATCTTTTTTTTATTTTAAATGTAAGAAGGGCCAAGTAGTGCATATATATATATATATATATATATATATATTGTACAGGATCACAGGGTTGGATCGTTGATGGAAGGTACATTTCCCCTATATATGGGTGCTGGCCCTTTTAGACTGGTGTGTCAGGAAAGAAGTTTGGGATTATTTTTATGTTAGGCAACAAGGTTGCTGTGTTTTTTTCCTAGTTGTCACAGGACCAGGACTCCGGACTAAAGGGAAAGGATTGGGTGGGCCTCCTCAGTCTATCTAAGTACACACCAGGACTTGCACCTGTCTAGCAGGAACGTGGGAATCCCATAAGGGCTCAGGTGTGCAAGAGGGAAAGAGAAGTGGAATTGCAGGAAGTAGCCTGCAAACAAGCTTGTGGGGAATCAAGCTAGAGTGGTGTTGTTGTTACATGGGAAGCTGGTGATGATGATTTGATTTTCATTTGGTTTATGGACTGTGGAAACCCCAGGCTGG
This sequence comes from Pyxicephalus adspersus, assembly GCF_032062135.1. NCBI lineage: Eukaryota > Metazoa > Chordata > Amphibia > Anura > Pyxicephalidae > Pyxicephalus > Pyxicephalus adspersus. The sequence continues at coordinate 123,889,046 of NC_092858.1, forward strand.
GGATTGGACCCTCACGAGAGACTTGTATTGGGCTCATCCTTATCGTGGGGACATTCTGATGGACTATGGACATTTATACCACTAGGCTAAAGTAAGCCATTTTCTCTATTGTTTATACCTTCCTGAGTTGCTGAAAAGAAGCCGTTTTTTTAGTTATTCCAATAAAGGCTTGTGTTTGTTACACCTTTTTGGTATATTATGTCATATATTTTTTGGTCCACCCTATATGTAATGGGAACAGTTTGGTTAACATTTGCTTCGCTGATTTATTGTGCTCTAAAGCTTCAGGGCCTTAACCATGCATATATTGTATTATTGCACAATTTAAATTTAAGCTAGTAAGAATGAACTCTCCTATATTTCCTTTTTTTCATTTCTGCTATTTTGGGCCATCTTAACATATGACTTCCCTGTGGTAATTCAACTCCTTTTTCTTACTTCTGTAATATAATTGATAACAGAATTGGGCTTGTATTATTTCTTAAGTGTGTGTGTGTAAACACTGAGGAACAATTTTTTTTGTTGACGTCAATTTTAAAGCTTATTTACACTAAAATAGGTATGCTGATTCTAAAAGTGCAGTTGGTTTTCTTCTATCACGTCAGTTTTTTTCTCTACTGCTTATATTAATGCGATTACTGTAGCGTGGATTTGTATAGGTGATTCATTTACACGCAAGACAGTGTGGTCAGAGGTTGTGCGCTGCTCTACGTAGTGAAAAGGCAAAATGTATTTTTCCACTTACAGACGTATTTCCTTTCTTTCAGATCATGTCTGGCTCTGCTGTTTCTTGTTGTAAGTGTCTAAACAACCCTGATTCCTTTTGTTATATCTGTGGCAGTTTCACCATTCCCAGTCGAAGAGCAAACACATTTGTAGAGCAAGCCTATTTGGCATATTTCAAAGTTAAATTTGGTGATAAAGATAAGTCTTGGGCCCCTCATAAGGTGTGCAAACAGTGTGTCGAGGGTTTACAGATGTGGACAAAGGGAACACGTGATAAGATGCCATTTGGTATATCTATGGTTTGGCGAGAGCCAGGAGATCATTTCAGTGACTGTTACTTTTCTTTAGTGAAAACTTCAGGATATAACATGAAAAATAAATGTAACATAGAGTATCCTAGTCTACCATCGGCTTTACACCCAGTGGCTCAATCAGATGAAATCCCAGTGCTGGTTTTCGTTACACTACTCTCTCTTGAAGAACATGATTATGGTGATGAACTAAGTGACAACAATGGTGAAGAGTTTGAAATTGAAGAGGACTCTATTCGTAAGGGATTTGATCAACATGAGTTGAGTGATTTGAGACTATTGAAGACTTCAGAACTCCTAGCATCAAGACTGCATGAGAAAAACTTACTTGAAAAAGGAACAAAGGTATTGTGTTTTGGAACCAGAGAAATTGCATTTCTGCAGTACTTTAGAACTGACAGTGGCTCTGTGTATTTCCATAACATATCTGGTTTAATGGAGGAATTGGGAATTCCAATCTATAACTCAACTGAATCGGGACCTTATCATAGATAGCTCTAAGGGGAGCTTAAAGTGTGTCCTCCTTCACAATGGTAATATATTTGGGTCAGTCCCAATTGGTCATTCAGTTTCTCTTTGTGAAGAATATGCAGAATGCAGACAAAGAGAGTCATTGAGTTGTTGCAATATCACCAACACAATTGGGTCATTTGTGTTGATCTTAAAATGGTATGCTTCCTTCTTGGTCAGCAACACTACGTATCCCTGTTATTTGTGCATGTGGGACAGCAGAGCTCGTGAGAGGGATTGGGTGGAAAGGAATTGGCCTCCAACACACAAGCAAATAATTACAAATAATTACACAGAAATTGTCCAGAAGCTCTTGGAGAGCTACAAAATGCTTGATTGCAGTATGAGCATCAAGGTGCATTTTCTGAATAGCCATCTTTCTAACTTGGTGGAAAACCTTGGTGCAGTGAGTGATGAGCAAGGTGAACGATTCCACCAAGACTTGATGGTCATGGAAGGACGGTATCAGGGTAGATGAGATGAACATTGCATGGCTGACTATTGTTGAAGTATCTGGCAGGATTGTCCTAACACTGAACACTACAGGAAAAGCTATAAGCGTACATTTTTACCTTAACCGCTTACCCAATTTTTTTCAAATGTTTTACTGTAAAAAAAAAAAGTCATACAGTAACAATAAATCCTTTGTATGAACAAAAGACATTTAAATAAACAGTACATTTAAATTATTTATTTTTTCATTGTATGTAAAATTTGTATGTCTTTTGACAAAAATGCAGGGTACCCTGTATCGTAAAAACTGGATGTGACAGCAAAAAACTGGGGTCAGTTGGTAATTAGTAAAAAAAAAATATAGGATCTAACCCAACAAAAAATGTGTTCCCCGGTGAACTATATGTATGTATACATATCAATCTAGTTACACACAGTTTGTTACTTGTGTTACCTGGTTTTTCACAATATTTCAGATCTGTGTAGTATATATTTAGCTGTGTTTAATATATTTTATAATGTGTTTATTCATTAATAATGCATACAGTCCTTTTTATAGCATATGTATTATGAAATACAAATCTTCAAATCTTCAATTGAAAAATAGCATGCTTTATATCTGCAGTAACCGTAACTATTCCCTAAAGTCATAAAAGATTCATCCTGAAATGGTCAACTATAAAGTTAAAAGTGCTGAGAGGTACATGACCATCTAAATTATTCATTTAATTAAGTGATTGTGTAGTTAAAAACAGTTTAATTTGTTATAATTCCAAGGAAAGCAAACATGGCCAAATCTCCTTTAAAAGATCCTAAACTTTCTGAATCTACATAAATTTGCAAGCAGGTGATTTGGCTCACAGAGCACCATATGTCATTTTACTAACAAGGTAATGCAATAAAGAACTATTTAAATATCGCTCACATTGCTGACCCAGGTCATGTCTGAGACAAATGATTTCACATTACATCTTAAGGGCTTTAGCAATGACATCTTGCCAAGTTTGCAACCAACATTTGTCTATATAAAATTTCACATGTTCAGGTAAACCTGCAGGCCAGGAAAATGCAGGAAGAGATAACACAATATATATTGGAAGTAAACCTAAGAATTAAAATTGTGAGCAGGAATTTTCTTTATAACAATAAAACAAAGTTACCAGCCTGTTACCTCCATGTTTGATTTTATAATGTACATAGCTCAGTGTACAGTCCTGGCATCGCTGGGTGCCAGAACTAAAAGTAACTTTCATGTGCACATTGGGGAGTTATGTCATTCCAGCCTGACCATTGAAGGTGGTGGAAGATCATGAACCCAGAAATGAATAGAGTAAAAATGTCAGTGATGGAGTGGGGAGAGTTAAGTTTAGTTGAAACAAAATTGATGATGTGATGGGGATGGTAAGTTTTATTTTATGGAAGAAGAGATAAAGCCCGCCTATTCTGCTATTAAGAGCCTGCCTGTGCACAATTATTAAATTTAGTTTCGCTTAGTGGGCTGCTTTTCTTTTTTTTTTTTCTGAAAATGCTAGTTGCCTGACTATCTAAGGGTTCAAAAGTTCAAAGTGTCAGAGGCCAAAAAGACATACAACAGGACAAATAGGGTGTAAAGTAATAACTCCTGACCTGCATACTTGTTCTGGGTCTATGATTCCAAAAATATAAGCTAGAGGCTAACAATGACAACAATGAAAAGAAAGATGAACACATGGCAACCCAGGTATTTATTTATTTTAAAATAACAGAATATGCTTCTCCAAAAGGACAACTAGTGAGCCTTCAACTGCTTGACTTGAATATACCAAATGACCGAATTTGTTTGACAAACATTCTAGATATCTGAATCCTAACATTACAATGCAGTAAAGGCTATCCAAAATATATCAGCTATGGCAGCATGCTGCAAAGGACATAATTCATCACTCCACTGTAAGAGCTTTAGTTGCAGCAGACAAACAAGGATCTCTCCTCCAACCCTATTTATGCTGAACATCCAGTATCCTATAGTTCCACCAGTGATTTTTGAAGTAGAAGATTTGTCACATACATGATTTAACCATTGGAGTTTTTGTACATGGAAGAGTTATCCCCAGCCCTATTTAGCTGGGTGCACCACCCGGCACTGTTCAGTGACCACCCAGCTGTTTTTGGGTGGTTACTGGAGAGTTGGGTCACAATACAGGGTCAGCCACCCCCTACAGTTTCTTCCCACCCAGCTTAAAAAAATTCTGGGTTGAACACTGATTTAGGCACCTATAAGTGAAATTTACAGATGTATGCAGCCTGTATATGTTCATTATTGGGCCAGAAAAGTACATGAAGCAATTCCTTGATGGACTATGATCCTTGAAGCGCCTATGATCGTGATGAAAGTTATTGGTTGGGTCGCTGCATGAAGCCAATTTTATCAGTATCATGTTGAGGGCTTCACACATGAAACCATTACATACCATCTATTGCATTGGTTAGTAGAACACATTCATTATGTTATTTGATTCCATAAAGTTGACGTAATATTTTATGTAGTTACTTGTTGAACTGGAAGCTGCAAGGTGCTGTTTTTTTCTTTAGCATTTTAAAATACAGTGCATACTACTCAATAGTCTGCATCATTATGGAAGTTGAAGAAGTTCTGACTTCCAGTTTGCAAGCTGTTCCAATGGTACAAGAAGAGCTATTCTAAAAATTTAAATACAATTTCAGTCGAAAATTGTCAAAAATGTTCTAGGTGCATCAAATTATTTTACTACCTCTTCACAGAAAACAGGGGTCCAACAATGCAGCTGCCGGCAAGGGGCAGACTTGTCTATGCAGGTACTTGTTACTTGTAAAAAATCAACTGTAAGACCTCAAACTACTTTGGTTTTAATGGGCCAACAATGTATTTAGTTAATTTAAACTTAAGGTTCAATTTGGCTTTATTTATCCAAAAGCAGTCCAGCAGGTAACTATTTATTTTACATCTGCCTTGCCAATATCCATTCTCTGTAAACTGTTTAACTTGTAGGGATTTTTGATTTTTACATGTGTTCTATTTAATTTTTCAATTATTGTGTCAAATATATTGACTTCTGGACAAGCCAGTAAGAGAGATGTGTATCTTACTGCAGATATTTAACCCCCACGGTTAGCAGCTCCTGAGATAATAGCCTTGTAATTTAGCAGGATTAAGACCTGACTATTATAGATGTTTATTTTGTAATATATGCGGAGAAGGGACTTTCACAGAATGAGAAAAAAAAGAGCTGATCTTATGCATGCGCAGTAAGATCGGTACTTTTATTCTCAGAAGGAAACATCATCCTGCGCAGTGCAAGAATAGATGACGTAAGAAGAGAAAGAAAGAGGCAGAAAAAAGATGGCAGTGCTCACTGTTCCCTCCCAAGAAACCCTAGATGATATGGGACTAACTGGAATTAGATTACGAAAGGATCAAGAGCTCTTCAAAAGTAAAGATAAGTGTTATTTTTTTAATGAAAGTTCTGCCCTAATACACACATATAACATTAAAATAGACAATAAAATTAAAATAAATATAAAAATATAATACAAAAATAAATAAAATAAAATTACAAATACAATGACTGCTAAAAAAATAAATTATTCTACATAAATCAACTAATTCCTGTTCACAAATATGGGTCAACGATTAGTACAACAAGATTGTACTTTGGTGATGCTATTAATGATGTCATTTTACATAGTTTGCTTAGGCACAGGAAGGTGTGCTCATCATGGTTACAGTTATATTATTTTTTTTGTAGATAAAAGAAACAACACAGCTGTAACTAGAAAGCAAGGGCATGAAAAAACCCAGTCTGTCAGGGAGAATGTGGTGGGTAAAAATGTAAAACAAAGACAACAATTAAACCTAAAACAACACAGCTGTTAGATGAAGTAAAACCTATAATCTTATAGTCTTCTTCCAGGAAAAACAGTTTCAGCCATATATACACTATAATGTTCTCTTTTCACTATAGTACCATAATTGTAGCTCTGCTTGTATGATGTTGCATGTATTGTCGTATTCATACGTGAAGCTGACATCAGGAAATTTCCCCTATAGAATGTTAACATGAAAGCTAAATGTCGTAAGACTGAAATAATGATGTACTTAAATTATTTGAATATTGTACCAAGATAAATAAGCTTGGGTGAATAAATAAAATGAAAACATTTCTTTACATGTTTTTAAAAGACAAAAACATCATTTCTAATGGTGATATATTATCTCCAACACTATCCAGACAGAATCACTGATCCAATGATCTAATCCTGGTCCTCTTCCAGGATGAATGACCATGAGTAATTTAACATTGCTCCTAAGGTTGGGGAGGTGCTACAATGGTAAGTGGAGATGCAAATGACAGGGGGGGGGGGTCCAAAGCCAAGAGCTTAGCTTAAATTACTTTTTTATTAGGTTTCCTCTATACATGGGCACTCTATACCATGTAAAATAGTCATTGTTCCTTTTTTAAGAGGACTGTCTGGGAAATAAAGCTTTTTACAATGTTAACTTTAATTTGTCCAATTTATGGTACAAGTTAATGGAAACCACATACAACTGTAGTGTTAAATTTTAGTGTTTCATTGTACTTGAGTTAAGGTGACTGAGTTGAGTGAATGCTGCAGCGTGTTGACCCTCATTAGATCTGTTCATCTGCTGTTCAGCTGTCTTTGATTTCTTTAATCTCTTTACCATGTTTTTGAACCTTAATCTAAATGTGATATATAATAATCTCAGCAGTCTCAACACGTAAATATAACTTTCTGTGTTGTATATTCTACGCAGCATTCTAACCATTGACATGTGAGAAATGTGTCTTGACCAGGGTAGCTCGGACCTTCTAGCCCATCCTTTATAAACACCGTTGTCATAACTACCGCCTACTTCCAAACCTCCCCCTGCTTACCAGCCACTCCCCCCATTAAATACCCCAACACAAAATCTTGGATTTTAAATTGGC